>NC_057715.1:62880833-62987584 GCF_004010195.1 Chiloscyllium plagiosum | reverse complement strand
ATACTTTCTCTGGATTCTCGTTATCTCATTTCTGAAGGCTTCCCATTTTCCAGCTGTCCCTTTACCTGCGAACACCTGCCTCCAATCAGCTTTCGAAAGTTCTTGCCTCACACTGCCAAAATTGGCCTTTCTCCAATTTAGAACTTCAACTTTTAGATCTGGTCTATCCTTTTCCATCATTATTTTAAATCTAATAGAATTATGGTCGCTGGCCCCAAAGTGCTCCCCTACTGACACCTCAGTCACCTGCCCTGCCTTCTTTCCCAAGAGTAAGTCATTTTGCACCTTTTCCAGTAGGTACATCCACGTACTGAATCAGAAAATTGTCTTGTACACACTTAACAAATTCCTCTGCATCTAAACCCTTAACACGATGGCAGTCCCAGTCTATGTTTGGAAAGTGAAAATCCCCTACCATAACCACCCTATTATTCTTACAGATAGCTGAGATCTCCTTACAAGTTTGTTTCTCAATTTCCCTCTGACTATTGGGGGGTCTATAATACAATCCCACTAAGGTGATCATCTCTTTCTTATTTCTCAGTTCCACCCAAATAACTTCCCTTAAGGAGAAAAGGATCCAAACGCCAGTGCCGCAAACCTAGCCCCTAACTCTTGGCCTTAACCTCCAAATACACTGCTGCAGGATCAGCGATAGCTATATTCTCAATTTTACAACCCATAATCGAATTCAGAAGGGCCGAGGGAGCCAGAAAGAGTTCAATCCTCGTGTGACATTTATGTGGGTTTGAAAAAAAGGTGAAGTCCCTGCCGGTAGGGTGAAGACATCTCCAAATATCCACCAGCCCTAATTCCTCGCATAAGTCAACCACCTGCTTGGCCTGCAAAGAAATAGTTGGGGGCCCACAAGGCATTCTGTTCACTGTCAGATCCAAAAGACAATTAAAATCCCTCCCTATAATAATGTGCCATGTTCTAAAAGCACTCAACTTAGAGAAAGCACTAATCAAAGATTTGAGGGGATGCGCCGGAGGACGGTAGATATTTAAAATGCCATATTCCTCCCCATATATCAGGGCTTTAAGTATCACATCTTTCACCTGCTCTAATAATGTGAATGGAAGATTTTTCTGGATAAGTACTGCCACTCCCCTACTTTTAGTAGTAAAGGATGAAAAGAATACCCAGTCATAACTCCCCTGTTGTAATTTCAGGAGTTCCCCATCATCAACCCTTTCCCTCTTAAGGCTAGAAAGCACTTTTTTCTTTTAACAGGCGAATGACTTCCCTTAATGTTCCAGGTGCACCATTTAATAAGACACGTAGCCATATCCCCTTTTCAGAGTCCCTCGAATCCCTGGGAGAGAGAACCCTGTTTACAAAGCACCGAGCATAAGTAAATAAAGACTCATAGACTCATATACAAAAACTACTCTATCATAACTATAAACAACTATTACTACCAAAAAACTACAAAAAAAAAAGCAACTATAAAACCTTGAATGGAAGACTCTTCCCCCAGCCACAAGGTTTTTAGCTTTATCCGCCGAGTCAAACTGAGTCCTCGTGGCTGAAATGGAGCACTGCGGGGTATCTCATGGAGTACTGGATGCCCAGGTTTCTCAGCCTCTTTTTAACTTCATCAAAGGACTTCCTCTTTCGAATTACAGCTGCAAAGAAATCCTGGAAAATCATGATTTTTGACCCCTTGTACAGCAGTGTCTGCGGATCTTTTCGCAGGGATCTGGAAGCTTCTATGACTTTTTGCTTGTCCTTATATGAATGGAAGTGCACTAGTACCGAGCGGGGGCGCAGCACCGGCCCTGACCTGTGCACTGTAACCCGATATGCCCTTTCAATCTGTAGCCTGCTGGACTCGATGTGAAGGCCCAAAAACGTCAGCAGCCAGTTTTCAAAGAAGCTGACTGGCTGCGCACCTTCCTCACCTTTAGGGAGCCCAACAATTCGGAGATTTATTCTCCTACCACGTTTTTTGAGGTCGTCGATATGGTCTCGCGAGGCCCGCGCCTCCCGCTCCAGCACCTGGATTCGACTGGATGAGGACTCCATTGTAGCTTCCGAGGCCTTAGTTCAACTTTCCACCTCCTCCAGCCTCTCCCCGAGGCCCTGGATCTCCTGCTCATGCTTCTGCAGCATGGTTGCAATAGGTTGGACCTGGACACGAATCTCCTCAGGTATTTCCTCAATCGCAGCCACAACTTTCAAGGTAACTCTCTCCATTATCGCAGCCAATTCCTGTGAGTCTGCCAGGTCCCCGGGAGGTTCAGGAGAGGCTGCTACTGCTGCAGTCTCTGGTGTTGTAGGTGCTGCAGGGGAGTGTCCTCCCTGCTGCTGTTTGCTTGCGCCTTTTCCCTTTGGGATCCTTCCCACTCCCAAATATTAACAAATATGTGTTCTGGAAGGTTTTAAACTAATAATTCCACCACATAGGTTGGCCAGGGATGGCAAAAAACACCAGTATGCCTTGGCTGTTAGGCAGAGCTGTCCACAGCAGTTCTACAGAATCGCGGCCATCTTGCCTAGTCAAAAATCAGCAAGTGTTAAGAGAGCCAAGAAGCAGCCCTGAGATTCAGTCTGATGCATTCTGTGAGCTAAATTCCTGTCTATACACACACTGTCCCCAAAGTAGTCTTCTCAAAGCCAGTTACTGCTGCACACTGCATGTGTCTTGTGAATAGCTGCCAATATTTCAAGGAAGTGTCAGGATGTTTGTGATGAGTTCTCACCTGCTGGATGACACTGTCCATAGATGACAGCTGTGTGTGGCTGATGACCGTGGATTGTCCCCTTAGCAGCTCCTGCCCAGTACCCAAAATGGAGGTAATTCGGAGCAAGTGGTGAGCTGAATCTATCATCTCCATGTGCTGGTAACCTTGTTAACTTCTCCCACTTCAAATTTAATAATACGAGAGTCTTAATATTAATAAAGCGAGTTGTGATGTTAACAAAGTGTTTAACAAGCATTAATGACCATTAATTTTCATTCCACTGCTACCTAGCGAGAATCTCGCAATTCCACATTGAGTAGCATAAAAGACGAAGCGAGAATGATCTCACTGTCGAGATAGACTTCAATACATCTGTCACTTGATTTTGCCACACATCGTAGCTGGGTCACCTAGACCCTAAAAGATAGAATTCCTTGAGGAGGTAATGAGCAAGTTAGACGAAGGAGAGCCAATGGACGTGATCTATTTGGATTTCTAGATGATCTTTCACAGGGTGCTACACAGTAGGTTGCTAAATAAGCTAAGAACCCATGGTATTAGGAGCAAGATACTTGCATGGATAGAGGGTTAGCTGACTGGCAGAAAGCAGAGAGTAGGGATAAAGGGTTTTTTTTCAGGATCGTAGCCGGTGGTTAGTGGAGGTCCTCAGATGGCAGTATTGGGACCACAGTTATTTATGTTGTTCATTAGCGATCTGGACAATGGAACTGAGTGCATTATTGCTAGGTCTGGAGATGACACAAAGATAAGTGGAGGGATAGGTAGCATTGAGGAAGGGGAGAGGCTACAGGAGGATTTTGGCTAGGAGAAAGTGGGCAAAGAAGTAGCAGATGGACTACCGTGTGGGAAAGTGTGAGGTCATGCACTTTGGTAGGATGAATAGAGGAATTGGCTATTTTCTAAATGGGGAAAGGCTTTGGAAATCTGAAGCATAAAGAGTCTTAGGAGTCCTAGCTTAGGCTTTTAGTAAGGTTGACATGCAGGCAGTTTGCACTTGGGAAGGCAAATGCAACGTTATAATTCAGAACATATTTAAAATACTGTGCGCAGTTTTGTATCTGAAAAAAGAACCGTCCCGGAATGAAGGGCTTGTCATATGACGAGCAGTTGAGGACTGTCTCTGTACTCAGTGGAGTTTAGAAGGATGAGGGGGATCTCATTGAAACAGAATGCTGAGAAGCCTAGGTACAATGGATGTGAAGAGGATGTTTAACTTAATAGTAGAGACTAGGACCCGAGTGCACAGCCTCAGAGTGAAGGGATGAACCTTTAGAAATGAAATGAGGAAGAATTTCTTCAACCAGGGGCTGGTCAATTTGTGGAATGCATTGCCGCAGAGGATTGTGGAGACCCAAGTCTTTGAGTGTATGTAAGGCAGAGATAGACAAACTCTTGATTAGTAAGACAGATGAATGGGGTTGAGAAACATGTCAGCCATGTTTGAATGATAGAGCAGACTTGATGGACCGAATGGCCTAATTCTCCTCTTATATCTTATGGTCCTATTATGGGTTTCCAACATCTACAGAATATTATTTTCACATCTTTACATCGACTTGATGTTGACATCAATGTTCAGCAGGGCAATTCTGATCATAACTTCCAACTTTCCACAGTTAATGACATAAATTTGTATTTTAGAATTTTCAGTTCAATTTAGTCCATAAGAAGTTAGCACTATTGCTTTATCATTATTCTCAAAGCAAAACCCAAACTAATGCATTCTGAAGTAGTATCTTTGGCCTTGAAACATTAACTCAGTTTCTCTCTCCATAGATTCTGCCAGACCTGCTGGCTGTCTGCACTATTTTGTTTTTCTTTTGGATTTCTAGCAACTGCAATATTTTGGTTTTATCCAGACCCATTGTGAGGAGATCTTATTATTCTGAAGAATAAAATGTAATTCTGGATAAGTTAATAGTTTGCACAGAGTGAGACTTGAGAGGTCCACAAGGAGACAGCTCGAGAAACTAAGTATGAAGGTTTAGAGCAGCAATGGGTGTGATGTATAAATGAAGGGAGATGATTTTGGATGCTGGATGATCATCAGTAGTGCTGTCGAGCAGCACCTGCTCAACAAAAACCTACTCAGTGATGCCCAGTTTGAGTTCTGCCAGGTCCACTCAGCTCCTGACCTCATTACAGCCTTGATTCAAACATGGACAAAAGAGCTGAATTCCAGAGGTGAGGTGAGAGTGACAGGTCCTTAGCATCAAGGCAGCATTTGACAAGTGTAGCATCAAAGAGTCCTAACAAAGAGGGAAGATGGTTCTGATTCTGGTTGTTGAAGGTCAGTTATCTTAGCTCCAAGATTACTCTGCAGGAGTTCCTCACAATAGTGTCCTAGACCCAAGCATCTTCAGCTGCTTCATTAATAATCATCCCTCCATCTTAAGGTCAGAACTGGAGATGTGCATTCATGAGTGTGCAACGTACAGCACTGCTTGTGGCTCCTCAGATACTGAAGCAACCAACGTTCAAATGCAACAGGGTATGGACAATAAAGGCTTGAGCTAACAAGTGGCAAGTAACATTGCGTGGCACGTGTGATGTCAATGACCTTCTCCAAGAAGAGATAATCTAACCACCATGCCTTGACATTTGTGGCATGATTAACACTGAATTCCCCTCTTTCAACCTCCTGAAGGTTACCATTGAGCAGAAACACAACTCATCTTGCAATGTAAATAAGAGTGGCAACAAGAGCAGGTCCAAGGCTTGAAATACTGCAGTGAGTGACTCATCTCCTGACTACCAAAAGCCTTTCCACTATCTACAAGGCACAAGTTAGAAGTGTGATGGAATAATTCCCAATTACCTCTGTGTACACCTTTAATGGTACAAGACGTTTGATACCACCCAGGACAAAGTAGCCCACTTGATTGGCACCATATCCAAAAGCATCCATACCCTCCACCACTGACACTCAGTAGCAGCAGTGTGTATTACCTACAAGATGTGCTACAGAAATGCCTCAAAAAGATTCTTAGGCAACCTCTACCAAACCCATGACAACTTCTATCTAGATGGACAAGGGCGGCATATACACGAAAACGCTACCGCCTCCAAGCCAGTCAACGTCCTGATTTGGGAATATCTGACTCTTCCTTCATTTTTGCTGTGTCAACCTCCTGGAATTACCTCCATAATGGCATTGTGAGTCTACCTACAGCATATATACTGTAGTTGTCCAAGAAAACAGTTCATCACCACCTTCTGAAGGGTAACTAGGGATGGGCAATTAATGCTGGCCCAGCCAGCTTCACCAGTGTCCCACCAGAGACTTAAATGAAAATCATCTGTTGAACTTGAAGATTTGCTTAGAACATTAAGTTGCACAGGGATAGATGCAATCCGAATAAAATATCAGAAATAAATGAAAGAGAAATTTTTGCAGACACCACAAAAGACAGAGCAAGTTGTGCCCAATTCATATGTTCATTCCAGAACAACTTATCGGTATTCTGATGTAATTTTTCAGCCTCTTATGTCTGTTCTTGCATAGGTGGAAAACAAACTGAGGATAACTGTACCTTCCATGTATAAGGAATTAATAATCTCTGATTCTTTTTGGAGAGCGTAATTCAGTTTCACCTTCCCAAATATTACTTGGAAAGTCTCATCTCTTAACTGTTAATGCTCACTATTAACACGCCACTACTATAAGCAAATCAGGTAAAAGTATGATTTCTTCAGAAGAGATTTTTAAAAAAGCATTGAGTAAGGAAGATCAGAAATAGACATAGAATTTAGAGGCATTTAGATGTACAGCACAGAAACAGACCCTTCTGTACATCACGTCGATACCTACCAAATATTCAAAACTAATCCAGTCCCATTTGCCAGCACTTGGCTCATATCCCTCTAAACACTTCTTACTCATATACCCATCCAGATGCGTTTTAAATGCTATAATTGTACCAGTCTCCACCACTTCCTCTGGCAGCTCATTCCATACACGCACCACCCTTAAAAGTTGCCCCTTATGTCCGTTTTAAATTTTCCCCCCTCTCACTCTGAACCTATGCCCTCTAGTTCTGGATTCCCCCATCCCAGGGATTAGACTGTATCTATTTATCCTATCCATGCCCTCATATTTTATAAACCTCTGTAAGGTCACCCCTTAGCCTCCACCACTCCAGGGAAAGTAGCCCCAGCCTATACAGCCTCTCCCTATAGCTTAAACCCTCCAACTCTGGCAACGTCCTTGTAAATCTTTTCTGAATCCTTTCAAGTTTCACAACACCTTTCCTATAGAAGGGAGACCAGAATTGCACATAGTATTCCAAAAGTGGCCTAACCATGTCCTATACTGCCGTGTAACATGACCTCCCAACTCCTATACTCAATGCAATGACTCAGGGAGACCAGAATTGCACATAGTATTCCAAAAGTGGCCTAACCATGTCCTATACAGCCGTGTAACATGACCTCCCAACTCCTATACTCAATGCAATGACTACTAAAGGCAAACATACCAAACACTTTCACTTTCCTATCTGCCTGCAACTCCACTTTCAAGGAACAATGAACCTGCACGCCAAGATCTCTTTCTTCAGCAACACTCCCCAGGACCTTATAAGTCTTGCCCCAATTTGCCTTTCCAAAATGCAGCACCTCACATTCATCTAAATTAAACTCCATCTGCCACTCCTCGGTCCATTGTCCAATCTGATCCAGAGCTGGAAATGTGTTGCTGGAAAAGCGCAGCAGGTCAGGCAGCATCCAGGGAACAGGAGAATCGACGTTTCGGGCATAAGCCCTTCTTCAGCCCTGAAGAAGGGCTTATGCCTGAAACGTCGATTCTCCTGTTCCCTGGATGCTGCCTGACCTGCTGCGCTTTTCCAGCAACACATTTCCAGCTCTGATCTCCAGCATCTGCAGACCTCACTTTCTCCTCAATCTGATCCAGAGCCTGTTGTACTCTTGAGTTAACCTTCGCTGTCAAGTACACCTCTAATTTTGATGTCATCTGCAAACGTACTAACTATAACTTGTAATCTCCTGACTCTGATCCTGGCATGTAATGCACATGGTTTTCCAATATTAATTTAAATGATCAAAAATCTTAATTTACAACACGCATACCTAGCAGATGATAGTCTCCACTGGTATCACAGTAAAAGAAATTCCTGTTGAAACCTTCCTTTTTATTAACTATAATAATCACCTCTCATCTAGCTGCCTGCATTAAAACTTAAATTTTAACCCTGAAGAATGAAAGTAAACTCTTTCTTGAAATCCTCTATATGTAGACGTCAGTGTACATCTCTCTTCCATCTGAGCTCTGAAAATAGCATTCACTACAAGATATTACTCTATATTGTTGTGGAGATTGATTTGAGAGAACAGTGCCAGTGATTTTCCAGTTAGGCCTGTTGTGATACAATATTCCATTCGTTTTTGTACCCTTTGAGGTAACAATTATTTATGATATATATTGATGACTTAGATGATAGAAGTGATGAAGTATTAGCCAAGTTTTCAGATGACACAAAAATAGGTGGGAATGCAATTAATGAGGGTGACACAAACATACTGCAGAGGGATATACGAGTGGTCAAAAACATGATGGATGGAATGCTGTTTGGGAAAATGTGAGGTTATGTACTTTGGCAAGAGGAATAGAAGGATTGAATATTATTTAAATGCAGAAAGTCTCTAGCAATGGAGAGTTTTGGGAATTCTGACTTATAAATTACAGAAAGCTAGGATATAAGTTCAGCTAGTAACAGAGAAGGCAAATGGAACACTGGTTGGTCTTTATTTCAAAGGGAATAGAGTGTAAAAATAGCTAAGTCTTACTGAATCTATACAAAGCCGAGTCAGACCATAACTGGAATACTGTGAACAGTTTTGGGTCCCTTATCAAAGGAAATTATGCTGGCATTGGATGCAGTCCAGAGAAGGTTTAACTAGGTTGACCTTAAGTATGGAGATGGTGTCTACTGAGGAGAAGTTGAAAGGATTGGGCCTGTACTCAATGGAGTTCAGAAGAATGAGGGGGCAACCTTATTGAAATACAGATGAACCTTGATTATCTGAATGAGATGGGCGGGCCATATTTCATTCAGATAATTGATTATTCAGTTGATTGATTCAATGCCTCTCCTCTGGGGCTCGGAGTTTTCTGAAGTTTCCTTTTTCCTCACTCTCCCTGCCTTGCTCCCTCTCTCTGTCTCAGGGTTTGTTGCTGAGCAGACACACACTTTGCGTGTAAGGGACCTGCAGCATTGCTGAAGCCTCCTGCCATCTCCCTACTCCGCCCCCCCCCCCCCCAAAAAAAATTAGTTCAGTGGGATTGAGACAGCAAGCACTTGCTAGGTCCGCTCCCTGTTCAGGAGACTAGGCAGCAGAACGCTGCGTGTGAGGCCTCCCCTCCCCTACCCCCCAAACTCCATCCACCCTGTCCCACCCCCTCCCCCACCTCAGGGCAGCCAGACTGGACACCAACAGCAAGACTGCTGCTGCCTTTGGGGGGATGAGTCTCAAAATAGCACAAACACACACACACAGCAACACACAATTTTTTACTGCAACGTTTTGACAAGTCCACCTTTGCCCTGTACAGGATAATGTTGGAGAGATTATCTGGGGAAGGGGAGGGTTAGGGTACACCCTATGTAGAACTCCAGGGAAAGTGTCAGGAGAGAGGGTGGGCAGTCAGTCATTTGGAGACGGTGCCTGGGCTTCCGTCGATGTCCAGGGCTATTCTCGGCAGCATTTCAGTAAGCCGGGTTCATTTTTAATCATTATAAACAAAAGATGCGATCAGTGTTGGAAACGTCTCTTTGATGTAATGTTCTATCAGACCTCGAGATCTCCTTCGGATAATCCGATATTTGGATAAATGAGGTTCCTCTGTGTAGAAGGGCCAGAGGGAATAATCTCAGAATAAGGGGTTGCCTGTTAGAACAGAAAGAAGGAATCTCTTTACCTTCGAGGATATGGAGTCTCAGTGGTTAAGTATATCCAAGACAGATATTTAATCAGTAAGGGAATCAAGGGTTATGAGAAAAGGCAGGAAAGTGGGAATTGAGGATTATCAGATCAGCCTGATTTCTTTGAATGGTGGAGCAGATTCAGTGGGCTGAATGGTTTATTTCTGCTCATACATGGTGAATTTCAATCCAAGATAAACTATTTTCAAATTTTGAATAATATTTGATTTACTCAAAAGGTATGTGTCATGACCATTTAAAAGAGTGGCTGTGAGTTTGTTTCTCCTAATTTAAGAGAATCACAGTTCATTCTCCATCTCACCGGCTTCTTGCTAACACTGAGTTTCCGTTCCAATAGCTTCAAATTCACATTTCTGTCATGTTTATTATTGCTATTCTTTCCTGCATTCATTCTCGCCAATTTCAACACTTCTGTCCTTTCTTGCCCCTCAACCACCAACTATCCTCATACAATTTCTGTCTTTTTTTCATATTTGATCAACACAAGATACCTTTATGTAGTAATATCAAATCAAGCATTTGCCATAATTCTCTCCCATTAGTAGATTGCATTACTTAACTAAAGCAAAATACCTCTGTCTTCCACAATTCCTGTTTCCACACCTAATCAACTGCTGGTATTTGTATGTTATCATCTAATATTCATAGATTGGGATTCAAGATTTTCTTACAGACTGGGTTTCAGGTCTTTTTCAATTGCAAGATAAGTTACAAATTGCTCATTACTTATCCCTAGACTATGAACATTTTATACAAATTGAAACTTTTCGTAGATCATTTCTGAGGAACATCCAGTAATATGATTATTCAGTCCATTTTCTGATGTCAATTAGAATTAAGTTAAAACATGTGTGACAGTGGCAGCAATGGAGAAGTGAAAATCAGGAAACAGCATACAAAATTAAAACAGCAACATGCATTGTACATTGAAGTTAGAAATATCATAATTAAAGTAAATATTTATTAAAGTAAAGTAGAGAGCCACTTTTTTTCTGTGAAGTGGCAGTCATGCTTGTCATTAATTCAACAAAATTGCTAAGGCCGAAGTGCCATAGCCAATGGAATGTTAATTATTGAAAGATATCAGATTGAGCAGACGAGTTGGACTGAAGAATCTGTTTCCATGCTGTCTGACTTTATGACTATGTGGTAAGTTTTCTTTTTAAAATATAATAGCACTGATGATGCATCAGGTCATTTTTATGTTTCTTTTACAGGGACGATTTTCTATTGGTTACTGCGATTTTGACTTAAGACAATGCCATGAAACTACAGTGGACATTTTCCATATCAAGTATACAAAGAACTCATAATTCACAGACCCTGCTATACTGGGTATGTTAGTATCTTGTTCTGAAATTTATGAAAACTCACCCTTCACTATTGCAAAAAACAATGAAGATCCCTGAAGCTAATATTACTTGAATATATAGCACCAAACAAGCATTTTCTACACAGAAAGAACTTAAAATATTCAAACTGTTTAACTTGGAAAATTAAATGTACCAATAATTTAACAAGATTTTCTAACTGTTTATACATTATACATGTTTAGTGCAACTTTGATAAAAGTTGACAGTTCACTCACCTTATAATGTAACTCCATGTTGATTTCTGTGCATAGCTACAGTAAACAATAATTTATATATTCATCATATATTTTCGATCAGTATAGGCAGTTTTATTGAGGGATGAGGGTGGAAATGGGACACATCTTTTAAGTAACATGTCTTTCTTCTAACAGAACAAGTTCAATTTTATATCTACATTCTTGAGTCAACAATACACAAATTATACTATATGAAAGTATCAGGAATTGTGGCTCAAGTTGCATCTAGCACAAAGATTGATGGTTGCTGGAGACCAAGTCATCGTTGCAAATGTTCCTCTGGGATAGTGCCTTAACTCAACCATCTTCAACCTTCTCATCAATTACCTCCTTCATCAGAGCTCAAATGGGATGTTAATTAACAATTGAGATTAAGTTATCTGTTCCATTCTCAACTTTTGAGATACTGAAGCAGTCCACGTCTATCTGCAGAAAGACTTGGACAACATATGAACTTGGGTTGTTCAGATGGCATTCATGCCACCTCCAACAAAAGGTTGGACAAAAACCTAATCATTTACTTTTGATATTCAATGTATTACCACTGCTGACTTCTTCACTATCCAAATTTTGGAGGTCACCATTGAGCAGCAACTCATCTGATCCAGTTGCAAATAATGTGACTCCCCATTGCTTTCTACCATTTAAAAGGTACAAAATAGAAGTGATGAAATACACTCCATTTGCCTGGTTGACTACAGCTCCACCAATGTTTAGGAAGTTTAACACCATTTAGAACAAAGCAACACACAGCATTCACTGCTGTACATCAAATCTGGCCCAGTGGGAATGCAGCAAACTGCCAAAGTTTCCTCAACAGCATCTTCCAGAATTCTGAATCCACACTCAAGAATGACAAGGACAAGAAAGCAGGTACCGGGAACAATGCTATCTGCAAATTCCCTCTCAAGCACATCAGCATCCTAACTTGGAAATACTTCAATTCATCACTACAAATTTTGTAATTAACTGCAGTATGGAAGAATCTACACTCCAAGCACTACAAGGCATCAAACAGACCGACCACCACTTTCTCAAGGGTAGTTGATGCTGGTCTGGTTAGCAGTGTACACGTTACATGAATGAAAATCTAAATATACATTCGTATATTTGGTTCACCATCTTGCGTGGATGCTGTACTTTAGCAAACAAAGCAAAGTCATTGACCATACACAATTCAGTTATAAGGGAAACAATCCAGAGTCTTCAAGAGATACCGGTCTCTTTACTCCACTCAAAATAACTCAAATTTCAGTCAACCTCTTTCCACAATGATTCTTGTGCGGATTTTGCAGCGGTAATTAACGTCGAGATTATTATTGCTGTCTGTTTCTGTCATAACTGTGAACAATGTCTTGAATCCACAAATGGTGCACTTCTGCAGAGGGTATGTTGTTCAAATACTTTTCCCAACCTCAACCAACTGAAATCATTGGAAACCAATTATAAGAATTTACAAGCCTTGCTGCAGAAACCCTGGATAAACTTGCACCTTGCTGGATGAGGAGTTTAAATGCCATACTGAATTAATAATTACCATCAAATACATCTAAGAGTTCTGCTAAAGGGATACAGTAGCATAGTAGTAATATCATTGGACTAGTCATTTAGAACCCCAAGCGTGTGGCCATGTGGTCATGCGTTTATGGCAGTGGATGAAATTGGCGTTCAATTAAAAAAAAATTGAAGAAAAGGCTAACCTAATGGAAACCATGTAAACACTATTGATTGTTGTAAAAACCCATCTGGTTCACTAAGGTCCTTTAAGCAGGAAATCTGCCATCCTTATCTGGTCGGGCCTACAGATCATTTCCAACCTACAGTAATGTGATTAACTCATAATAGCCATCTAGATAATTAGAGGTGAACAATAAATACTGGCCTGCCCAGTGATGACACATCTGATTAAGAAGTTTTGAAAAGCTAATTTTATATCTGTGGAAGATCAGATTTCTCCACTATGGCAAAACTCCCCTATTTAAAAAATAGTTCTCACCATCATTGAGAAAAGGGAAAACCACAAGACAGTGTTCTTTGCAGGCAGTTTTTGTTGAGGTCTGTGGTAAGAACTTTGGCTCAGGTTTTTTATGCAGTGATACAGTCTTACATTCATAAATTATTTGTCAAGAAATATGGCATTTCAAAGAAAAGTGTACTTTCACTGTGGGTACTGTGTTTTCAGAAGATAGCTTGGAATTTAGTGATAATGCTTCTTTATTTCTAAAAAGAAATCTTTAATCATGAAACTACTGAGGCATAAAGCAATATTGACAGGTACAATACAAATGTAACAAAAATTATTGCTGTTCAGAAGTGTCTGACTTCCATGATTTTCCAAGTGACCATGACTTAAAGCTCTTTTGTGTTTGTGCGATTTAATCAAAGCAACCTTAGTTGCCTTCCTAATTTCCTTTCTGTACATGAATCTACTGTCTGATGGTGTATATAAATCTTAGGATGACCAATTAAATCAAATATTTTAAAAATACATCTAAGTCAGTTTTCATGTAGAATGTGCTGGTGTATATATGTAAGTCAAATACATTAATGCAATCTGTTCAGTTCAGTGTTACAAATGGTTGTGTCTCCTGACATTGCGCATAAGGAAAGTTCTGCACATGCAGACTTTGTGAAATGATCCATCAATAAAACAAAACATGATGGTGTCTAAATAAGCACAATAAATATCAGCAAACAGAATGGAATGGTGTCACTTGCAGTCCTGGCAGGAATACTGCACAAGGTCACTTTGCACATGCATTCTAAGAGCACTTTGGCGGTGTCAGCAATCTCATTATTAAACTGAATAGCATCTAAGGAGATTCCACTTTATGAGCCTTATGAACCCAAATCCAAGTGAACTCCCCATCCTGCAATCATTAACATCTCAAGTTCATCAAAACTTTTGTCTCAAGACCATAATTCTGGGCACATAACTATCTTTGATAAACAGCAACTGCAAAAGCAGACCATAAGACATAGGAGCAGAAATTAGGCCATTCAGCCCATCGGGTCTGCTCCACCATCCAATCATAGTTGATAAATTTCTCAATCACTTTCTTCCCGTAACCCTTAATCCCCTTGATATTCAAGAATCTATCTATCTATCTCCATCTTAAATGTACTCAGTGACCTGGCCTTCATACCCTTCTGTGGCAATGAATTCCAATGATTCACCACTCTCTGGCTCCTTACTGAAAGGCCTTCCCTTTACTTTAAGGCTATGGTCGTGGGTCCTCGTCTCTCCTACCAATGGAAACCTCTTCCCAACATCTACTCTGTCCAGGGCATTCAGTATTCTGTATGTTTAAATTACATCCCTCCTCATCCTTCTAAACTCCTTCAAATATAAACCCAGAGTCCTCAAACATTCCTCATGTTAAGTTTTTCATTCCTGGCATAATTCTCGTGAACCTCCTCTAAACATGCTGCAGGGCCAGTACATCCTTCCTGAGATATGGGGCCCAAAACTGCACACAATACTCCAAATGTGGTCTGACCAAAGCCTTATAGAGCCTCAGAAGAACATCCAAGTGTTTATTTTAAAGTCCTCTCAAAATAAATTGCATTTGCCTCCCTAACTGCTGTTATGAAGTTGAAGGTGTGTACTATACCTTTAATAGAGACTGAATGCTGTTCTGAACTGAGAGCTTACAAGCACCTGTGATAAGACTAGATGGCAGTCTCAGGGTGTACTGGAAAATTGAAAATTTGTAACATTTGGCTGTGAAAGGGATATCCGCGTTTTGGTTGAAGTTTTGACAACAATTCAAATTTAACCAAATCAGTTTAAATTATGCCCCAGGATATTAAAACCCAATCAAGTTTGAATTTATTGTTTGCCAACATCGAACCAATGAGACAATCTGATGTTGGGTGTTTAAAAAATGCGGACATTTTGAAAATTGGAGAGAGTACAATTTCCATCAAGACAGAAACGTCTGGAGATCTGACATCTTGCTTTCCAAGAAATTAGGAAACACTCTCTTTCAAAGATACTTTTTCATTGAAACATACTTGCAATAAGAAAAACATGACCCAAGGAGATCCTCAGCCGGAAGAAGAAAGACACAGAAGATGACAGTCGCTGTGTGGTTTTGAAATTAAGTTGATATAATTTTACTAAGAATTTTATTGTAACAGCGTATTGTTACAGAGTTGTAGGCAGGTAATAAACAGTTAAGAGAAAGAGGGGTTTAGAATTGTGATTAGTTGTTTAATGTTCACTTTTAAAGATAAAAAACGTTGATGTTATTGTCTTTAAATAGTGGAATTTGTGAGTTCTCTGTCACTCATATTTTAACAGATTTCAAGGCAAGGTGAGCTTTTCTGGGTGTTTGGTTTAATTAACCGAGGGGTTAAAAAAGAACCCCCAAGTGTGAAAAGGAGGTGAAACACCTTAGGTGTTTCCACTGTGGTAAGATGGGACACACAAAATTACAGTGCTGGTTGTTGAAGAAAGGCATTGTGGGAGAAGATGTGGTAAAAGAAGCTAAGCCAGTGGGATTAGTGAAAGTAGTAAAGAAAATGCCAAAAAAAGTCGAGAAGCTACAAGAGAGTGGACAGCCTAGGCAGGATTTGAGTATTGAGTTAGTGTTTGATCGCTACAAAGACTTCACCTCTCTGGGTAAAATTTACTCAGGAAGCACGGGGGAAAAAGGAAAAGAAGTTACAATTTTTTTGAGAGATACAGGTGCTAATCAGTCTCTAATAGTAAGAGATGAACATATTTGCATTCTTTCTGATATGTTACCCAAGAGAGTGGTAATTTGTGAAATAGATGGACAGAAATTTAGCATTCCCCTCTGTAAGATCAGGTTGGAGAGCCAAATCAACACTGGGGAAGTAACAGTGGGAATGATTGACAGAGTGTCAATTCCAGGAACAAAGTTTGTTCTTGGGAACAATTTATCAGGATCCAAGGTAGGAGTGACACCCCTTGTTGTGGAGGAGCCAAAGGAATATTAGGGAACTGAGGTGTTAAAAGAAAGTACCTCAGAATTTTTCTAGACTGTGTAGCAACAAGATCCCACTGTCATAAGTCACAGCAAGAAGCAAAAACTAAAGAGAAAGACAAAGGAGTTGAGGTTCAAATAGCAGATATGGAAATGTGTTGCTGGAAAAGCGCAGCAGGTCAGGCAGCATCTAGGGAACAGGAGAATCGACGTTTCGGGCATTAGCCCTTCTTCAGGAATCCTGAAGAAGGGCTAATGCCCGAAACGTCGATTCTCCTGTTCCCTAGATGCTGCCTGACCTGCTGCGCTTTTCCAGCAACACATTTCCATCTCTGATCTCCAGCATCTGCAGACCTCACTTTCTCCTCAAATAGCAGATGCCCTGTTTGATGTAATGGTACAGGAAAAACCAGAACAGGTAGAGGGTTGGGCAAAAGTATTTAGACCTGAAAGGCTAATGGACTTACAACAGAAAGACAGGATAATAAAAGATGTATGTATTGATACATACTCAGAAGAGGAATCAGAATGTATTCCTGGGAATTATTCTTCTTAAAGATAGAATCCTAAGATGAAAATGCAGATCACGGCAGGGTTAGCGCAGAGGAGAAATGGGCGGAGGTGCACCAGATTGTGTTGCCAGTAGCATACAGACAGAGGTATTACAAGTAGCACATGGACTACCTGTAGGAAGTCACCTAGGGGTACAAAAGACTCAGGCGAAGATACAAAAACAATTTTTATTGGTCTGGAATGCACAAAGATGTGGTTAAATTTTGCCAGACATGTCATACATGCCAAATGGTAGGTAAGCCACAGGCTGTAATAAAACCAGCACCTTTGTTCACAATTCCAATAATCAAAGAACCTTTCATGCGGGTTAGAATTGATTGTATAGGTTCCCTCCCAAAAACTAAAAGTGGGAACTAGTACTTGCTAACCATAATGGATGTGTCTACCAGACTCCTGGAGGCAATTCCATCACAGAGTATTAAGGCAAAAAGAGTGGTGGAGGAGTTGGTGGCTTTCTTTACCCAGTATGGTAAAGAGATTCAGTCAGACCAAGGGTCTAATTTTACTGCTAGGCTGTTTCAGGAAATCATGGATAGCTTAGGCATACAACACTTTAAATCAAGTGTGCACCACCATCCCGAATTCAGGGAGCTTTGGAAAAGTGGCATCAGACCCCGAAGACCATGTTAAGAGTGTACTGTCAGGATTACCCAAATGATTGGGATAAAGGTATCCCATTCATGTTGTTTGCCATTAGAGATACCCCAAATGATTCTACTCAGTTTACTCCCTTTGAGTTAATATTCAGATGTGAAGTGAGAGGGCTTTTGAAATTAATTAAAGAAAAATTGATAGGACCGAAGTCGGAGATCTCACAGCTGGATGATGTATCTGAGATGAGGGAGAGATTAAATCGGTATGTGAGTTAGCTAAACAGCACCTGAAGAGGGCGCAGCATAGGATGAAGCAGCAGATAAAAACTGTAAAATTCGGATGTTTTCCTGTGGGGATAATGTATTAGTATTGTTACTAATGGTAGGAGATCTCTTCAAAGCCAGGTTTAGTGGTCCCTATCAAATTCAGAAAATGTCGAGTCAGTTAAATTTTCTGGTAAAGATGTTAAATAGAAAAAATTTGTACCTCACGTACATATTTTGAAACCTTATTTTGATAAAGGTAGGGAACTGGAGAAACAGGTGTTAGTTACTGTCCCGCAGAGTGAGGAATCAAATCCAGATGTCATGGAGTTTGATGTGCCTCAAAATATGTTAAATAATGAGGAAGTCCTTGAGGATTAATATAGCTATCTGTCTCAGGAGCAAAGAACAGAGTTGAAAGGTTTGTTGAAGCAGTATGAAGACATCTGCAGGAATAAAATGGAGAGGACTAATACTATTGTGCATGAGGTAGAATTAGGGAATGCTGTTCCAATAAAACAATACCCCTACAGACTTAATCCTCTCAAAGCCACACAAGTCCAGAAGGAAGTGGATGCGATGCTCAACAAATATATCATCAAACCGAGTCAGAGTGAATGGAGTTTGACAATCATGTTAGTTCTCAAACCTGATGGGACTAACCAATTTTATGTGGTCTATCGGAAGGTCAACGCCGTAACAAAATCAGACTCCTATCCAATACCAAAATTGGAGGACTGTATAGAGAAAGTTGGATAGTCTACTTAAATTACAAAGTTGGACTTACTGCATGGTTATTGGTAGGTACCTTTATCAGAGAAAGTGGAAGAAGTTTGTGTTTGTAACCCCAAATGGGCTGTATCAATTCAAAGTGATGCCCTTTGGAATGAAGAATGCACCAGCCACATTCCAAAGATTTATGAATGGAGTTGTGGTCGGATTAACAAATTGTGCAGTTTATCTGGATGATGTAGTAATCTATAGCGAATCTTGGAAAGATCAAATGGTACAATTGGCAGAGTTCTTTGAATGATTATGAGAAGCTAAACTGTTAATAAACTTAAAGAAAACAGAATTTGCGAAGGCAGAGATGACATTCTTGGGACATAACATCGGTCATGGAAGGTTGACCCTAAGGAACATGAAGACAAAGGCCATCGTGCAATTTCCATGACCATCCTTGAAGAAAGAGGTGCTTTGATTTTTGGGACTAAGCGTATTCTGCTGGAAATTTGTTCCAAACTTCAGCAGCGTGGGAGCACTGCTAACAGGGCAGGCAATGGCCTAGTGGTATTATCACTAGATTCTTAACCCAGAGACCCAGGAAACCTGGATTGAAATCCCACCACGGCAGATGGTGGAATTTGAATTTAATAAATATCTGGAATTAAGAGTCTATGATAACAGGGGAATCTATTGTCGATTGTTGGAAAAACCCATCTGGTTCACTAATGTCCTTTAGGAAAGAAAACTGACAACCTTACCTGGTTTGGCCTACGTGTGACTCCGAACCCACAGCAACGTAGTTGACTCTGAAATCCTCTCTGGGCAATAAAGGCTGCTCGAGCCAGCGATGCCCACATCACATGAATGAATTAAAAAAAAAACGATTTACTAAAAAAAACACAAAATTTTGATGGACAGAACAATGCCAGGAAGGAATTTGAGAGTTTAAAAGTTATGCTAATCACTGCACCAGTTACACTAAATTTTTTGAAACCCTTCAAAGTTGCAATCGATGCTAGTGAAAAAGGAATTGGGCTGTACTGCTACAGGAATATGATGATGGAATTGAACAGCCAATTGGCTATTTTTCAAAGAAACTCAACACCCATAAAATACTCTCCCATCAAAAAGAATTATTGAGTTTGGTACTGGCCTTACATTTTAATGTTTATATAACAAACAATGTGTTAGAGACGGTTGTGTCCACAGACCATAATCCTCACACATGCTTGGAAAGATTTAAAGACAAATATGAGACTGTTTCATTGAGACCTTATGTTAGACTTTAAATTTACAAATTGTACATGTTGCGGATTGTAAAAAGGTGATAGCAAATGCATGATCACAGATTTAAAGAAAGTGTAGATAGAATTAGACAGATACCAATGTTATGTAAGTATACAGAAATTAATATGAAAACTATAACTTAATGACCGGTGTATTTCATTATATGGGGATTAAGAATTAGAAAAAATTGAAGCCATCTTTTCAATATGATTATTCATATTTTTCTTAAGGGGGTAGGTGTTATGAAGTTGAAGGTGTGTGCTGTATCTTTAAGAGAGAGTGAATGCTGTTCTGAACTGAGAGTTTACAAGCACCTGTGATATGACCAGATGGCAGACCCAGAGCATACTGGAAAATTTAAAATATATAACATTTGGCTATGAAAGGGATGCCTGAGTTTTGGTTGCTGTTTTGACAATTCGAATTTAATCAGTTTAAATATGCCTGGAGATCTCACATCTTGCACTCCAAGAAATTAAGAAACACTCTTTATTAAAAAGGTACCTTTTCATGTGAAACATACTCGCAATAAAAAAATAAAGACGATCCAGGGAGATCCTCAGCTGGAAGAAGAAAGACACAGAAGATGACAGCTGCTGTGTGATTTTGAAATTAAGTTGATGTAATTTTAATAAGAGCCTTATTGTAACAGCATATTGTTACAGAGTTGGAGGCAGACAATAAGCAGTTAAGAGAAAGGGGGCGTAGAATTGTAAGTAGTTGTTTAATGTTCACTTTTAGAGTTAAAAAATAAATTGTGTTATTTTCTTTAAACTGTTGAATTTGTGAGTTCTCTGTCACTCATATCTTAACAGATTACAAGGCAAGGTGAGCTTTTCTGGGTGTTTGGTTTAATTAACAGAGGAGTTCATCTCCTTGTCGTAACATTTCTGACTCAGTCTGCAAGTTTACCTTGAGAGAATCCTGGACTAGAACTCCCAAGTCTTTTTGCATTTCAGGCTTCTGAATTTTCTCCCCATTTAGAAAATAATCCATGCCTCTATTCTTCTTACCAAAGTGCATGACTTCGTACTTTCCTATGTTGTACTCCATTTGTCACTTCTTTGCCTACTCTCTTAACCTGTCCAATCTTTCTGCAGTCTCCCCACCTCCTCAATGCTGTCTGTCCCTTGACCTATCTTTGTGTTGTCTGCAAACTTAGTCAGAATGCCTTCAGTTCCTTCATTTAAATCGTTAATGTATAAAGTGAAAAGTTGTAGTCCCAACACTGAAACTTGTGAAACATCATTTGTCACTGGCTGCCATCCTCTCTGCTTTCTGCCAGATAGCCAAGCTTGTATCCATGCTAGTACCTTACCTCTGATACCATGGGTACTTTTCTTACTCAGTAGGCTCCTGTGTAGCACCTTGTCAAAGGTTTTTTTGAAGTTAAGGTAAATAACATCAATTGGCTCTCTTTGGCTAACTTGCTTGTTACTTCCTCAAAGAATTCTAGCAGATTTGTCAGGCATTATCTCCCCTTGATCAAACCATGCTGACTTTGCTCTATTTTACCGTACACTTCCAAATATTCAGAAACATCATCCTTCACAATGGATTCCAGGATCTTACCCATGATGTTAGGCTAATCAATCAGTAATTTTCCATGTTTTGCTTTACTCACTTTTTATACAGCGGTGTCACGTTATTGATTTTCCAGTCCTCTGGGACCCTCCCCGATTTTAGCGATTCCTGAAAGATCACCACTAATGCATCCTTTATCTCTTCAGCTATATCCCTAAGGTGTAGTCCATCTGGTCCAGATGATTTATCCACCTTCAGGCCATCAGTTTTTCTAATACCTTCTCCTTGGTGATGGCCACCATACTCAGCTCTGCCCCCTCAAACTGTTGAATTTTTGGGATTTTCTTGTGTCTTTCACTGTGAAGATTGATGTGAAGTAATTACTCAGTTCCTCAGCCATTTTATTGTTCCCCACTACTATCTCTCCAGCATCATTTTCCAGTGGCCCAATTACACTTTTGTCCTTTATGTATCTAAACAAACTCTTACAGTCTTCCTTTATATTACTGGCTAGCTTACCCTCGTATTTAATCTTCTCCCTCCTTATTCTTTTCTTGATGCCCTCTGTTGGTCTTTGGGTGCTTCCCTATCCTACATAGAACTTAGAACATAGAAAAATACAGCGCAGTACAGGCCCTTTGGCCCTCGATGTTGCGCCGATCCAAGCCCACCTAACCTACACTAGCCCACTATCCTCCATATGCCTATCCAATGCCCGTTTAAATGCCCATAAAGAAGGAGAGTCCACCACTGCTACTGGCAGGGCATTCCATGAACTCACGACTCGCTGAGTAAAGAATCTATCCTCTGGTGTCTATCCTCTGGTTTCCCACTGCCCTTCGCCACATTATATGCTATTCCTGACTTCCCTAGTCAGCCATTGTTGCCTCAACCTTCCTGAAGAAGGGCTCATGCCCAAAACGTCGATTCTCCTGCTCCTTGGATGCTGCCTGACCTGCTGCGCTTTTCCAGCAACACATTTTCAGCTCTAATCTCCAGCATCTGCAGTCCTCACTTTCTCCTCAACCTCCCTGTACCATGTTTTTTTCCTCAGGTTGAATCTCTGCTGTGTCTCCTGAATTACTCCCAGAAACTCCTGCCATTGCTGTTCCACTGTCTTTCCTGCTCGGCTTCTCTCCCAGTCAATTCTACCCAGCTCCTCCTTCTTGCCTCTGTATTGCCTGTATTCAGCTGTAATACCGTTATCTCTGATTCTATTTTCTCCCTCTCAAATTGCAGAATAAATTCAATCATATTATGATCACTGCCTCCTCAGGGTTCCATCACCAAGTCTGCTTCATTGTACAACACTAAATCCAGTATTCCAGTCCCCTAGTCGGCTCCACCACAAGCTGCTCCAAAAAGCCATCTCATACACATTCCACAAATTCCTTTCCTTGCAATGCGCTACCAACCTGATTTTCCCAGTCCACTGCATATTGAAATCCCCCATGATCACTGTAACTTTGCCTTGCCTGCACATCTTTTCTACCTCCTGGGGTATCTTGTGCCCCAGCTCCTGACTACTATTTGGAGGCCTATGTATAATTCCAACTATGGTTATTTTTAAACCTTTGTGTTTCTTCAATTCTACCTACACAGTCTCCATCTTACCCTATTTTGTTTCTTACTATTAATTTAATTTAATTTCTAATAAGGCAACCCGACCCCCTTATCTTTTCAATATCCTTGAATATTCAGCTCGCAATCATGATCCCCTTGCAGCCACATCTATGTGATACCCACCACGTCATGCCTGCCAATTTCTATCTGAGCATAAGCTCATTTACCTTCCTCCTTATACTGTGTACATTCAAATATAATACTTCTTGTCCTGTATTAACTGTCTGTCTCGTCATTGTCATTCATTTGTCCAGTGTGATTGAAGTTTGATTGCTAATCCTTCCCATACACTCTTTCCTATTTGTGTCTGTGCTGGAGATTTTAATAATCTCTTTTGAGTTTTGCACTCTTACGTCTTCCTTTAATTCAGGTTTTGTAATTCGTCCAATAACTGAGCCCCTCCCCACTCCCATTTAGTTTAAAGTCCTGTCTACAGGCCTAGTTAAGCGATTCGCTAGGACTTAGGTCGACACAGTTCAGATGAAGACTTCGCCATTGGAGCAGGTCCCTTCTTCTCCAGTAATGGTGCCAATGTCCCATGATTCCAAACCCATTTCTCCCACACCAATCTGTGAACCACGCATTTACCTGCTTAATCTTATTGACCCTGTGCCAATTAGCTTATGGCTCAGATAGTAATCCAGAGATTATGATCTTTTTGGTTCTGCTTTTTGATTTAGCTCCTAGCTATTCATACTCCCTTAACAGAACCTCTGCCCTAGTTTTATCTATGTCATTGATACCTACGTGGGCCATGATCACTGGATCTTTAACCTCCCACTCCAAGTTCCTCTGCAGCCCAGAAGAGGTATCCTGAGCCTGACCACCAGGCAGGCAACACAACCTTCGGGACTCTTGATCCTGGTCAGAGATAACAGTGTCTATGCCTCTAACTATACTACCCCCAATTACAACAACATTTCTCTTCTCTCCCCCCACTTGAATGGGTCCCTGCACCACAGTATTGCAGTCAGTTGGCTCATCCTTCCTGCAGTCCCCATTCGTGAGCATACAGGGAGCAAAACCCTTAAACCTGTTTGTCAAAGACAGGGACTGAGGCTCCTGCAACTCCACCCCCGGATCCCTCTGCCTGCCTCAACTCACAGCCACACCCTCCTGTCCCTGACCACTGGGTGCATTTGAGTTAGTTGTGTAAATGGTGTGACTATCTCCTGAAACACAGCATCCAGGAACTCTTCGCCTCCCTGAGTGTCACAATGTTTGAAACTCAGACTCCAACTCATCAACTCTGAGCCAGAGTTCTTCCAGAAACCAATACTTACCATAGACATGGTCACTGGGCACCACAATGGGGTCCACCAGCTCCCACATCATACAGCAACAACATATCACCTGACCCTCCGTCCTTATTTTATTTGATTAGTTTTGAATTTGTTTTTTAAAATTTTAACTTTTTGTATCTTTGCTTATGCACTTTGTAACCAATAAATTAACAAGATTCAAATTAATACAGATTCAAATTCAGTAGACCCCTTATTAACCAATCAAATCACAGCCCTCCTGTGATGTCACTTTTTAGTTTCTTCTCAGTTGAAATTATTTCAAATCAGAATCTCTTACCTTCCCAGACTGCTCTCTGTTTGCTCCTGGTCAGCTCCAGCTCCAAAATGCTTGTGCATGTTTCCGAAAGCAACAAATGTAAACTTTGTCTACTAAATAATAGATAATAATAACAATAATAAAATAACCTAGTCAAGGCAAATTTTCAGGAATTACAAGCCATTGCACGGATGTTTATTTCAAAAGGATGCTGCAAAAATGGCTACTACCACTAAATTCAGTTACGTATCTAATGTGATGCCAAGGCCCTGAAACATTCTTACCAAGGCAGTGGTGGCACAGTGGTTAGCACTACTGCCTCACAGCGCCAGAGACCCAGATTCAATTCCTGCCTCAGGCTACTGCCTAGGTGGAGTTTGCACATTCTCCCTGTGTCTATGTGGGTTTCCGCCGGGTGCTCCGGTTTCCTCCCACAGTCCAAAAATGTGCAGGTTAGGTGAATTGGCCATGCTAAATTGCCCGTAGTGTTAGGTGAAGAGGTAAATGTAGGGGAATGGGTCTGGGTGGGTTGCTCTTCGGAGGGTTGGTGTGGACTTGTTGGGCCAAAGGGCCTGTTTCCACACTATAAGTAATCTAATTAAAAAATACTCCTTTCAAATGCATAGTTATATTCATGGACAAATGAGCCTTCCTTAATCTAAGAGGAGATCATTATGAATAATTGCATTTGGAACTTTAAGATTAATAATAGGTTCTAGTCTTTATCTCTCCACCCTTCAGGCATTCTGCCTGTATTCCTGATGAAGGCTTTTGCCCAAAACGTCGATTTTACTGCTTCTTAGATGCTGCCTGAACTGCTGTGCTTTTCCAGCACCACCAATCCAGAATCTGATTTCCAGCATCTGCAGTCATTGTGTCCACCTCACAAGACTAGGTAAAAACAATGTGTTAAATTGCTGCTTTGAGTAATTCAGCCAAGGTACGATCACTTATTTCTTTTCTCAGCAAAACGAGTTTCAACCACGGTTGCGAAATTTAAAAAAAAACTTATGTAAAAGGTTCTTTTTAATTTAAATGTCAAGATGTAATAAAAATATCCAGTGGTCATGCATTAATACATTGTTAACTATCACTCTTATAATTGTTGGTATGTCTTCCTTCTACTTTGGCCCTTTCATTTTGTTTTCAAATCCTATTCTAACCAGTTGCCCAATCACAAATTTATTTAATTGTTTTTAAATAACTTACTTCCTATTTTTGTCCATTTTCTTTTCACAGCCTGAAGTGTTAGATATTTTGTGAGCAAATAAGGAGTAATGTGGCCCTGCAGTAATGAAAACATTTATTATCATAATTATTCCATTGTCTTTACTCTGTATGTTACTTATTTCCTCCTCAACTCCTGCTCATCAATAATAACTTGCATGACTATGCTTTTCAAAGTAGATTAATCTTTTTCACAGCAGGTCCTTTTGTGTGTCTAGTAACAGCCCAGCTTTCTTCTGGTTTTGCATAAGGCACCATTCTGATACAAGTCATTTTATAAACAAGGCAGTGTATCCTTGATGATGATCAGGTTTTGAATTACTTGTCCTAACTTCATATGCATTGTGAATGTCCAGCAGCATTGCAAGGCCTCAAGGCCAACACAGACATGCATACGAGTGAATGTGACATAGGGACTAGAATAGCCATCCTTAATGAGCATGATAATGTCAATAAAGTCAACACTAACAAAATCAATACCATTCTTAATGATAGGCCCAAATTTATCACTTAGAATAGCTGAATAATCTTATTTGAAAGCAAACAAAGTGCTTACTGGACTTGTTTAAGAGCAATGAACTGCCAGGTGACACTTATAATAGGGTTCTGCACAACATGAACTGGTCAAATAGTTGGGTGAATTGATACATAGAGATCTTGCTCAAAACTACTTGTAAAGTGAAGGATTACAGTAAAGATGCTGTTTAACTTGAAAGGGTTCAGAGACTTTTACGAGGATGTTGTTTGCATTGCAAGTTTTGGGAGGCTGAAGCTTTTTTCCCTGGAGCAGCAAGGGCTGAGTAGTGACCTTATAGAAGTTTATACAATTATGAGGGGCATGGATAGCATGAATAGCCTTTTTTTTCCACACAATAGGGTAGTCCAAAACTATAGAGCATAGATTTGATGTGAGGGGGGGAAAAATCTAAAAGGGACCAGAGGGGCAACTTTTTCACACAGAGTGGTCAGTGTATAGAATGAGCTGTCAGAGGTAGTGGAAGCAGGTAAAATTATAACATTTAAAAGGCATCTAGATGGGTAAATGAATAGGAAGGATTTAGAAGGATATGGGCCAAATGCTGGCAAATGGGACGAGATCAGTTTAGGATGAGTTGGTGTGGACAAAATGGATTGAAGGGTCTATATCTATGTTGTATAACTGGATGATTCTGTGACCATATAGGATTTGTATATGAATAGCAATCCAGTGTACATGTGCTTAACTAACACAGCTAGGCAACTTACTGTACCTCTCAAAGAAGGCATTGATATCTGCACTGCAGCACGATATCATGGTGATCTAGATCTGCCACTTTGAGTGAATTAATATTTGTTGAACTTATGAACTCAGCAACTTGTGCAATTCAGTTCACAGAATTCCGACAGTGCAGAAAGAGGCTGTGCAGAGGGTCAGTGCATCCCACCCAAACCCAGCCCCTACCCGATCCCTATCACCATGCATTTAGCATGGCCACTGCATTTAACTTGCAAATCATTGGCCTGTTGGGAGTAAACCAGAGCATCTGGCAGACATGGCGTGAACATGCAAACTCCATGCAGACAGTCACACAAGGCTAGAATTGAACCCAGATACCCAACGCTGTGAGGCAGCAGTGCTAGCCACAGAGTCACCATCACTGTCCAAAAAGATGGTGTTGCTGGGAGATCCCCCAGCACTCGCAAATACCTTGTTGGGTTCCATGAGAAACATCTCTTCGATGGAATGATACCTAACCTTCTACACCTGACAAAGTTCCGATAGTGATGATACAGTCATAGAGTCATAGAGACGTACAGCATGGAAACAGACCCTTCAGTCCAACCTTTCCACGCCGACCAGATATCCCAACCCAATCTAGTCCCACCTGCCAGCACCCGGCCCATATCCCTCCAAACCCTTTCAATTCATATACCCATCCAAATGCCTCTTAAAATGTTGCAATTGTACCAGCCTCTACCACATCCCTCGGCAGCTCATTCCATACACGTACCACCTTCTGCGTGAAAAAGTTGCCCCTTAGGTCTCTTTTATATCTTTCCCCTCTCACCCCAAACCTATGCCCTCTAGTTCTGGACTCACCGGTCCCAGGGAAAAGACTTTGTCTATTTATCCTATCTATGCCCCTCATAATTTTGTAAACTTCCATAAGGTCACCACTCAGCCTCCGACGCTCCAGAGAAAACAGCCCCAACCTGTTCAGCCTCTCTCTCTGTAGCTCAAATCCTCCAACCCTGGCAACATCCTTGTAAATCTTTTCTGAACCCTTTCAAGTTTCACAACATCTTTCCGATAGGAAGGAGACCAGAATTGCACGCAATATTCCAACAGTGGCCTAACCAATGTCCTGCACAGCCGCAACATGACCTCCCAACTCCTGTACTCAATACTCTGACCAATAAAGGAATGCATACCAAATGCCTTCTTCACTATCCTATCTACCTGCGACTCCACTTTCAAGGAGCTATGAACCTGCACTCCAAGGTCTCTTTGTTCAGCAACACTCCCTAGGACCTTACCATTTAGTGTATAAGTCCTGCTAAGATTTGCTTTCCCAAAATGCAGCACCTCGCATTATCTGAATTAAACTTCATCTGCCGCTTCTCAGCCCACTGGCCTATCTGGTCCAGATCCTGTTGTAATCTGGATGTAACTCTCTCCACTGTCCAATACACCTCCAATTTTGGTGTCATCTGCAAACTTACTAACTGTACCTCTTATGCTCGCATCCAAATCTTTTATGTAAATGACAAAAAGTAGAGAACCCAGCACCGATCCTTGTGGCACTCCACTGGTCACAGGCCTCCAGTCTGAAAAACAACCTTCCACCACCACTCTCTGTCTTCTACCTTTGAGCCAGTTCTGTATCCAAATGGCTAGTTCTCCCTTTATTCCATGAGATCTAACCTTGCTAATCAGTCTCCCATGGGGAACTTGTCAAACGCCTTACTGAAGTCCATATAGATCACATCTACTGCTCTGCCCTCCTGATTTCCCTCTTAGGTATACTCCTACTTCCTTTATACTCTAAGGATTCACTCGATCTATCCTGACATATGCTTCCTTCTTTTTCTTAACCAAACCCTCAATTTCTTTAGTTAACAAGCATTCCCTATACCTACCAGCCTCCCCTTTCACCCTGACAGGAATATACTTTCTCTGGATTCTTGTTATCTCATTTCTGAAGGCTTCCCATTTTCCAGCCGTCTCTTTACCTGCGAACATCTGACTCCAATCAACTTTCGAAAGTTCTTGCCTAATACCGTCAAAATTGGCCTTCCTCCAATTTCGAACTTCAACTTTTAGATCTGGTCTATCCTTTTCCATCACGATTTTAAAACAAATAGAATTATGGTTGCTGGCCCCAAAGTGCTCCCCCACTGACACCTCAGTCATCTGCCCTGCCTTATTTCCCAAGAGTAGGTCAGGTTTTGCACCTTCTCTAATAGAACATCCACATACTGAATCAGAAAATTGTCTTGTATGCAATTAAGAAATTCCTCTCCATCTAAACCTTTAACACTATGGCAATCTCAGCCGATATTTGGAAAGTTAAAATCCCCGACCATAACTACTCTATAACTCTTACAGATAGCTGAGATCTCCTTACAAGTTTGTTTCTCAATTTCCCTCTGACTATTAGGGGGGTCTATAATACAAACCCAATAAGGTGATCATCCCTTTCTTATTTCTCATTTGCTATATTTGAATCAGAATCTTACACACCTGCATGTAAGAATTTTCTTAATAAGCTCCATCTTATGCTCAAATTCACATGAAATGGAACAGAAAAATAAGCTCCCTTTCCTTGATATCCTCATCGAGAAATCAGTCAGAGTTTGTTCTCAATTACTGTCTACCGCAAATCTATCGTCACTAATTAGCACAGGATTCCTACAGTTCTGAGCATTAAAAAACTGACCTCGTAAGTAAAGCCAGAACCATTTATTCATTGTGCAAGTTTGATGCAGAAATTAGGTGCAAAGCTATCCTGCAAGAAAATTGCTACCCTGATCAGACCATGTTTTATTGTATATTGCACTTGACAAAGGCCCCAAGGTAATCACTCCTGGTGTACAATCTACCTCAGCTTATCCTGCAACGGTGTGATATCTCAAATGTGTAAGCAATAGGTGAAACTTGCTGTTTCACTTTATGTAGTCCCAGTTAATAGTGTTCACCACTAACAGGATGATGCTACCATCATGCCAAAAAGACATTCCATCTATCATACAAATATGAATTTCAGCACCACTGTGACATCAGTTATGATATGTAGGTTGCATATCCCTAAGACTAGAAGATTGTATCAAATGACATAACTCTCACTGTTCACAACAAGCAAGGTAGTGATCTAAACCATCTGGTTTACGCTTGCAAAACTCAACAGTCTTAACATTAGATCTGCAACTGGTCATTTACTGAATAATCCTGAGTATGCATGGAATTACTCTCACTACCATTTTAGGATTGTCAGTAGAATTGTCAGTGTGGTATACTTGCATATATTAGAAGCAATGTATATTAATGCACAGGGCCATGGCTTTGTAGCAAAAAGAATATTTATGAACATTGCATCTGTTTCACCTCAACAAAATAGGTGTTAGGCATTCACTTGTTTTGTTTTTCAGGAGAATGTGCTGACCAGTATTAACCTGCCTGATTTAAAATTTAACAATACCTGGCATTTAACCTGATAATAACCATTATCGGGTGCATTGTCCATGGCAACACCTATATCAAAAACTTACCAACAATTGTGCAATTTTTACTCATGCAATAGGAGTCTTCATTTCCCCTTGAAATTATAATCTTGCAAAATGTTCTGATTATTGCTAGACAAAGACCTTTGACAAAATGTGCCTTTTTCCAGGAATACTAAAGTTCTCTACTACCAAAGTTATTTTATCAAAAAAAAATTCTAAATGGTCTGGAAAATCAAACCCTGTACACCTTTTGCTTAAATGTTTTATATTTACAAGTTATCTGTATAAGTGCAACTTGTCAAGAGCCACTGTTGACCCAATGGAGGTCCTGCTAAGTTGTCCTGTTGCCTTCCTTCCCACTCATAGTTAATGCATTATTAGCATAAATCAATGTTATTTCAAAAGTATGTTAATTAACACAATCCATATCATGAAAATCACTTGTTTTTAATCATATCTATGCAAATTTTCAGGATAAGTATAATACAGAGCTGAAAGGCAGAATAAAATATTTGGGCCCATTTGCTTTGTTTTAAAATTAAATGCCAGTGGGTAAATGTATTAAAATACAGAATGAAACAGCAAAATATCGATGACCAAGATACCCACAGAAATGAATAACAGGTACGATGAGAAATTTACAGCTTCAAAACAGACATTTGTTGTCTACAAGCCATGTTGTAAATGCAGACATTGTGCCCAAAATCAACTGCATCCCCAATAAAATTATTTTACATTAACTTGATCAGTTTGAAGAGGTTTTAGATTTTCTTGTTTGTTTTATTTCATCACTAAGATGGTCTTCTCTTAGATTTGTTAGGATTTGGAATGCACTGCCTGGCAGAGTGGCAGAGACGGATTCCAAAGAATGCTTCAAAAGAGAACTAGATATATGTTTGGAAGTATGAATTTAGAGTACTGGAGAATGGGATGAGCTAGGTAAGTTTTTTGGGAGCCGATACAGACATAATGGGGCAAATGGCTTCCTTCTGTACTGTAAATTTTTATGATTCTGTAAGACTTGATACAAAACATTGTATCATTTTCCATTGTTAAACAAATCCTTTAAGGTTTGGTTTGTGTACTTTAACTGATATATACAGTATTACTTAATGTCCAATAAAATATCTGATATTGAATTATCAAAGATAATTTTCCAAAAATGGAACATTAAATTTGGACAGCATAAGAAGCATTTTTCGTAGTATATACTTCTGCTGAAAAATGTGAAAGCTAAAAATCCAGTGCAAACCAGTATCTACATAGTCATACAATAATTGCAAATGTCAGGGCACAACTAAATAATTTGAACTAGTGGCAGAGTTTGCCAGCGTTATGATTAAATAAACTACTGGCACACATTTTATATTGTTAGACTTTCATTGTTTTAAGCAATAAACACAATATAGATAAATGCAGCAATCCTGAACCTAAAGTGCCATACAGTTTGGGTAGGGGGAATAGGAGAAGCTTAAGGCTTATACTGTTACACAGTAAGAAACATGTAATAATTAATAGTTTAAATGACACGTTTTATTTATACCGGACTAAACGTAGTACCTTATAATTCATAAAATCAGAGGAATCTGGCTGTAATGAATCCACATGGAATCCATCACTCATTGCTGTTTTTAACACTTCCTCTACAAATAACTGAAAATTGTTAACTTGCTCATTTGTAGGTGCAATCCATAATCTTTTTAAGTTTTGTCTTGTATATTCATCTTCAGGCAGTACAGCCACATGTCCAACCCATTGTAGTGTCAAATGGTATGGATCTTTTTTCTCATAGCCAATTGGTAAAAGTTTACCATTCACAAAGTAACAAAACTTGGAGCTCAAATGTTTCAAGAATTCAGCTGACGTGCAAAATATATTTGCATCAAAGACGTCTGTGCTACACGAGGTTAGATTGTACATTTGTGGGGCTGGTTTAACTGTAAAATAAACAGTCTGCAGTCTCTGATCAAGAGTAATGTTGAGCATTGCATTTCTTTCTGCTTTGGCATTTTCAGATTCTCTTTCTTGCAAAGCATGTATCAAAGGTTGGATCTGGTAAAAATCAGCTTCTCTTTTCAACAGCCCCACTTCTTGAAAATCATCTGGAAGGTCGAGATTTGATGTGCGCAGAAAATTTAGAATGTATCGAAATATTTTCCCGTCTCTGTCAATGAAGAAGTTACCATGCTGATCACTAGTTGAGGGCATTTTCCCACTGAACATGATACCCAGCATCGAGTCTGGATAACGTGTTAATGTTGCTAGAGAACTGGTGTATAGCTTTCCTCCTACATTTAACGTTATAGGGTCAGACATTCTCATTTGCCACTGTGTAGTATCTTAATTTATTACAATCTGTTTTATAGGAAAAAGATCAAAAAAGAGAAAGAGAAATTTTATGAAAGCAGTGTTTAATACAACGATCAAAACATTCTGTTAAACAAAATGCTCTTTGTATCCCTTCACAATTACCCCTTTGATGTTAACATGTTGCAACTTCTTATCCATAGCCTCCTCTATTCTTGGTCAAACATTTTGAAACACTTGTGATTCTATTAGTTTTCCAAAAGTCCAGGAAAGAAATGGGACTGGCTTTGCTTGAGGTGCATTATAATAATTGTTTTGAAATTAGATTAGATTAGATTAGATTACTTAGATTAGATTACTTGTATGACACTTTGATCTTTTACTGTAAATGCTGTGTCCTATGATCCTGCCCTATTAGCTACCTGACGAAGGAGCAGCACTCCAAAAGCTAGTATTTCCAAATAAACATGTTGGACTATAACCTGGCATTGTGCGATTTTTAACTTTGTCCATCCCAGTCCAACACTGGCATCTCCATATCATGCTTTACAATACAATGCATTTCCCATGAAGATGAGTTTAAGGAATAGTTTATCTGAAGAAAACGGATATCTAGAAGGGAATGGATTGAAAAAAGTGCATTCAGTTTATACTCCCATTTTTAACATATGACTGACATATCGGCAATCTAACTATTTTTGTTTACATGGTATAGTTTGCTTCTGTGGAAACTAGATATTTCAAGTAACTGCAGGCAACCAGTGCTACTCTGATACTGTGTTGTGATAATACTCCAGATTGCTTAATTCTGTCATATTGAAGTCAGTTTCAGATCAACCTCGAAGATGGTAAAAGGTATATAAACTGGAAAGATTAGTCCATAACCAGGCACAGACTAGCAATAGCAGAGCTTTAGATGCAGCTTTCTGGCATCTAACCTCAGCTTGCTAAAACCATTCAGAAAAAGCCTAGGAACAGATTTCTATTCAATGCTTTCAAGAAGAGATTACAATAAAGATTAAAAAAAACTTCTGCATTGTCTTGTTTGTTTTGATTTCTTTGTCTCCCTTTCACATACTTCAGGGCATATTCATGGAATTTCACTTTATCCATTTCTTCCTTCTGGAATAACATTTGCTCCATAGTTTTCAAATAATATCAAAACCTCAATGTGAGATAAATATCAAGATATTAGTACAGTGCTGGGTATTTTTTCATGTGAATCTTAACTGAGCTGAAGGGTAAAAGCACTTCAATAAACTTCTATATTGCAATTCTAAATATTATAAAGGATTGATTGAATTGATAGGAGGATGCTGCAAACTGAGAGGAGGCCCCTTTGGAACACAAATATGAACACAGACCTGTTGGGCCAGGTTACTGGTTTGTGTGTTATAAATACTTCATTATTTAAGGGATATGCATGCTACTGCTGGGCCAGCATTTATTGCCCATCATTAATTACCCTGGAGAAGATGGTGGTCAGCTGCCTTCTTGAACCCATGGCTTCCTTTACTGATAGGGATACCCACACTCCCACAGTGACATATTTCAAAGTCAGGGATGGTGTGTGGCTTGGAAGGGACCTTGCAGGTAAGTAGTTTTGCCGTATGCCCCTGTCCTTCTAGGTGGTAGAGATCATGAGTTTGGAATGTGTGATTAACCAAGCATTGGTCTTTTACTGCAGAACATTTTCTTGATGATATACACTGATGGCCACTGTGCGGTTATGAAGGGAATGAATGTCAAGCATGATACCAATCAAGTGGATTGCTTTGTCCTGGATGATTTCAAACCTCTTGATTGTTGGCACTCATCCAGGCAAGTGGTGAGTATTCTCTCACATTCCTGACATGCCTTGTAGATGGTGGTCAGGCAGAAGGTGATGGATGGGTAGGGGTGGCAGGAAGTGTACTACATGCTGCAGAATACCTGGCTTCTGACTTGCTCTCCTAGAGACTGTATTTACATGCCTGATCAATTCCAGGTTCTGGTCAATGATGATGCTTGACCCAGAAGTGTCTAGGTCACTGAAGCCTGCAGCTGATTTCCATTTGTACTAATCCCTGTTCGGATAGAATTTCACATTGACCCTAGGTTCCTCTTGGAGTATGCATGTCCCACATTTTGAGCAGTCTGGAGGATATTCCCTCCTTGACCTTTGTGTCAGGTTTTTCTGTATGGGCTGCTGCTGCAAACTCCCTCACTTTGCCATCTGAACACACTGGCATTCCCTCATACCAGCCAGCAGTGACAGAGACCTCTAGTGGTGTACAACTGCTATCCATTATGGATGTGTTACACATTGCAAACCACATGTAACCTTTGGTGAAGTAAATTCTGGAATTTTATGGCCACAAGGAATCCATTGGCCATGTTTATATGTGTTGCTGTAGACTAAGGCTTCTTTCTTAAAGGGAATTTTGCTATATATTTTCTGCACTTTTGTCCCACACTCTTGATCTTTGGGCAGTCAATGTCAGAGTCACACAGCATGGAATCAGACCCTTTGATCCAACTAGTCCACACAGCCATGTTCCCAAACGAAACTAGTCCCACCCTGCCTATGTTTGGCTCGCATCCGTCCAAATCTGTCCTATTTATGTCTTTTGAACAGTGTAACTGTACTTGCATTCACCACTTCCTCTGGTAGTTCATTCCTCACACTAACCACTGTGTAAAAAACCTGCCTTACATGTCCTTTTTAAATCTTTCTCCCCTCACCTTAAAAATTTGCCCCCTAGTTTTGAACTCCCCTACCTTATGGAATAGACCTTTGCTATTCATCTTATCCATGCCCCTCTTAATTTTATAGACCTCTATAAAGTCACCCCTCAACTTCTTACGCTCCAGTGAAAAAGTCCCAGCCTTTCTTTCTAACTCCATTGCCAGCAACATCTTGGTTAATCTTTTCTGAAACCTCTCCAGTTTAATAATATCCTTCCTGTAACAGTGCGTCTAGAAGAGGCCTCATTAATGTCCTGTATATATTCACTGACCATGGTCATGCAGGAAGTCATTGAAAATGACCCACACTTCAGCAGATTTCTCCAGTTATGTATCATCTCTATTTTCTAAATCTCCTGCACCTAACCCCCTTCCTGTGGCGACATACCTTCTCTCCACTGAAGAGTCATAGAGAGATACAGCACAGAAACAGACCCTTTGGTCCAAACCATCCATACCAACCAGATATCCTAAGTTAATCTAGTCCCATTTGCCAGCATTTGGCCCATATCTCTCTAAACCATTCTTATTCATATACCCATCCAGATGCCCTTTAAAATGTTGTAATTCTACCAGCCTACACCACTTCCTCTGGCAGCTCATTCCATATATGCTCCACCCTGTGTGGAAAAGTTGCCCCTCTGGTCTCTTCTAAATCTTTCCTCTCTCACCCTAAACCTATGCCCTCTAGTTCTGGACTGCCCCACCCCAGGGAAGAGACTTTGTCTATTTACCCTTTCCATGCTCCTCATGATTTTATAAACCTCTAAGAGGTCACCCCTCAGCCTCCGACACTTCAGGGAAAATAGCTGTCTATTCAGTTTCTCCCTACAGTTCAAACCTTCCAACCCTGGAAACATCCTTGTAAATCTTTTCTGAACCCTTTCAAGTTTCACAACATCCTTCCTGTAGCAGGAGACCAGAATTGCACATAATATTCCAAAGGTGGCCTAACCAGTGTCCTGTATAGCTGCAACATGACCTCCCAACTGCTATTTCAATGCACTGACCAATAAAAGGAAAGCATACTAAATGCCTTCTTCACTATCCTATCTATCTGAGATTCCACTTTCAAGAAAGTATGAACCTGCACTCCAAAGTCTCTTTGTTCAGCAACACTCCTCTTCCTAATGTCTCCTGTGCTGCATTCACGAACCTGGCAGAGTCTCAGGTCTAATGTCAGAAGGTACCGGCTAATACAACTGGGCAGCAATTGGTTGTGATTAGATGCAGCTTTCCGTGAAAAGGGCAGTCTGCCTCTAAATCATACTGTCTACTTGTGAGTCGAGAGTGTAGTGCTGGAAAAAGACAGCAGGTCAGGCAGCATCCAAGGAGTAGGAGAAACGACATTTCGGGCATAAGCCCTTGATCAGGAATCATTCGTGAGTCTGCTCCTGGCCAAGATTGTGGAAGGAATTGCTTATCCGACTGCTTGCCTCTCTTCCTAGGTTTTTTGTTAAATGATTTTAGCAAGCTACTAGATTATATCTGTGCCCAGATGTTGTTGGATGGGAGCATGCAGTGTCCATTGCTACACTTTAGGCCTTCCACAATCAACGCTCACTGAAGGGGTGCATTACTGCAGTGCTGGCTTATCTTCATACAATATATTTTAACTTGAATTTGTATGTTTCCTTTTTGATTTTTGTTAGAGTGCTGTTAGACTAATTTTATTTAATGTATTTCTTTTATCATAATATAAAATAGAAGAGGATTTGGGGCAGCCAACTACCCCCACTCATGCAGCTGCCATTAGTTGATATGACATCTCCCTAAACAGCACTGTGCAGATACGCATAGCATACAGAGTTCAGCAATATAAGGCAGCCATTCACTACCTTTTTAAGAGCAATTAGGGCAGCAACATTCACATAACCATGATACTAAAAAGAAAACAAGAATTCAGTGAAACGTTCTCGTGGCAGCAGTTACCATATGTGTAAAGCACTGAAACAGTCTTTACTTAATTTTTCTAAGTTTTCCCACAAATAATGACAAAGAGGGGTTTTTGCTTTAGTGGTATAAATAACCTAGTTTATTTGGATTTCAAACTCAAAACCTGTCAAATTCTTCAACCAACAAATGTCACAATGAAAAGCTGGCTCCAACATGTTGTCACCAAATATAAATCTAATTTCTAAAGTTTACTGTGTTCATTTTGCTTCCAATAGTCAATTTGTCTGTCAGTTAAATATTAAATATATTACAAACTTTAACACTGCAAAAACATAACAGCGGTCGCCCCATGGTTTGTCCTAACAACCCACCATATAGCGCAGAAGCATTTTTTTTTTGTTCGTCACTCTAGTGCGCATAGAAAATGAAATCTAAAGCAGAATTTATTTTTCAAAAATATATCTAAAATAAACGCACTTTATCCAGAAGATTGTGGCCCCGCAATGTGAAACTGCATTGTTTCAAAATGCATCCTTCAATTACAGCTCCCCTCCCCCTAACTTCCTCCCTCTGGAAAAGCCGTTCGCTCCAAAGATGAAGCACATGTGAAATGCGACCAAACGCTGCTGGACCAAAGGCTGTATTGTGTACAGTGCACTGCACTCACCTTGCATCAACCCAACTTCATGACAAACCCGTGGTAGAAGCTGGTAGCGCAGTAACTTCTGGACCTTGTGGTTTTACTGCCCGTTGTTTATGTAACATTACCAAACCCTCACCAGACAGTGAACTACAACGCCTACAATGCACCGCAAACACTCATGCGCGTTGTTCCTATTTCCAGAAAAGGTTACTGTGATTAGCGCTGTAGTTGGCTATCTGTTCGGTTTTGGATATCGGCAGAATTAAAATTGCCGAGAAACGAATAGTGTAGCATATCCAAAAAACTGAGTGCCGAGATGCTAAAATGAGTCATGATTATAGACCATGCTGCCACACTATATTTGTATTAAGTAATAACGTTTAAACATATTAACATATTAGATCCCATTGTATAATTGGATTTTGTTGTCTTTGTATTAATAAGCTCAAAATTATTTTCATACGATTTTAATGCGCAGAGTTGACATCAATAAATTGTTGCAACGGTTTGTGGCATCTATATTTCAAAATAGCAATTTGAGTATTTTTGCGTGTAGTCTATACTTGTAAAATTATTTTTGAAATTATGATACAAAAAAATAAATTGCTGGAAAAACTCAACATCTGCAAAAGAAAATTTATTTAAAATTTCCAGTTTCATGACCCTTCTTCAGACCTGCTGAGTTTCTCCAGCAATTTCTATTTTCATTCAGATTTCCAGTGTCCTCGCAGCTTTATTTTGTATTGTGAAGTTACGACCCTATATCTTGAATATTTTGAAATCACTTATACAGGATAATTAAATTGTTAATTTGTCATGGGAGATATGCATCTACTGTCATTGGGCCATTGCCAAGAGACTGTATTGAATCTTTACCAAAAGCTTCACATTTGAGTAGTTGTGTGTAGCTTTACGCCCACATCCAAGAGATTAGTGAAATAACTCCACAGATGTTGTGTCCTTCACAGAGTCACCCTTGAGTTACACGTAGAGTCTCCTTGACACTGATTCAGGTCGCTCAGAGCCAGCTTTCAGAACCTCTAACTCTCCTGTTTATATCTGTCAGCCAGAGTTCCCGGATTGGACCAGATTAACAGCGACTAGGAGAAAGTGAGGACTGCAGATGCTGGAGATCAGAGTTGAAGTGTGTGGCATTTGAAAAGCACGGCAGGTCAGGCAGCATCCATGGAGCAGAAGAGTCGACGTTTCAAGCATAAGTCCTTCATTCCTGCTCTCCTTCTCCTCGGATGCTGCCTGACCTGCTGTATTTTTCCAGTGCCACAGATTAACAGCCCCAATCGGCGAACTCATATTCAATGACTACATACTTCACCCTCTAAGTCTGAGGACATGGGCTGGTTCTTTTTTGTAGCTCCTCCGGAGCTTTTGAGCACCAGGTCAGGTTCCTCCCACTCTGCCTCTGATACGGGTGATGTCTAATGCATTGGACTCAGCTCTTGCACATTCATTCTCTTGTTTGGGCAGCAAAGGCATCAAAGAGGCACCATGTTCATCTCAGATTCTGAGGAATCTTTAATGCTTGACAGAAAGGGAGAAACCACAGGTTCCAGAGTGGTCAGAAAGGCTGTCAAGGAGTTGAGCATGTTTTACTCCTGCACTGATTGCGAGTTTGCAGCTTTCATATGGTCCACTTGTTTGTTCGCGACTGTCACACCTACCCGAAGTTTACACGTCACTGGTCCTGACCTCCCATTGATCATGGCCCATACCCATGCAGGACCATTCCTGTGGTTCCTACACCAAATCGGCCCCTGAAGTAAAATGTCTCTCTCACTTAGTGGAGTCTTGTGTCCAACGTTGGCATTCCTGATGCCGCTTCACCCTCCCCCCCCGCATTTCCAACCACTTTGACAAGAACTAAGAACACTGAAACCATGCATTTTCCACATGTAACAGAGTCCAGGGTTTATCCGGCCATTCCCATGAATGTGGGGTTGTTGCTACAGTAGTTTTTATACTTGTTAGCACTCTGCATCCAATTCTGGCCACCAGACATTACTTCTCACCAATATCGTCATTTTGGAAACACCTGGATGACCCTGGTGCAGTTCAGCAGGTATCTGCCAGTGACCTTTGCTCAGGACAATGACTCTTGCTCCTCATAATGATATCCCATCCTCTATGGTGATCTGGTCTTGTTGGGTCCAAGAAGGTTTCAATTCTGGTTGTGATGGTGATTGTGAAACCACCTGTTTCAGTTTTGGCAGGATTTGATGTGGATGTGGGTGTAAAACTACACAACAAAACTATTCAAACATGAAGATTATTGTAAGCAATTTAACTGTTCCAAACCAGATATAGATGGACTTTCCAAGGTATGCGCTCTCCTGGACGCCATGAGTTCTCTTACTCAATTTAGGTTTAGTGGGGCTCTTTTGCTGTCTCATGTCCGCATACCAGCAACAACTACAATGGCATACTAGACCTGATCCTGAAGAAAATTGTAACCATTTGGCCAAGACTTGGCTGTGTTTTGGGGTTTTGCCGTGGACAGACCGAGAGTCCCTCTGTTCAGGATATATCCTGAATGAGGCAATGCAGTTGCATTCACTCAAGTGGTATTCCCCAAGCTCAGTCAGACTGGCAAGGGTGTCAACTTCCATTGGAATACCCTGCAACTGATAAAGCCTATGATGTAGTGCCTGTTTGAAGTTCAGTTAAGCTTCAGCTAATAGGCACTTTAGTCAGGTTACATCATTAATCCCACATACCATCTCATTAAGGATTAAACCAAAGTCGCATGCCTCTGCTAGTCAGCTTATTTTAGTCAAAAATCCCACTACTGGTTCCTAGTTCTCAAATTGAAAAGTAAAACAGATAGCATCTCAGAATTAGAAGAGGCTTAGGATTCTTAATATTCCTTAACTAAATTCATCAACTCTTGAAGGGTTTTAGTATCTTTTGTCTCAGGGGAAGTTTGGCTTCAAATAACCAAAAAAGCTCATTGCTTTTCTTCTACCCCCCCCCCCCCCCCAATGTCATTTGATCAGAAAAAAAAATGCATTCTTCCCGCATACTGGGCCCAGTCTTCGAGGGCAGGATCAAATGAGTCAAGCTTCCCAAATAATGGCATAACGCTAGAATTAAGAAAGGTGGTAAGGAAAAGCCAGTGAACTGTAGACTGCTGAGCCTGATATCACTGGAGGGCAAGTTGTTGGAGGGGATCTTGAGAGACAGAATTTACATGTATTTGGAAATCCTAATTTGGAAATTTGGACTGATTAGGGATAGTCAACATAGCATTGCGTGTGGGAAATCATGTCTTACTAATTTGATTGAGCTATTTGAAGAAGTGACAAAGAGGATTAGTGAAGGCAGAGCGATGGACATTGTGTATATGGTATTCAGTAAGGTGTTCAACAAGGTTTTGCAAAGTAGACTGGTTAACAAGGTTAGATCACATGGAATACAGGGAGAACAAGCCATTTGGATACAAAATTGGCTGGAAGGTAGGAAACAGAGGGTGATGGTTAAAGTTTACTTTTCAGACTGGGGGCCAGTGACCAGTGATGTGCCGCAGGGATCAGTGCTGGGTCCACTGCCTTTGATCATTTATATAAAAGATTTGGATATAAATATAGGAGGTGTATTTAGTAAGTTTGCAGATGACAACAAAATTGGTGGTGTGGTGAACAGCGAAGAAGGTTACCTCAGAGTACAACAGAACCTTAATCAGATAGGCTGAGAGTGGTAGATGGATTCTGGATCAGTAGTGCTGGAAGAGCACAGCAATTCAGGCAGCTCGTCGGATGCCTGAATTGCTGTGCTCTTCCAGCATCTGCAGTTATTGTTTTTACCTCAGTGGTAGATGGAGTTTAATCTAGATAACTGTGAGGTGCAATATTTTGTAGGGTAGGATTTATATACTTAATGGTAAGGTCCTGGGGAGTGTTGTCCAACAAAGATACCTTGGAGTGCAGATTCATGGTTCCTTGAAAGTAGAGTCATAGTTAGACAGATTAATGAAGAAGGCGTTTGGTACCCTTGCCTTTATTGGTGAGTGCATTAGTTTATGAGTTGAGATGTTATGTTGTGGCTGTACAAATCTTTGGTTAGGCTGCATTTAGAATGTTGCAGCCAATTCTGGACGCCTTGTTATAGGAAAGATCTTGTGAAACTTGAAAGGGTTCAGAAATGATTTACAAGGTTGCTGCCAAGGTTGTAGGGTTTGAGCTATTGAGAGATGTTGTATAGGCTGGGCCTATTTTTCCTGGAGTGTTGGAGGCTTATAGAAGGTGGCCTTATAGAAGTTTATAAAATCATGAGGGGCATGGATAGGATAAAAAGACAAGGTCTTTTCCCTAGGGTGGAGGAGACCTGAACTAGAGGGCATAAGTTCAGGGTGAGAGGGGAAAGATATTTAAAGGGACTGAAGGGGCAACTTTTTCATGCAGAATGTGATGCATGTATGGAATGAACTGCCTGGGGAAGTGGTGGAGGCTGGTACAATGATAACATTTAAAAAGCAATTGGATGGGCATTTGAATAGCAATGGTTCAGAGGGATATGGGCCAAATGCTAACAAATGGGACTAGATTATATTAGGATATTTGGTTGGCATGGACTGAAAGGTCTGTACACCTTTATGACTCTATGACTCTAAATGCTTATCTCAACTCAAAGATAACTGTTGTCAGCAAGTTTTTTCAAAGGCGTGTTTTTCTCTTGTTGCCACTGAAATAACTCCACAGAGGCCAGTATCCCGTCACCAAGTCACCCTTTATTTACACACGGAGAGTCCTTGATACAGACCCAGCTCCCTCAAAGCCAGCTCTCAGAGACAACAGGAACTCTGACACCCCTGTTTATTTTTTTTCTTTCTCTTTTTTTCTCCTAGTGTGTGTGTGTGTGCAGGTGTAAGACACAGTGAAAAACACAAAGTGTACAAATCTTTATTCAATTTCCACCTCCAAGAAGAAAGGAAACACCCAAGTGGCCAATGACAAGCAGTGCCCTTCTTATAGGGCAACACAGTACGATCAAACAGTGAAGGGCAGCGCAGGGATTAAATCAAAATGGAGTTGGACAGGGAAATAATACACTCCACTCCCTGAACAGGTCAAGGGTGTTGGTGGACACTGCGTGCTCCTCCTCCAGAGACACCTGGGCTCTGACATAACAGCAGAAGACGGGCAGACAATCGGCCTTAACGACCTGCTCTGCGGCCTGCTGCCTGGACCTGTTTATGGCCAGGCCCAGGAGCAGACCCACAAGGAGGTCCTCTGACTTGCTCTCCCCTGCCCTCAACACCAATCCCCCCCCACAGCACTGGGTGACTCTCCTGTTTATTTTGTTTCCTTTTTTTTACAGAATGTGTGACACTCTTGTTTTTTTTCTTTAGCTGTCAGAGTGTCAGAAGGTGTAACACACTTTTACTTCTTTGCCCCACAGTACCGCCTAACTGGGTGACTCTCCTGTTCATTTTTTTTCTTTTAAATTTTTTTTATTTACCCACACACTGCTGCCTAACTGCAGTAGTGCTTATTTTATCCCCAGCACCCATGTTGTGTGTGTGCGCAGGTGTGAGACACAGTGAACGACACAAGGTTTTTCCTTGTGTTTTTTCCTGTTTTTTATTTTATTAAAAAATATACAAAACCGTTTACAAAAAGGAAAACAGTTAACATTTACAGCTGTATACAACATCAATTTTACAAGGGTGAGGTGCAGCAAAGCCAGGCCCCAAACCCTACCGTTCAACCAGTTTACAGGGAGATGAGGACAAACCCCAAATCCCAGTTTCAAATATAAAAAGACAACAACAATGACATTTGTACATAAAAAGCCAATCCAGTCACTGAAAAAAAACGTGCATACAATACAGACCCAGCAAGTCTCTCCTGTTTATAATATTTTATTAAACAAATTACAAAACAATTTACAAAAACAGTTAACATTTACAGCTGTTTACAACAGCAATTTTACAAGGGAGAGGAGCAGCAAAGCTAGGCCCCAAACCCTACCGTTCAACCAGTTTACAGGGAATTGAGGACAAACCACAAATCCCAGTTTCAAATATAAAAAGACAGCAACAATGACCTTTATACATAAGACAATACATAAAAAAAAGTGCAGACAATACAGACCCAACAAGCCTCTCCTGTTTATATCTGTCAGCCAGAGCACAGTGATTGGACACGATTAACAGCCCCAACCAGCGAACAGAAATTCTATGTGGAGAAGTGAGGACTGAAGATGCTGGAGATCAGAGCTGAAAATGTGTTGCTGGAAAAGCGCAGCAGGTCAGGCAGCATCCAAGGAACAGGAGAATCAACGTTTCAGGCATAAGCCCTTCTTCAGGAATGAGGAATGTGTCTCCAGCAGGCTAAGATAAAAGGTAGGGAGGAGGGACTTGGGGGAGGGGTGTTGGAAATGCGCATTGGACACACTTTCCTCATTCCTGAAGAAGGGCTTATGCCCGAAACATCAATTCTCCTGTTCCTTGGATGCTGCCTGACCTGCTGCGCTTTTCCAGCAACACATTTTCAGAAATTCTATGTGGTCCACCTGGCTAGCCTCTTTATAATCACTACATTTGGGACTAGTCAAGTTGAAGATAGAGTTAAGAACTGTCTTCTGGTGCTTCTTTATAACATAAAGCACAACCTTTCTTTTAGTTCATCTTCAACATGGGTGAAGCATGTTGAAAGGAGGGTCCATGTTAATAATGTAGAATAATAAAATAGAAAAGATCTAGGAGAATATCCAACTAAGGAAGATTCAGCAGTCAAAGGCAAAATTTTAAAAAAAGAATGTAAGAGTACTAAACTCCAGATTAATACTCAAAGTATGTGTTCATTGCCATGCAAATAAGCAGATCAAGAAATTAAATGAGAGAAAGTCTAAAGAGAGTTGTAAAAGAAAGAGTTTTACTTAATGAGATGTTGCCAGTAACTGAGCTAAAAAAGATTGTTCATATACTGAAGGGAAGTATACAGTGGCTAACCCAAATAACAGCATTGGGATCACGGCTCTTCTTGATATACATTAATGACCTAAATTGGGAGCAGTATCCAATTAAGATGATAAAAATCCTCCAAAAAATTAGCGGTTGGAAAGGTAGCAGCAGACTTCAGAATGGTATGATCAGTCTTGATTTTGGTAATGATATTTAATGCAGAGAAGATTGAAGTTATGCAGTATAAATGTATAAAATGGTATAAAAGGTTTAAAGATGGTGCAGGAATAAAGAATTAGATAGGGGTTCACATACATCATGTTTTGATGACACATCAGTGAAGATGAGGATTACCAGATCAACCATAATCTAATTGAATGTTGGAGCAGACTTGATAGGCTAAATAGCCCACTTCTGCTCATATATTTTATGGTCTTGTGGACTCCACCGCTCATGGCATTTCTTTTGCATTTATCTGTCCAATCAATTGTGTGTTGGAACAATCAAGTCCAGTGATTTTTATTCAGAAGCCATGAGTTAAGGGTAAATAGTTTGAAGATCTGTTTTAATGTGAGTGAGGGGCTTCAGGTCTTAGAGACAAATAGAACATTGCCTGACTCACAAATTAAGGATCTTTTGTGAAATTGTTTTACACAGAGTGTGGGGAGGGGGATGTGGAAATCACTGCCACATGTATTGCAGAAACAGAAGATCAGAGTGGAAGTAGGCCATTTGGCCATTCAAGCCTTTTCCACCATTCATTATGATCAAAGTTGAACATCCAGTTCAATTGCCTGTTTCTGCTTTTCCACCATATCATTTTATCCTTTTAGCCCCAAGTGCTATATCCAATTCCTTCTTGAAACCATACAATGTTTTGGTCTATGTTCAGTAGTAGCAAACTCCACATGCTTACCACTCTCAGGTGAAGAAACCTCTCCTCATTCAGTCCTAAATGGTTTACCCAATATCTTTAGATTGTGACTCACGGTTCTGCATTCCTCCCTGAACATCTTTCCTGTATCTGCACTGTCTAGTTCTGTTAGGATGTTTTGTTTCTGTGAACTCTCCTTTCCTACAATTTCTAGCTAAAATTCTAACCTTGCCTCATACTTCAGTCCTGCCATCCCAGGTATCACTCCCATAAATCCTGCATTCGTTCTCTCGCATCATCCTTCTTTAGATAACGAGACCCGAAACTACACACGATATTCCAGATGTATGTATGAGTTGAGAAGGGACTGACAGCATAGAAAATCGGGTAGGATGAGTCTTGTGTCGAGTGTGAACAGTTCCATATGAAATTGGGACCAGTGCACCATGTACCAGAGTGGCTTGTGCTCTCCAGCCGAGCAGGACGGACTTTTCTCTCCGCATCTTGTTTATGCGCAATGGGGTGTGGACAATGCGGGTTTTGCCTGCCTTATCATTGATTGGGTGATAGTCCGTTTGTGGGCGTGTCCCTTCCGGGCAGTCCGGCGCAGTGAATTGGCTGGCGGTCCGTTAGTGAGGTGGGGCTTGCTGCGCTGCTCGCTCGCTCTCATTGGCTGCGGATAGACGGAACCTTCTGGATGTGATGGTCCGCTCGCACTGTCACCTGTGCCGTTGGAGTCGGAGATGGAGCTGGGATTGAGGCCAAAGAATCTCTGCTGCTGCGGACATTAGCAGCTCCCATTGCGGATATACTGGGCCTAGCGGTCGCCTTGGTGATAGTTCCCAACCTCAGGGCCGGCTTCGCGCATTGGACTCTAAACTTAATTTTTTTTGATTTTCTTTCGCCCCAATTGTTTCTCCCCAACTGTTGGATACGGCGTTTGGAGGTTAGATCGAGAGCCATGATGTCGAACTGGCGTTAACTAAACTCACCTCTCCCCAAGTCAGGGGCTGGCAGCTGTGTGGATCCTCCGCCTTTATCATCTGCTCGGGAGTGAGTGTCAGGATTCTTGCAAATGTGCTCTGAAGGCTCCCGTTCGCTTACATTTTTTTGCAAAACCTCTTTTAATTGTGACTTCACCTTGAGACTAACTTCTGCATATTCATTGTAACTCCCAAGATGTCTTAATGTAGAATGGCGTTTGCTGGTTAAGTTAATATCTTACGATATTTTGTTATATTTGCAAAATGAGTAGAATCTAACTATTCTGCGTCAACGAATGATATTTTGTTGTCTTTAAACTACCATAAAAGCAAATGATAAGTGATACCCGAGACTGCCATTAAACCAATGATCATTTTAAAATCCTGTTTTGATAACCTTTTTCTGGAGGTGTAAGGTCAAAATGATATACAGCTTCGAATCATTGAAATTATATTAAAGTTCTGGCAATGCTAGAATCAATGTTGTGGATTTACAATTCGTTAAACATGCACGTAGCTTTCCAATGGATGACTCTTAACTAAATTTTGTAACGTTAAAAGCTGGCCTGGACATTTTTATGTGCAGACTGCATATTTCTGATCTTGATGTTGTAGAATGAGCACAGCAAGCTAAAACCATAATTCATTGTTATCATGTATTGAATTGTGACCTTAGCTCTTGTAGTTCGTGTATTACATGAAATCACGCACTGTCTCATGTTTAGTTCCCTTGGTGAGTAGCGATCACCCTCTTCAGAGATGATCTCTCATTTAGAACGTGGCTGAAATCTGTTTACTGTAAGCACTGCGATCTGTTGGATTGCTGCTATCTCAAGTCCCTCACCCATCACTTTCATACATACTGATGACTGGTTGTAACACAGTGAGTGGCTGTGCATTTAGCACAGTTTACTGCTGTTAACTGCGGGCTTTCACGACATTATTCTTAGATTTCATTCAGGCTCCTGTATTTTTGTGACTTTTTTTTCTGTGTTGGATGGGTGTGTTTTGGTGACCCTGATGCATCTATGGGACATTTCAAAGACGATCTCTCTGGAATTGAAGTCTTAATTCCTGATCATCTGTTTATCTTCCTAAAGGATTTATCCTTTATATATTACTGAACTAATCAAGCAAACTGATCAATCTGTGTACTCCTGTTCTCCATCTTAATTTGTTACTGACTGGTTCCTTGTGCAAAAATTTGCTTACATCTGACTAGGCTTCTTTGTTTTTTTTGGCTTACATAGAGTCATAGAGATGTACAGTGTGGAAACAGACCTTTGGTCCAACTCATCCATACTGACCAGATATACTAAATAAATCTAGTCCTATTTGTCAACATTTGGCCCATATCCCTGTAAACCCTTTCACTTCATGTACCCATCATATGCCTCTTAAATGTTGTAATTGTACCAATCTCTACCACTTCCTCTGGTACCTCATTTCATACATGCACTACCCTCTGCATGAAAAAGTTGCCCCTTAAGTCTGTTTTAAATCTGTCTTCTCCTCACCTTAAATCTGTGCCCTTTAGTTTTGGATTCCCCTATGCTGGGGAAAAGATTTTAACTGTTCACCTTATCCATGACCCTCATGATGTTATAAAGTTCTTTAAGGTCACCCCTCGTCCTCCGCTCCAGGGAAAATGGACCCAGCCTTTTCAGCCCCTTCCTATAGCTCAAACCCTCCAATCCTGGCAATGTTTTCTGAACCCTTTCAAGTTTAACAACCTGTTTCCTATAGCAGAGGTACAGAATTGAATGCAATATTCCACAAGTGGTTTAACCAATACCATGTACATCTGCAACATAACCTCCCAATCCCTACACTCTGTGCACTGACCAATAAAGACAAATGTACCAAATGACTCCTTCACTAGCCTGTCTTCCTGTAACTCCACGTTCAAGGTACTATGAATTTGCAGTCCAAGATCTTTGTTAGGCAACTCTCCCCAGGACCTTGCTATTAAGTGTACAAGTCCTGCCCTGATTTGCCCTCCTAAAATGTAGCACCTCACATTTGTTTAGATTAAGCTTCATCTGCCGCCACTTGGCCTATCTGATTATGGTTCTGTTGTACTCTGAGGTAACCTTCTTTCCTGTCCACCACACCACCAATTTTGGTATCATCTGCAAACTTAGTAACCAGAACTCCTATATTCACATCCAAATCTTCTTTATAAACGATGAAAAGTACTGATCCTTGTGGCATGTCGCTGGTCACAGGCCTTCAGTCTGAAAAGCAACTGTCCACCACCACCCTCTGTCTCCTACCTTTGAGCCAATTTTTTATTCAAATGGTTAGTTCTCCCTGTATTGTATGTGATCTAACCTTATTAACCATTTTACCTTGTAGAAGCTAGTCAAATGCCTTACTAAAGTTCATATCGACAATGTCTGCTGTTCTGCCTTCATCAATATTCTTTGTTACTTCTTCAAAGAAATTCAGTCAAGTTAGTGAGATGTGATTTCGTGCAGACAAAGCCATGTTAACTATCCCTAACCAGTCCTTGTCTTTCCAAACCGGTCTCTATTTCCCTGGCTTTTCCTTCCCACCTTTCTTAAATAATGTTAGCGAACTTCCAGTCTTCTAACACCTCACCCGTGGCTATTAGATTAGATTAGTTTAGATTACTTACAGTGGAAACAGGCCTTTCGGCCCAACAAGTCCACACTGCCCTGCCGAAGCGCAACCCACCCATACCCCTACATTTACCCCTTACCTAACACTACAGGCAATTTAGCATGGCCAATTCACCTGAATTCACCTGACCTGCACATCTTTGTGATTGTGGGAGGAAACCGGAGCACCCGGAAGAAACCCACGTAGACACTGGGAGAATGTGCAAACTCTACACAGTCAGTCGCCTGAGGCGGGAATTGAACCCGGGTCTCTGGCGCTGTGAGGCAGCAGTGCTAACCACTGTGCCACCGTGCCGCCCAAGTGATCTCAGCAAGGGATCTAGTAATCACATACCTAGCTTTCCACAAAGTTCTGGGGTACACCCGATTTGGTCCGAGGGATTTATCCATCTTTATGCATTACAAGACATCCAGCAGCTCTTCCTCTGTCATATGGACACTTTTCAAGGTATCGCTATTTATAACTCCACGTTCTGCAGCTTGCATATGCTTTTATTTAGTAAGCGCATGCAAGCTACTCATTTAGTATGTTACCCGTCACCTGCAGTTTCACACATAGGTGGCCTTGCTGATCTTTAAAGGACCCCATTCTTTCCCTAGTTACTCCTTTGTCCTTTTGTTTTTCCAGTCAGAATCCTTCCAGGTTTCTCCTGACATGCCCATGTGTGATCAGGTGTTAACAACACAGTTTTGTCTTATATCGAGTTTTGTAAATTTACACTCCCACTTTCCCAACTTTATTGATTTCTGATCAATTATGGTTGATCTCATTCCAAGAATTCTACTGGCTGTTTATAATTTTTCAACAGGTCCACACAAACCACTTCATATGACCAACTTAAAGTTTTGAAAGTAAGACTTTTTTTTCATAAGTTGTAAACTCATTTGCTTGAGTGCTGTTGTTTTCAGAAAAAACATTTTTTTTTTGAAACGTGCCCTGTTGAATCATTCCCTGATGTTTTATTTTACCCAGAGGCTCCCAAACTTTTCCCCAATGGGCTGAAAACTTGTTGTGAGTACTTAAAGTGTACAAGAGTGAAGGGGGACCTGAAAGACCTCGGACTGTGAAATGAGCAGAGTTGTGAGTAAGTTTTATGGTATTATGCAAGACCTAGAGAAGAAATTGCGGGCTCTGGTTTATATGTTTGCATCATCGTTAGCCATGGGTGAGATCCCGGAAAACTGGATGGGAGCGAATGTTGTGCCCTTTTTCAAAAAGGGCTGCAGAGAAAATGCTGGGAACTATATACCAGTAAGTTTAACTTCTGTGGTAGGTCAAGTTACTTGAGAAGATTCTGAGGGATAAGGTATAGATGCATTTGGCAAAACAGGCTTTGATTAAGAGTAGTCAGTATGGCTTTGTGCATGGGAGATTATGCCTCACATTTGTCATTTGATGAAGTGACCGGCAAGATTGGTGAGGGCAGGGTGATAGAAGTAGTTGACCTGGCTTTCACTAAGGCCTTTGATAAAGTTCCACATGGTAGACTGCTCTGAAAGGTTAGATTGCATGGAATCCAGGGGGAGCTGGCGAATTGGATATGCAATTGGTTTGATAGTAGACAGCAGAGGGTAACAGTGGAAAGATGCTTGTCAGACTGGAGGTCTGTGACGAGTGATGTACTTGGGTCAGTGCTGGGCCCATTGCAAACTGCAATGGATGAGAATGTACAAGACAAGGTTAGTAAGTTTGCAGATGACACTAAAAAGGCAGTATTGTGAACAGTGAGCAATGTTATCGGAAATTGCAGCAAAGCCTTATTCAACTGGGGAAAATGACTGAGAAATGGCAAATTAAGTTTAACATAGATAAATGTGACGGTTTATATAATGGAAAGTCAAATTAAGGTAGGAGTTTCATAGTGAATAGTAGGGCCTAAAAGAGTCTAGTGAAACAGAGGGACTTTGGAGTTCATGTGCATTGTTCTCTGAAGGTGGAGAGACAGTTAGATAGGGCAGTGAACAAGGCTTTTGGCACACTGGCCTTCATCACTCAGGGCATTGAGTATAGAAGTTGGGTAATTATGTTGCAGTTATACAGGATGTTGGTGAGGCCACAGTTGGAGTATTGTGTTCAGTTTTGGTTACCTTGCTATAGGAAGGATGTTATTAAACTAGAAAAAGTGCAGAAGAAATTTACAAGTTGCTAGGACTCAATGGTCTGAGTTATAGGGAGAGGTTGGATAAGATAGGATTTCTAACTTTAGAATGTAGGAGACTGAGAGTGATATCTTAAAAGTGTACAAGATCATGAAAGGCACTGGTGAATGCACTTAGTCTTTTCCCCAGGATGAGAATGCATCAGTTTAAGGTTAGATGGGAAAGAATAAAAGGAACGTGAGGGGCAACTTTTTTACACAGACAGGGTGGTGTGCATATGGAATAAGCTGCCATTGGAAGTGATTGAGGCGGGTACATGAACAACATTAAAAAGACGTTGGGACAAATAGATGGATAGGAAAGGTTTAGAAGGATATGGGCCAAGTGCAGGAAATTGGGGTTAGCGTGGATTGACATTTTGGTCGGCATAGACCAGTTTGGGCTGAAGGGCCTGTCTCTGTGCAGTAGGACTCTTGAGACTCTGTGACCTGATTCATTTACATATGTCCACAGTTTGAAAAAAGCTTTAAATCCTTGCATCTATCTTGTACTTGTTTCCTTGTCTAGAGCATTGTGGCTGCCATTGCTGCCTCAGAGCACTCAATCCAAAAATTTAGGCTTATGATCATGGCTTGAAAAGCCAACATATTATTTCAAGGTTCTGATAATGACAGTTCAGACCATGGTTTATATCGCTAATTGAAGTCAGCTGTCAGTTTCAAGAATATTTTACGTTTTGTGTTGATCAAACATCCTGAAATGTTTTGTCTTAAAATAATGTTTAAAATCATGCTGTTTTCCATCAGGATTGTTGTAAAAAAACTTTTGAACGTGGAATTGTGAATTTTCATTTCACCACTATTGTTGAATTGATTGAAAAAAGTATTTATTGAAAATGGTTGTGTTGTTTTATGAGCAACTTAGACTATCTGATTCAACCATATCTTTCTGCTCTCTATAAATTGTGACTACTGTGTACCAATGGATTTAACACTGAGTCAGAACAGAGTGCTTGGGCAACATGTCATGGCATCAGGGCAATTGATTTTTAAAATTTTCTTTGGTTTCCTGTTAAAGATGTTTTTATTCCTTGCATATGTCAGGTCATCTGTTGTAACGTGGCTATGGAGGCTGATTTCTCATTTCCTCAGCTTCCAATATATGGTCAAAGACTTCTGTTGGGAGGCGCTGGTCTCCAAATTGGCCTTTGGCCTTTTTCCTTTGCCTGTGTTCTTGTTTTGAAAGAAATAATGCCAGTCCTTGAGATTGCTCCTCAGAATTTTATTTGTTCTGCACTTTATTCCAGTTTGGAATGGACATGCCCCGTTTCTTTGTTTCAGAGACCTTAATCTTTATCTGAGCCTAATTCGTAGGTGGTTTCAAGTTTAAGTTGCAAGCACCTGACCACCAAAGGGAATTTATCAATCAGATATACATAGTACATTCCCAATCCATTTGAGCTGGCTCTGATCGATTGCTTGAGTTGCGCATATCTCTGCCCTTTGTACCTCTGTTCTGAGCACTTTGTTCTTTTATTTGTTCTCAATATGTCTTGTGTGAAAGCAGTTGAGCTGCATAATGCAGGTTGTACATGTCTCGCAGCCGTATAGAAGAGTACGTTTTGGCATAGCTTTGTACACAGCAGGTGTTAGCTCATTTTCTGCACAATCTGTTGCTAGAGCATGCAGTTGCTGACCTGCTCTCTCAAATCTGTTTACCACTCTGTGTCGGTGTTTCTGAAGATTGTGCTCCTCAGGTGGATCAAGTTTTCAACATTTTTTTCAGGTTGTAGTCGGTGGATCATTACTCAGAATTTGGTAGTTGGTAAAGTATCTCTGACTTCCTTAATTGATGGGTATGACATCCATCTGCCACTTTTGGAAAAACAGTTCATGATCATTTGAAGGAGATGCAGTGTATGACACGGGATCAGAGTTGTAGGTTAACAGCAATATCCTTGTCTAAATCCTGGAATTCTTTTCCTAAGAGCACTGTCGATGTACCTACACCACAGCAGTTCATCTATCACCATCTGATGGGCAATTAGGAATGGGCAATAAATACAAGCCACCACATCTTGTGAATGAAAAAGTGTTTTTAAAAAAGAAATGACTGGAACTTGGTTGAAAATTTCATTTTCTCAGTTTAGAGGGGTTGCCAACTGTTCTGAATTGAATAGATATTCTCTCAACGTTTCTATTTAATATCTCGGAAAGCATGCCAGCATAGAATTCTGAAATAAAATCAGAGCTGTGACAGAACCCTGTTTCACAGTATTTCTGACAAAGGGATTGGTGGATTTAGAGCTGGAAATGTGTTGCTGGAAAAGCGCAGCAGGTCAGGCAGGATCCAGGGAACAGGAGAATCGACGTTTCGGGCATAAGCCCTTCTTCAGGAATCAGGAATTGGTGGATTTACCCAGTCAGTGACTCTGGCTGCAATTCCATTGTAAAAGTGCTGTATCAGATTTGCATCTTGATCACAGTATTCCAGTTCGGCTAAAACTTTCCGCAGGCCTCTGTTTACTGTATCAAAGACCTTTGTCAGGTCAACAAAGGCACAATAGAGTCCCATCTGTTGTGTGTGGCATTTGCGTCAGGATAAAGCTCATGTCGCACGTGCTTTTGCCTTTATTGAACCCATTTGATCTTTCTGGTAGTATACATTTTCCTATATGGTTTTGGTTTTTTTTCTGTGTACATTTTGTTCTGACTTTGGAAACCATGTAACTTTTTTTTGTGTGTGTGCATGTGTGTGTGTGTGTAGAGCGGTGTGACTGTTATAAAATGGAAATACTGATTTGGAACATAGAACAGTACAGCCCAGAACAGGCCCTTCAGCCCACGGTGTTGTGCTGACCATTGATCCTCATGTAAGGTAAACCTAATGTACAAACCCTCAAATTTCTGTGACCATATGCATGTCCAGCAGTCTCTTAAATATCCCCAATGATCTCGCTTCCACAACTGCTGCTGGCAACGCATTCCATGCTCTCACAACTCTCTGCGTAAAGAACCCGCCTCTGACATCCCCTCATCCTTTCCGCCATACAGCTTAAAACTATGATCCCTCATGTTAACAATTTCTGCCCTGGGATAGTCTTTGGCTATCAACTCTATCTATGTCTCTCATTATCTTGTACACCTCAATTAGGTCCCCTCTCTTCCTTCTTTTTTCCAGTGAAAAAAGTCCGAGCTCAGTCAACCTCTCTTCGTAAGATAAGCCCTCCATTCCAGGCAGCATCTTGGTAAACCTCCTCTGAACCCTGTCCAAAGCATCTACATATTTCCTATAATAGGGCGACCAGAACTGGACACAGTATTCCAAGTGCAGTCTGACCAAAGTTTTATATAGCTGTAACAAGATCTCACGGCTCTTAAACTCAATCTCCCTGTTAATGAAAGTCAAACACCATATGCTTTCTTGACAACCCTGTCCACCTGGGTGGCAATTTTAAGGGATCTATGTACCTGCACACCAAGATCCCGCTGTTCCTCCACACTGCCATGAATCCTGCCTTTAATCCTGTACTCAACTTTCAAGTTCGACCTTCCAAAATGCATCACTTCACATTTATTCAGGTTGAACTCCATCTGCTACCTCTCAGCCCATCTCTGCATCCTGTCAATGTCACGCTGCAGCCTACAACAGTCCTCTATACTGTCAACGACACCTCCAACCTTAGATATATTCTCAGTTATGGTACATGTTCAGTTAAAAACCAGGAATGATGCATTTGTTTTGAAATAATAGCTCAATATAGATTATATATTAGGCCAGGTGGTCCCAGCTAGAAACCAAATCATCTAATTCAAATAGAAACATTTTATGCATTTTCCTTGAAGCTCTTCGAGAGTTTGAAACCTAGTCACTTTTTATTCATGCTTGTCGGTATATTTTTGACAAGTATTTCAGCCACCAATCAAAGCTCTGTAGATCAGAGGTACTCCTTGGATTGCCAGCAATAAACTGCTACTTTAATGCTAATATTCAGCTATTTTATTTTTGATTCTGGTTGTATTGCAATTCAATGGATCTGATTATTTTTAGGTTTTCCAAGCAGATAGGTAAGCAAAGCATTTACAACAAGTATTATGATGTTCCAGTTGTTCACTTGTGGTTTAATTTCACAAGCTTTTATTTTGAACGACATTATGAAAAGTATCGTTTGTTCTTAATTCCAACTGTTGTAGGTGTGCTTAACAAATTGTTAGAGGACCTCAGCAGAACAGATAATTATCAACTATCTTATGCTGATATGGAGCGAAACTTTTATACAGTGAACACAGCATAGGAACAGGTCCTTTGGCCTACCATGTTTGCAAACCACGATCCCATCTGTTCTCACGTGGTCTGTAACCCTTTATTCCTTGCCTAGTCTAAGCTTGCCCTGCCAAATTTCAGAATTCTGTGTTATACAGATTTCAGCATACGTATTACAATCACAGTTATAATCCCCACATTTCACTGTGCTATTTCAACATTCATTATATCTGCTTTCCATAGTCTTTGTGTGCATCGTCTGTTCTTACCCAAGACCTTTGCTGGCTATTAACCTTGACAGTCTAGATGTCTTTTTGTTATTAGATTAGATTCCCTACAGTATGGAAACAGGCCCTTCGGCCCAACAAGTCCACACCGACCCTCTGAAGACCCAAATCCATTCCCCTATCCTATATTTACCCCTTACTAACACTTAACACTATGGGCAATTTAGCGTGGCCAGTTCACCTAACCTGCACATCTTTGGATTGTGGGAGGAAACTGGAGCACCCAGAGGAAACCCACGCAGACGTGGGAAGAATGTGCAAACTCCACACAGTCACCCGAGATGGACTCGAACCCGGGTCCCTGGCGCTGTGAGGCAGCAATGTTAACCACTGAGCCACCTGACATTACTTCCAATGTGCTTTGTTGGCTCGGTTATTACAGAATTTTACTAATTTTCACCTCTTCAGCTGTCCCTTTATTGGCCCTTGGCCTAGCTTAATGTAGCCAATACAGTGGTGTTGTCCTTTTCCTTTACACCCAGCCATGAATCGATAGTGGCCAGGCATTCAGCTTAGGGTTGTAATGACAACGAATCAAACCATCTGTACTGTTTGGTTCTTCAATCGATGTCCTTGTCCTAACACCCTATTGCTCCTAACTTGTGAATGCCCACCGCCATTTTCTAAGTGACAACCTGGCATGAAATCTCAGATATATATAAAATTAAAAAAAGTTATGCAACAACTAGGACTTGGGAGATGAGTTGAATTCATGGGTTTACCTGCATACTCAATCCCCAGTTCCCCATTGTTCAACCACAAGCTGGTTTACTATGGGTGTTCTGTGTCACCTGCAAAGGCTGAGGTCTGTTGCTGGAGTGTTTAATATATTCATTACACTCACTGTGCCATGCCTTGGATTAGGGTGAGGCATTTGATCAATAGTGGGATAACACAAAAATATGCTTAGGTATTGCGTCAAGTTGACCATCATGGTTTCCACAGCTTATCTTTATATTTCAACCAGTTCTCCCTTCCTCAATCTAGCTGGAACCTCTGGGTGTAATCACGATGAATGGTTATAGTTCAGCAATGTTCAACTGTTGCCATATCAAAACTCCTGTTGCCTCGTTTATGCAGTAGGTGTTGGCTGTTTTGCTGCCCACATCATCATCATTAAGTCCACACAGAATGTAGGAGCAGAAGTCAGCTGTTCAGCCCATTGCATCTGCTCTGCCATTGACTGAGATAATGGCTGATCTGAAAATCTTCACTCCACTTTCCTTCATTTTTCCTTTTCAATTATTGTCATTTACTATAAAACCAAAGGTGTGCAGGGTAGGTGAATTGGCAATGCTAAATTGCCCAGCATGTTCAGGGATGTGTAAGTCAGGTGCATTAGTCAGGGGTAAATATACAATAATAGGGTTGGGGAATGGGTCTGAGTGGGTTACTCTTTCGCCTTTTACTCTCTCCTTTTTTTTTTAGCTGTTTCTACCTTATCTTCGTCTATGCTTGCTGCAGCCACTGACTCGTAGTTTCTTCTTATTAACTAATCTGAACAGGTGCAAAAGTCCTCCTCTTTATTTTTCATCTGATCCATCCATCAACCGTTTTGTTCTCTGGGGGTTCAACTGACCTTTGAGCCTTCTCAATCATTTCTGACTGCTGTTCTGTTGTAAATTGGTAATGAAACCCTCTGAATCCCACCTGAACAAAATAGCTTCTCCCTGTTGCATTAATCTGATTTCACCTGACTGTGATATGAATCATATATTTCCCCTGCCTGCGTGGCATTTTCCCAACCATAGGCTTTTAACCTCACCTCAGCAGCCTCTAACATGAGTATTTATTCATAGAGTCAGAGATGCACAGCGTGGAAACAGACCCTTCAGTCCAACTCGTCCATGCTGACCAGACATCCGAATCCAATCTAGTCCCACCTCCCAGCACCAGGCCCATATCCCTTCAAACCCTTCCTATTCATATACCCATCTAACTGCCTCTTAAATGTTGCAATTGTACCAGTCTCCACCACTTCCTCTGGTAGCTCATTCCATACACATACCACCCTCTGCGTGAAAAGGTTGCCCCGTAGGTGTCTCTTATATTTTCCCCCTCTCACCCTAAACCTATGCCCTCCAGTTCTGGACTCCCCGACCCCAGGGAAAAGACTTTGCCTATTTACCCGATCCATGCCCCTCATAATTTTGTAAACCTCTATAAGGTCACCCCTCAGCCTCTGACATTCCAGGAAAAACAGCCCCAGCCTGTTCATTCTCTCCTTATAGCTCAACTCCTCCAACCCTGGCAGCATCCTTGTAAATCTTTTCTGAACCCTTTCATGTTTCACAACATCTTTACGATAGGAAAGAGACCAGAATTGCGTGCAATATTTCCAACAGTGGCCTAACCAATGTCTTGTACTGCCGCAACATGACCTCCCAACTCCTGTACTCAATACTCTGACCAATAAAGGAAAGCATACCAAACACTGCCTTCACTATCCTATCTACCTGCAACTCACTTTCGAGGAGCTATGAACCTGCACTCCAAGGTCTCTTTGTTCAGCAACACTCCCTAGGACCTTACCATTAAGTAGTTAAGTCCTGCGAAGATTTGTTTTCCCAAAATGTGACACCTCGCATTTATCTGAATTAAACTCCATCTGCCACATCTCAGCCCATTGGCCCATCTGGTCCAGATTCTGTTGTAATCTGAGGTAACCCTGTTCGCTGTCCACTACACCTCCAATTTTGGTGTCATCTGCAAACTTACTAACTGTACCTCTTATGCTTGCATCCAAATCATTTATGTAAATGACAAAAAGTAGAGGACCCAGCACCGATTCTTGTGGAACTCCATGGGTCACAGGCCTCCAGTCTGAAAAACAATCCACCACCACCACCCTCTGTCTTCTACCTTTGAGCCAGTTCTGTATCCAGATGTCTAGTTCTCCCTTTATTCCATGAGATCTAACCTTGCTAATCAGTCTCCCATGGGGAACCTTGTCTAACGCCTTACTGAAGTCCATATAGATCACATCTACAGCTTTGCCCTCATCAATCCTCTTTGTTACTTCTTCAAAGAATTCAATCAAGTTTGTGAAACATGATTTTCCACACACAAAGCCATGTTAACTATCCCTAACTAGTCCTTGCCTTTCCAAATACATGTACATCATGTCCCTCAGGATTACCTCCAACAACTTGCCCACCACCGACGTCAGGCTCACTGTCTATAGTCCCTGGCTTGTCCTGACCACCCTTCTTAAATAGTGGCACCACATAACCAAACTCCAGTCTTCTGGCACCTCACCTGTGACTATCGATGATGCAAATATGTCAGCAAGAGGCCCAGCAATCACTTCTCTAGCTTCCCACAGAGTTCTCGGGTACACCTGATCAGGTCCTGGAGATTTATCCACTTCCTCTGTAATATGGGCATTTTTAAAGATGTCAACATCTGTTTCCCTACATTCTGTATCTTCCATATCCTTTTCCACGGTAAATACTGGTGCAAAATACTCATTTAGTATCTCCCCAGTTTTCTGCAGCTCCACACAAAGGCCGCCTTGCTGATCTTTGAGGGGCCCTATTCTCCCTAGTTACCCTTTTGTCCTTAATGTATTTGTAAAAACTCTTTGGATTCTCCTTAATTCTATTAGCCAAAGCTATCTCATGTCCCCTTTTTGCCCTCCTGATTTTGCTCTTAAGTATACTTCCTGTATATTCTTCTAAGGGTTCACTCGATCTATCCTGTCTATACCTGACATGTGCTTCCTTCTTTTTCTTAACCAAACCCTCAATTTCTTTCGTCACCCAGCAGTCCCTATACCTACCAGCCTTTCCTTTCACCATAACAGGAATATGCTTTCTCTGGATTCTTGTTATCTCATTTCTGAAGGCTTCCCATTTTCCAGCCGTCCCTTTACCTGCGAACATCTGCCCCCAGACAGCTTTCGAAAGTTCTTGCCTCACACTGCCAAAATTTTCCTTTCTCCAATTTAGAACTTCAACTTTTAGATCTGGTCTATCCTTTTCCATCATAATTCTATTAGATTTAAAATAATGGTCGCTGGCCCCAAAGTGCTCCCCCACTGACACCTCAGTCACCTGCCCTGCCTTATTTCCCAAGAGTAGGTCAAGTTCTGCATCTTTTCTAGTAGGTACGTGTACTTACGGAATCAGAAAATTGTCTTGTACACATTTAACAAATTCCTCTCCATCTAAATCCTTAACACTATGGCAGTCCCAGTCTATGTTTGGAAAGTTAAAATCCCCTACCATAACCATCCTATTATTCATACAGATAGCTGAGATCTCCTTACTAGTTTGTTTCTCAATTTCCCTCTGACTATTAGCGGGTCTATAATACAATCCCAATGAGGTGATCATCCCTTTCTTATTTCTCAGTTCCACCCAAAAAACTTCCCTGGATATATTTCCGGGAATATCCTCCCTCAGCACAGCTGAAATGCTTTCCCTTATCAAAAACGCCCTCAACCCCCTTCCTCTCTTGTCTCCCTTTCTATCTTTCCTGTAGCATTTGTATCCTGGAACATTTAAGCTGCCAGTCCTGCCCATCCCTGAGCCATGTTTCTGTAATTGCTATGATATCCCATTCCCATGTTCCTAACCATGCCCTAACTTCCCTGTTAGGCCCCTTGCATTGAAATAAGTGCAGTTTAATTTATTAGTCCTATCTTGTCCTTGCCTGCCCTGACTGTTTGTTTGACTCGCTTCTGTTCTCAACTGTACCAGTCTCAGATTGATCTCTTTCCTCACTATCTCCCTGGGTCCCACCCCCCCAACTTACTAGTTTAAATCCTTCCGAGCAGCTCTAGCAAATTTCCCTGCCAGTATATTAGTCCCTTTCCAATTTAGGTGCAATCTGTCCTTGTACAGGTCACTTCTACCCCAAAAGAGATTCCAGTGATCCAAAAATGTGAATCCTTCCCCCATACACCAGCTCCTCAGCCATGCATTCTTCTGCTCTCTCCTTCTATTCCTGCCCCCACTAGCTCGTGGCACCGGGAGTAATCCGGATATTACTACTCTCGAGGACCTCCTTTTTAAATTTCTGTCTAGCTCTCTGTAATCTCCCTTCAGAATCTCAACCTTTTCCCTTCCTATGTCGTTGGTTCCATATTCACCAGCCTATACTGTTCTATCTTCCTGATCAGTGCAGCTCCTGCCTCACTCTTCCACTACTAGACCTTGAGGGGTCTTACCTATTTGCATGGCACTTTGGTTTTCTCACTTAACCCTTCCCTGCTCTGCCAGCATGATTTTGCCCTTTCATGTCAAGCTAGTCATACTGAGTGCTCCCTCAAATTATTTGCATTTCATCTACATCTGTCTGGTATAATTCTTTTGTTCTAACTATAGGTGCTAAATTAAAAGATGCTTACCCAATTGCAGTGCCCTCCTGGGGGTGTGATGCATGATCCCGCTGACTGTGTAGGGGTACTTGACAAAGTGATAGAGGAACTCGGGAGAACAGTTTATTTCATACTCGTGAAAAAAAAAATGTATCTGTGGTCAAAGCTTGTTCTTCGAGGAGAAAGTGAGGACTGCAGATGCTGGAGATCAGAGCTGAAAATGTGTTGCTGGAAAGGCGCAGCAGGTCAGGCAGCATCCAAGGAACAGGAGAATCGACGTTTCGGGTATAAGCCTGAAGAAGGGCTTATGCCCTAAACGTCGATTCTCCTGTTCCTTGGATGCTGCCTGACCTGCTGCGCCTTTCCAGCAACACATTTTCAGCTCAAAGCTTATTCTACTGAATTACAGAACTCTTTCAAGCTTTATGCAGATTACAACGTGTTTATTGTTATGACATGGGGTAAACCCTCCGGCTTAATTTAAGATCAGTGACACAGAAAAGATTTATCCCATGCTGTAATCTTAAATTTTTAAGTGGCCAAGAACTATTTTAAGTAAACATTAGCAACTTCATTTCATAAATTATAATAGAATAATGAACTAACAATTATTTGCAATTCCTTCCTCTAACCTATCTTTTACCTTCCCTTCTATAATACTAGTCTGATAAAACTCCCAATAAGATTTACAGAAAAATCCAAATTTTAAAACCTGCCAGCGGTTGAATCTTCTCTTTATCTTCATCGGTAGATTGGCTCTCAGATCAGTGTCTGTTTTTCTCAATGCAAACTCCTTCTCTCGATAGATACTTCTCAGGGAGTTCTGATTCGCAATCTACATCTTGGTCTGGTGGCAGTTCTCCTCCCAACTGTTCAATTTTCCCCAGTCTTGTACCCCAAGGCATCAGACTGTCATTGGCTTTTAAGATTGTCAATGTACTCAATTCAAACTTGATTGGAATTTGGTATTTTTTTGGGCTATAATTTAAACTGATTGGCCTAATTCAAATCTATTTTGTTGTTTGCAGGCAACTAGCTACCCCAGTAGCTAGAGCGCATGTTACATTGTGTCTTATTGAGAATGCTTGGTACTGTCACTGCTAGCTTTTACTCTCTTAAAGGTATAGTACACCCACATCTTCATAACATTATTAAATTCACAATTACTATTCCCACATGTCAACATCCATGTTTTCTGTTTTTCCCACAATTTGTATTTGCATTGTCTGTTTCTACCCAAAGGTTTTGCTTGGTACTAACCCTGACAGTCTGGAAGTCTTTCTTTGTTAGTTCCCAAGTACTTTGGATTGCTTATTGCTAAACCCTTAATACGTTCACCTGATTATTGGAAGGGGTTAATGAATAACGTAACCAATAAGTTGAAATGTTACTTAGATTACTGAGTGTAGAAACAGGCCCTTTGGCCCAACAAGTCCACACCTACCCGCCGAAGTGCACTCAACCAGACCCATTTGTCTACATTTACCCCTGCACCTAACACTACAGGCAATTTAGCATGGCCCGCACCTAACCCGCACCTTTTTGGACTGTGGGAGGAAACCAGAGCACCTGGAGGAAACCCACGCAGACACGGGGAGAATGTGTGAACTCCACCCAGACAGTCCCCTGAGGCGGGAATTGAACCTGGGTCTCTGGCGCTGTGAGGCAGCAGTGCTAACCACTGTGCCACCGTGCATGCAATATTTTTGAAGCATTGAAAAGGAAACAACATGAATGTGTATAACACCTTGAAGATAAAGTATCCTAAGTTAATTCACAGAAATATTGTAAAACTTATTTACATATAGTATGATTGGCATAGCTGACCAAAAGCTTGGTCGTAAATGTGGATTTGTAAGACTATACAAAGGGAAGGAATAGAGCTTTGGAGACTTAGAGATGGAATTCTAGAATTTAGGGCATAGGCAGCTGACGGCACAGTCACCAACAGTGGAAAATTTACAATGGACGAATGCTTGAAGCTATAATTAAACGGATGCAAATATTTTGTAGTATTGAGAAAATTGGGTGATTAGAGAAACCTAGGATGAAAATTATCAACATTTGAGGCATAGCTTGATCAGAGGCTGATGTAATTCAGCAAGCACAGCAGTGATAGGGAACAGGATATGATGCAAGGAAGTACATGGATGGCCTTAAGTTTACAGAAACTAAATTGTGCAAGGCTAGTCAGATGTGCGTTAGAACGAGCAAGTCTAGAGTAGCAACGTCATGAATGAGGGTTTATCCACCAGATGGCTGAAGCAATGGCAAAGTCAGGTAATGCAAGGTGAAAGAATTAGGTGGTGGTAATGATGCTGTGAATAAGTGGTTCGGGAGTCATTTTAATCAGTGATGCCAAAGTTACAAACTGCTGACAATTGATAGGAAGAGGGATAGAGTCAGTGCTCGGGTACAGATTTTGGAGCAGTGACTGAAATCAATCGTGCCATTCTCCCCAGTAATTAATTGGAGGAAATTTGTGTTCCTCCTTTACTGGATGTCAGATAAGCTATCAAATAATTCAGCAATAGAGGAGTCATCGAGAGAAATGGAAGTCAGGTAAAGTTTAGTGTCAGCAGCATAGATTTTAAAACTCTGTGCTGAATTTAAATTATTGATTTTTGTACCTAGTCAAGCAATGTAATGCACTTTCTTTTACACATGCCTTTTTGTATGTATTTGGCAGTTAAATGACTTAATTTATTTTAGTAGTTTTTAGTAACTTCAAAATATTAGTGCTTTCATCAATAAATAATTTTGAATATTGCTGAAAATACTCTAATTTTGTCCAAACTTTTCATCTTGCATTCATCTGGACATTTTCACAAGACTATAAATTCGTGGAGAAAACCAACATCTACTTGGTATAAGAGGAGAATGCAGATTAATTAGCAAGTGGTAGAGGCATAGCCATGAGGAATGCATCTGTTACTGCTGATTTGATAGTTAATAGGCAGAGATTAACTTTTAAAGCAGGCATTAAGAGATCTTGTGGTGTAATATTTGCATTGCTATCTATGTTCAGGTCTCACCTGTTCCAGACGTACTTCATAATACTCATGAGCAGGTTCATGAAAAATATTTTTAACCTAAGCATTTAATTATGGTTGGTCAGTGCACAGCCTTGAGAAATGAACAAGTAAAAGGTGGTCACCTATTTTGTTAAACTGAAGCAGGCACTGTGCATGTACATGTTCTTTGTGTCTGCAAAGAACATGACTTTGTTCAATTTGCATTTACTGGAAGCTGCATATATTAATACAAGATGAAGTGTTTTGACAAAATGTCTTTTTTGATCAATACTTGAACTCTATTACCAAATAATTATTCATAAATAATGTGTGCATAACATGTGACTTAATGGAATTAATGCAATTTTTTTTTAGATTCCAAAGACATGGACAAGATATTAGAAGCCATGCTGTTGTCCCAACATCCAGCTTCAGTAAAACATAGCTTTGTGAGACGTATTTTAGAGGCAGCGAAGCAACCTCTCGACAGTAAACAGTGTTGGGCTATGTTTGAGTTATCTACAAATCTTATTCTGTTGGGTGATACAAAATTCAAAAAGGATGTGGGCAAAGAAGTTCTAGAGGCCTATGCTCTGAACCACATTTCAGAGTTCGAGATTTATTTTGATGCGAAGCTTATCTTGAAACTGATGCAAGATGGTTATGGAACATTGAACAGAAGGAGTGTTGGTATTATTGAGTACATTCAACTCGGATTGAAGTATGTTCAAGACAATTCTTCTGCTGATGAAGTATTTCATGTCCTCCAAATTGAACTTCTCCGAATAGTGTGTGAGAAACCTGGATCAAAGCTATGTGCCAGCATTAGTAAACTTATTGTTGAATATCCCCAATGTATTCCCACTGGGAAGTTTCAAGTGGTATTCTGCCAGCAACTTGTTAGAAGCATAGGACAGTTTCAGAATGGATCAGAAGAGGAAGATGAAATAGTGGAATTCTTGGATCAAGTAAATAAAGTAAGCAGCTTGTTACAGAGAATCTGGCAAACTCAAACTGCAGCCATTATTCCATCCTTGCGGGAACTGTTTACTGTTATTTCATCAACAGGTAAGGAAAAATGCTTTGTATCTGAAATGATTATTAGATGTTTATTTTTTTACCTTCAAACCTTTTGTGAACCAAGCTATCTTCAGGATGTTGGGAATCATCCAAAAGTTAAAATGTTTCTTAAATTTGTAGGTTTTTATCTACTTTCTTTCTGCTCTGTTTTGTGGGAGAACTTGGATGTTTGTATGCTATGATATGCCAAAAAAACTGAGACTTGTTCAGGCAGTGTTGTATGATGAATTATTGCTATTGATTACTTTACCTGAGATTGGTTCAAATCTACATGTAGAAGCTCTTCATACGTTTGCAAGGGCATTTCAGTGTGCTAATGAACATTTGAGTTACTCTCTGCTCTTGCATTTAACATTAATACCTTAGATCATGAGTGCGCATTTTTGTTCTGAAGCAGCTTCATTGAAATTATTATTTTGGCCTCTTGTTACCATTTTGCTCTTTTTCAGTACATTTTTACCATATTTATGAATGTGCACTGCTGAAGGGAGTAGATGTGGTGGGTATACATGCATGCAAAATGCTGGGGGAAAGAGGGGTAGTCCTAAATGCAGGCTTCACTTTTTTGTTAAAAAGAATAAAAACCATTTGCACCATATTTTGATAGTCTTCAGTAGTGAGTACATTTTACACTCGTTTGAAGTGTTTATTAAATCAAAGGTTTTTGATTGGATGTTTATGAGCAAAATAACTTATTTTCCGTCATTCAATTTTATGTTGGCAGCCTAGTTTAGAGAACATTTAACTTGTGATTAAACAAAATATGCTGTTATCAGTCATGTGAAAGATCCATGCCTGATTTTTCCCTCTGACACAGTTGTCAAGATCCACCTCTGCCAATTCTTCTCTTTTGTCTAGATGAGTGGGACGACGCTGAACTAGTTCTTGTAAACAAAGAATCTCCTGCAGTTGCACTTTCTTTCATCATCACCTCAGTTCTCTGAAGGATTTATTCTTGGGCTGGCTTCTATTTTGAAGATGAAGCAATTACCTATGACTATTACCTTGTCCATAACTATTACCTTGTTACTGATTCTACCCTGGAAATTTTCACAGTCTAGTATTGAACTAAACTCTGAACTAAATTTGTAACTTCATTGTCTCTGACTGTCCACTTCTCCCTCTCTAAGTTAACCTATCTATGCCCCAGATTATGTGCTATTGAAACCCTCATAATGTTGATCTGAAATTTTTAAAAACATTCCTCACACAATGGATTATTGCTGGTAATGCCAGACTTTATTGCTATTCTCTTTTCCTATGAGAAATTACTGGTGAGCTGTCATGAGCTGCAACAATCCATGTGGTGCACATACTTGAGTGTTGTTCAGGAGGTGGTTCCAGGATTTTGACCCAGTGACAGCACTGTCCCACTGACATCCCATTTATTCAAATGGCTCTAGTCCACCAGTGTCTCCAATTTATGATTGTTGTCCTGTTCAAATCTCTGGCATTTCTCCTCCCTGCCTTTGTACTATCCTGATTGTCCAGATCTAGGTTATGTCTAATTTAGCTATGTCTTCCTACAGCTTTTGTTTATTCCTGTGCCTTAGCTGCCCCCGCCCTAGGTTCTGGACATTTCTTCCAAAACTGTCTGTTTTCTTAACTCAAATGTTCTCCTTAAAAGTGGTCTCTTGACCAAGCTGGATGTCTTAATGTTTTCTTTGTCATGTGTGAAGTTTTGTTTGATTATGCTCCTGTTATGAACTTTGGGATGATTCATTACATTAAATGCACTACATAAATGCAAGCTGTTTGATAATATTTGCTTTTTTATGAAGTTGTATCTGTAAGAGATCTAGTTTAGATTATACAACTAAATATCCTTCCCAAATAAAGTATCTAAATATACCGGGAAATGTTTGATGCTATGGTTGGCCAGTATCATGTTTCCAAACTGCCATCACTCCTTTCAATGCATGAATATTTCACCTATGACAATCATAAGTCCGTTTGGTTATGTTTCCTTGAGGAATAACTTTTGCCAGGCTACTGAAAGCCTTGTTTTTTTGTTTCATTGCTGTATGGGCTGTTTCTACTTGACCCCCAAAACAGGCAGGTATAACATCAATTTAAATCTTGTGAAGTACTAGCATCTTGGAAATGCATCACCACGTCAGTATTGTAGGGAGCATTGCTTTGTATTAGAACCTCAGCCATGACTTTGGTTAGACACAAAAAAGTCAGGTGCTCCCGATGTGGTCGTCTTTACATTGGTGAGATCAAATGTAAACTTGGGGAATACTTTGGGGAGCATCTCAGCCGGGCTTGTAGAGGCCAACTGGACCTCCCAGTCACCATCCATTTTAATTCCCCTTCCCACTCCCTTTCCGACATGACCCATCCATTGTCACAACGAACCAAACCGCGAATTGAAGGAACAAAATTTCATCTTCCATCTCGGCAGCCTTATAGTCTGGAGGATTCAACATTGAGTTCTCCAATTTCAAACAACTTCCCTTCCTGTCCCCTGACTCCCTTCCAAGCCCCCCCCCCCCTTCTCCCTTCCACTCCCTCCTGCCACCAACTAGATTCATTCCTCCCATTGACCAAGCAGGTCATACCCTCTACCTGTCTTCATCTATCACCATTTCACCACCCTACCCCTGCCACCCCATTAATCTGCAGCTCCCTTTACACCCACCCCAAGTCCTGAAGAAGGGTTACACCCAAAATGTTGACTTCACCACCACCTGATGCTGCCTGGCCTGCTGTGTTCTTCTAGCTTCCTGCTTGTCTACCATGATATGGGCCTTAACCACAACTCTCTTGCATTAAAAAAAAACACCAGAAATTTAGCTAACTTAACAATTTATATTTTTAGTATTATGACTTTGTGGGAATGAAGCATGGATTCTAGTTTGCTTTCATTTTGATTTTATGATCAACTTGAGAAAGTGCACTGATAGTCTAGCCCCGCTACTCTCGTCATCATCACAAAAGTAAAAGATTAATCCAAGTTCTCACTTCATCTGTGTCGTGGATTCAGAAAGCAGAGAGGTTTATATACTTAACACTTCATGAGATGAGTGTCACTGGCTGTGCACTCCTCATTGCCTTGAGAAGATGGTTGTGGTGAGCTGCCTTCTTGAATCTCTGCAGTCCTTGTGTTGTTGGTAGACCTACAATGCCTTTAGGAAGGGAATTCAAGAAATTTCACCCAGCAACACTGAAGGAATGAGGATATGTTTCCAAGCCAGGATGGTGGGTGGCTTGGAGGGGAACTTGGAGGTGGTGGTGGTGTTATCGTGTATCTGCTGCCCTTGTCCTTATAGATGGAAGTGGTTGTGGGTTAGGAAGGTGCTGTCCAAGGATCTTTTGGTGCCTTTCTGCAGTGTGTCCAGTAGATAATATATACTGCTGCTACTGTATGTCGATGGTGGAAGGGTTGGATATTTGTGGATGTGGTGCCAATCAAACAGGCTGCTTTACCTTAGACAATGTTGAGCTTCGAGTGTTGATGGAGCTATACTCAACCAAGCAACTGGGCAGTGTTCCATTACACATCTGAATTATGCCTCATCATGGTGGACAGGCTTTGGGGAGTCTAGGAAGAGTTACTTACCACAGTATTCCTAGCCTCTGACCTGCTCTTGTAGCCATTATTTAATTGGTGAGTTCAGTTAATTTTCTGGTCAACCGTAATCCCCACGATGGAGATAGTGGGGGAGTTCAGTGATGGTAACACCATTAAATGTCAAGAGTCAGTGGTTAGGTTGTCTCTTATATGAGATGATGCGAATGTCACTTGTCACTTATCGTCCAGACCTTGTTCCATCTGACCATGAACAGCTTCACTATTTGAGGAGTCTTGGATGGTGCTGAACATTGTCCAGTCATCAGTGAACTTCAAATTAAAGTCATTAAAGCAGCTGAAGGTGGTTGAGCCGAGGACATTTTGGATTAGATTAGATTGCTTACAGTATGGAAACAGGCCCTTCGGCCCAACAAGTCCACACCAACCCGCCGAAGCGCAACCCACCCAGATCCATTCCCCTACATTTACCCCTTCACCTAACACTATGGGCAATTTAGCATGGCCAATTCACCTAACCTGCACATTTTTGGATTGTGGGAGGAAACCCACGCAGACACTGGGAGAACGTGCAAACTCCATACAGAGAGTCGCCTGAGGCGGGAATTGAACCCAGGTCTCTGGCACTGTGAGGCAGCAATGCTAACCACTGTGCCACCGTGCCGCTCACTAAAGAAGGCACATTTGTCCGTGAATATATCATGAGCAACTCCTGCAGAGATGTCCTGGAGCTGAGGTGATTGACCTCCAACAGCTTCCACTATCTTCCAATATGCCAGGTATGATCAATCTTGGGACAAAATGCCGACTATCCCACGTTTACAAATATCCACAGATGTTTGCAAATCTACCGTGGCCTTATTCTCTTGCTAAGTACCTGGAATCTCAACCTACATGTACTTGTAAAGGAAGAGTTCATCTTTACTCTTCATCTCAATTCATGTAATCTCATCAGGGATCATAAGGCAGTTTGATGTTTAAATTAGTTTGCAGTATCAGTGATGATTTTGTTGAAGTACCTGTTTGGTGTTTATGCTGCAGCAGGAGTTCTGTGTCCATGTCCTCCTATTGATAAGGAAACCAGTTCATATCTTCAACAGTCAAGATCCTAAATGACCTGTGACATTACTAGGGTGCAATTTGTTCCATTATAGTAACACAACGAAATGGGCATTTGATATGCCACTGGACTTAGCATCGAGTTTGCTTTCACTGACGTAGTCAGATCATTCTTTCAGCCACTTGGACAGCACTTAGCTGAGTTTTTAAAAAACATCTTTTTGATACCAGGTTGGCTGGTTCTGACTTGACATCCTTTAAAGGAATTGGATGGTTTCTCATTCTTCTGGAGCAGTACATTGGAAGTGTAATGACTGGATATGTAATTTTCCTGTGTTTTTGATTATGGAATGAAATGGGGAAAGCATGGTTTTAAGAAATAAGGATTATGCAAAGGGTTTACTGGACTTTTTAAAAGTGAGTTGCCAGACACTCATTGTGACACCTCTTTAGATTGCTGTTTGTCCAGTCAATGGGAAAAGTCACTGAAGATGAATTGGAATCGGAGAGTGTGTATGAAAGAGATTTGGCCAACAACAAGTAGCTGATTGGTCTGTTGAGTTAGAACCGGTTGTTGATGATGATGACCTTTTGCCTGCCAGCAACTGAGATTGGGTCTGAGGTAGCTGACCAGCTTGTAGATTTAAATGTTTGATCAGATGCCATTGGAACACAGAAGCAAAGAGTTGCCCTTTTCTCTGAAATGAAAAAAAAACAAACATGAGGAATGCTAGTTTATTTTCCCTTTAGTTACTGTGACCTGTGCTTTTAAACCAATAAGTCAGATACTTTATAAGTGTGGACCAGTTACCCTGTGCCTCCTGCAAGCGAGTGAAAGTACATAGGAAAGGAAGATCGATGAGCAGCAAGTCCAGAAATGCCAAAAGAATAATCTAAGTGAACCTGTGGACAGGGGCCATTGAACTGTCTTCCTAGTCTTTGCTTCTTCCCTTAACACTCATAAATTTTTTTGTTTTGTTTCTGAGAATATCTGTATGTATGTGTAGGGGGAGTTTTGTAAGGGGGTTAGAGTTTTAATGAGTAGTGTTATATGTCACCAATTCATATAGCTAAAATTTCTCTATGCATAATAAATGGTCATTCTCATTAACTACGGAAAACTGGTCTGTGCTTTCTGTCAACTTGGGTTTAAAAGGCAAGTAAATAGTGGAATTTTGAGTACTTCTATAACATCATTATCTGTTGTGAAGACTGTGGAAATAGTGTGACTTTATTTCTAGCATGCTTGCCGAGGTGAAATATAATAGAGACACCAATCAATCAATCAATCAATCAATCAATCTTGACTTGTACAAAAACCATTGCATCTCTATTGTTTCTAAGTTGCATATTTATTATTTTTGTAGAAATTTCCATATTTATCAAGTGTTATTAGGTAAGTATGTTCTGAAGATTTCTATAATAATTTGAGAACTTGACTGATAAAATGCAGCAAAGATAAATTTTAGTTTTACATTTCTATGAAAGTCTGACTGTCTCTTAAGGTCATAAAATCATTTTGAACATAGAGTGTAAGCACCTTTGCAGGGCGTCATGCAGTTTTCAGTTGAATGACCAGCAAGCCAGAGATGATGATGCAGGTTTTCAAGGTTTCTGTAAGAGATGTTAACTGAAGAAAGTAGAATCAAATGAATGCGCAGAAGTTTGCTGAAATGAAATTCATTACATCTAAGCAAGAAAGTTTTAGTTTGGAGATCTGGGAAATCTTTCAGTTAGATCTGAGTGTCTGTAAAATTATTGCTGGGATAAAATGGATGTGTCAATTTGAGATATAATGAGATTCTATTTGTTTTTATGTAGCATAATAAGACTTGTTTTGCCTATATTCAATAAATGCTGTGCTCTTTGATTGAAGTACATTAGTATCCTCTTGTAAAGAGGTTCATGGTAAACAAAATTAAAAATAAAACTAATGATCTATCAAGGCACATTTCTCCTGGGATCTATCTTATTAAAATAATGCCATCCTTAGGATCATAACAAATACCGCATTCCTGGGAACATTGCAGATGCTGTGCCACTTTCCTTTGTGTTACTCATATGAGCCAGAGATAATTTAGTGAATTCTTCTGTAAATTAGTCTGGAGTCATGAAATGCCAAGTATGGCTAATTAGTAGGATAGTTGCAGATTTTTTTTTCTATAGTCCCTAATGTGTTCAAAATCTCAGCTGGGTGAAAATAAACTGAGCAGATGCTTATGTAATGGAGAACTTGAAGTGCTGCATTTCTGCATTCTTCACCCTATTGCTAAATAACTTGAAGCCAATATTAGCTAATAATTTCTTGTTAGGTTTTGTAAGTCTGTGTAAAGAAGTTTCTTATACTGTATTAACATACTCCAAAATGTTAGTCTGTTCTAATGACATCTAAAAATGCAGTTCACTTGAACTAGATCTGGTTTACAGGTAATGTCACTTGGATATGTATATCCTGCATTTCATTAATTGGAGAGAGATTGTTTTCTTTTATTGGAAAATTAGAACTACTGTAGTGATATGGTACGGGTTTGCTGAGTTTAAGTGCTTTGAAGAAATAGGACCAATTGATGAATCGTGAGCAGTTTAATGTACACAAAGTTTTAGGATACTTATTTCTGACTGTATATGTCCTTTTGTCGTGTGGGTGAAGAAGTTAGATGGATGTTTGTTTTGTTGTGATTTACAGATAATGCAAAGTGAAGATGTGAGAATATTAAGTTAAAAATCACACAACACCAGGTTATAGTCCAACAGGTTTATTTGGAAGCACTAGCTTTTGGAGCACTGCTCCTTCATCAGGTGGTTGTGGAGTATAAGAATTCTTAAGATATTAGTTACAAAAATTCTATTTAGTTAGAAATAACTTTGCATTACCTGCAACAGCACAGCAGGAAATTGACTAAGGAACAAAGTAGGCCAAATACAATGGCATTGGTTTAATGATTTGAATGTTTTACAGTGCTCTGTCCTGAAACAAATTGGGAGCCTACTTAAGATATGCTGTTATGATGAGTTATAATTTCAGATCCAGAAAGAAAACATGTTGAATTTTCAGGAAACGCTGCTTTAATATGATTATGCTAAAAGCTTGACTCCGAATACTTTTTCAAAGAACTTTATTTTAGTTGATGTTTACTAATCTTTTGCAGAAGGATCTGAGGGACCATCAAATGCACTGGCCACAGTCATCCAGTATGTTCCGTTGGAACTCATGGATGGGGTCATTCGAAACTTGACCAATGACGACTCCATTACAGATAAAGAGCTGATGACTGCTTTAACCAAGTAAGGTTTCTCTGGATTGTTGAGATCATTTTAAAACTAAGACATAATTATGTTGCAGGATCATGTGTCGGATCTTTACTAACGTGATACAGCATTGTGCTCAAACCTTTGGGCCCTGAATTTTCCATTGCTGCACGGTGACTTTGTGATTTCATAGAAAAGACACTAAACAAAGAACAAGCCCTTTCCTTTATTGTTTGCTCACAAGTTAGAGGCACGCTATCCCAGGGAGGCTTGAAGTATAACGCTCACTTCTTGGCCAGGATGTTGTATGGAAATTAAGCGGGGTCGAATAAGAAATATTGTGGAAATTAAGAATCTGGGGGAGTAAAACGATGGGAAGTCAATTACCATGCAGATTTTGAATGTCTTGGTTTATTCATTATTGGGTTAAATTATTGGTTCATCATTTCAGCAGGAAAGTAGAAATTGCAGTGAGAAGCTAAATTCACTGAAGATGTTTCAGTATATGAAAAAGGCTACCATTGTGCAGCCATGTCTATCTGTTTTCTACCAGACATAATGTGTTAACAGAATAGATATCAGAATTAAAAAAAAAACTGCAAAAGCTGGAATCCAAAGTAGACAGGCAGGAGGCAGGAAGAACACAGCAAGCCTGGCAGCATCAGGAAGTGGAGAAGTCAATATTTTGGGTGGGGATGGGTGTAGGGGGAGCTGCAGATAAAGGGGTTGGCGTGGGCAGGGTGGTGAAGTGGGGATAGGTGAAGACAAGTAGAGGGTATCACCTGGTTGGTCAATGGGAGGAATGAGTCAGGTTGGTTACAGAGAGGAGTGGATGGGAGGGGACAGGAAGGGAGTCAGGGGACAAGAGGAAGGGAAGTTATTTGAAATTGGAGAACTCGATGTTGAGTCTTCCAGGCTGTAGGCTGCCCAAGCAGAAGATGAGGTGATGTTCCTCCAATTTTCGGTTTCACTTGTTGTGGCGGTGGAGGAGGCCAAGGATGGTCATGTCGGAAAAGAACAGGAAGGGTAATTAAAATGGGCAATGGCTGGGAGGTCCGGCCAGCCCCTGCAGGCCTGGCAGAGATGTTTGGTGAACCATTCCCTAGATTTGCGTTTCATCTCCCCAATGTAGAGAAGACCACTTTGGGAGCACCAGATACAGTAAACTAGGTTGGGCGAGAGGCAGGTGAGCCTCCACCTGTCATCACCTATCCCCACTTCACCACCCTCCCCCTTCCACCCCCTTTATCTGCAGCTCCCCCGACACCCACCCCTGTCCTGAAGAAGGATAACACCTGAAATGTTGACTTCTCCACTTCCTGATGCTGCCGGGCTTGCTGTATTCTTCCAGCCTCCTGCCTGTCTACAACAAAATAGATATCAGCATCATTTATCAACCCAAACCTGGATGTTGTATGGGTCTCGCTGCCATTTCTGTATTGTGCTTCAGGTGATAAATTGAGTTGTATTGAACACTCTGCCATCACTAGCAATGTCCTCACATCTAACATGATGTGCAGTGGTGTGACTTGATGAGTCACCAGCAGATTCCAGTACACAGTATGATTGCTTATTTAGATATACAAAGGAAGAACCAGCCTTGGGTAATTCCACAACATAGAATGATCTGCTCAACAGTGGTCATTGGCTTCAGTTCCTTGTTTAATAAGTGTGGTGCTAGAAAAGCACAGCCGGTCACGCAGCATTCAAGGAGCAGGAGAGTTGATGATTCTAGCATAAACACTTCATCGGGAATGTGGGGGAGGCCCAAGAGGGCTGAGAGATAAGTGCGTGTACCAGGTATTGTTCTCATCCGTGAAAGGCTCCTCATTTGCTGACTTTGATTTATTTCGTTCCTTATCCTTTTGAGATTATATCTGTTCATTTTCAGTTCTGTTATTTACTGCTTGCATTTTTCTTTACAAAAATATACTTCTAACTGAAACTGTTTCACCCTTTTGTTTTCCCTTTGTGCTCCTTCACCCATCGCTACCAGCCAGGTATCAAGCTTACGATTGTTAAGCTACTTCACTCTGCCATATGTACATATTGACCCTGTAGTGCGGCTGTTGGCTTAACTGTCAAGCCATCGCATTTCCTCTATCCCATACTCACCATCCTCTGTATGCCCTTGTGGTGCAGTAAACCAAATATGTTAAGTATAGAGCTAGTATTAATGGGACAATAACCAAAACATTGGAGTTGATCCTAATCTTTTGGTTGAGTTGTACATCCAATTCCCAATTGCATACGTCCTCCCTGCTTGACATTATCAAGTGCCCTAGCTTGTTCCTGCTGTGTGTTATATGTTCTGTACAGTTGCTGGGCTGTAACTTGAATAACTGGAAAATATTTGGCAACAGTGGAATTATTGTAACCGAGGACTAGCTCAGATACTGTCCAGTTTTCCTTATTGCCTTGCTTGGTTTATACGTTAGGCATTTCTCTCCTATAGGAGAAAGTGAGGTCTCCTATAGCTTTCCAACAGTTCTGTCTTTCCACCTGAGCTAGTACCCATAGATATGCGCATTCTGCATGGCTGGTTAAATGACAAAATTAATTGTTCCCATTATTCGTGTTGTTCTTGCTTCTTGGGATGAGGTAATGCAATATCTCCCTAAGCCTGCATGCGCAATGTGGGTTGGCTCCACTGCATTCTATATAGCTTCTATCAAACAACTGACTGCTGCATTAAACCCGCTCTTTGCTTCTTCTCATATATTGGATGTAACACACTTCTGAAGGTATTTCTGCACCGCATTCATGTAATATCTATCACATTACCTTCTGTCTCTGCATATTACGATCCCTTATACGTTAATTCCCCCTAATTACCTGAATATTCTCCACACTGAATAATCTCTTAGTAGGCATTGACCCTGGTATAATAATGACAATGTATTTAACACATGTAACATTCCATGCTGTTTGGGACATTACAGGTTAAACAAATGCGTGTTTGTTATTCACAAGCATCTCTCCCTCATGAACTTGTCTCAGTTTCCTATGTCTGTTCGACATCATTCTTCACTGCATCATCTGAGAACTTGTTGTACATATTAATCAAGCTATTTATGTATGATTCTTTGGACAGTTGTCAAGCACCAAATTACCTATCTCAGGTCTTGTCTGTGTCAAGCTGTTTGTCCTGGATCCCTTGCCTATTTACCACAGTTTTCTTAAATTGAGAACTTAAAATTGGACTGAAGGGTCTGTTTCCGTGCTGTACATCACTATGACTCTATAAAATATGGATCTTTTGATCCTCTATTACCAAATGAATTGAATTCACGACTGAGATCCCTGTGTTCAATGCTATGGCGACATCATTAACTTGATTGTGTTTCCTTCAACTGTTTACCTCGAGGGGGTACCCAATTGGCTGTCTTCCACTGTTGCACCAAACCACCAATGTTGTTCCATGCCATACTTTGTCCCATCTGTTTGGACTTGTTAAATTGAATAAATGAATGTATTTTAATTCTATCCTTTTGTTTTAATCAATTTCTCAAATGGCTGAGTGCGTGCCTTGCTGATTTAAAAATGTTATCTCATTTTACTGGCCACACCAAAATTTGCAACATACTTCCATTCTTTGAGCCAACTCGTTTTGAACTGATTTGCTACAGTGTTAGTTACTTCAGATTCATTTGTATTCTTACATGGTTCTCCAACATAAAGCCATTCTTGACTCTTGTGACCTTATCGAAAGATAGCCATTCTTCCTCTCTCCAGCTATGGCCCTTCTGTTTTGGGTGGTGGCCTGACTCTAGTAACAAAATGGAGATTGACAGCCAAGCCAAATCAACATTGCTACTTATTTTCAAAACAGTAAAATTAAAACCTTCAAAAACTCTGAAGTTTACCCCAACGGTTCCTAATCAGATGTTTAAAGTTACCAATTGCAGACTTTGTGAATGATCAATTGCAGATGTCAATCTGTAGCTTATACAAAAGATCTGGCAATTAACTAACAAGACAATAGCTTTGGTAGAGCAAAATTAAACAAAGTAATCTAATTGATTTATGTTATAAACTGAAAAGTCTTTGTCTTCTTTGTGAGGCTGAATATAGACAGACAAACACAATACAGCCATAAATAAAAGAAAAGAACAGAACTGGCCAGATGGCTTAAGTGGTTTCCACTATGCATTGTTCCATAGGAATAAATGATAAGTTTTTGATTGACATCTTCAGAAAATCAGTCAGGGTCGCCTTTACAGTTGACTCAGATGTATGCAGTAATACCTCGTTTTCTATTCTGAGCCTCCAAGAGCTAGACATGGGAGGTGAGCAGGGAGTTTTCAAATCTTAATGCTGTAGCATCAACAGCCAGATTATTTTTCCACAGAAAACCCAGCCAAAATCTTGTTTAAATTCTAGCCTTCTCCATAAGATCCCAGTTACCATTCAACATCTGTCATCTGTTTGAGCAAGTAGTCTTTTCCAGACTTGCTGGAACCAAATCCCAGGCAGTGACTTTGTTAATAATCAACTTCTGTCTGTTTAAACTTAATGCTGTTGCCCAGTGACACAACATCTGCAGAACCTTCTGATCAGAACCAATGTGCAATTAACCTCCAGGCCTGGCCTCAAATAAACAAAACCTTGTTTGGTCTGTATTTTTTTTCAACACAAGCTGTTACCCAGAATACAAAAGTCATTTTATTTCACAGCTCCAAACCAAAATTGATAAAAGAATAAACTAAAAGTAATGAAAAATCAGCAAGAGTTCTAACACTTTACCACCTTTAAATAGAACTGAATTTGATAATTGTATGCATATTTCCAACAAGAGTTGATAAATACTAGTCTTATTTATACTTTTTGTTCACTTTGTATATAATCCCAAATTGATAGATTCAATTGAATTGCATCCTGATAAATTATTCAAAGTTGTCAAATATGTTTATTGTTTTGCTTCATGTTCTTATTACTATTCAATTGTATTTGAGTCTCAAAGAAGCTTACCTGTCTAAATCTTTTTCGTATTTTTACAGTATTCATAAAACAGAATTCAAATATTCCAATTTGATTGGAGGCACTAGCATCTTTAGCATGCTGATTCTTTACAACTTAGGTGTCATCTCAGTTTTTCAAAAGTAACTTGCCAAATGCCTTCAGATTATTTGCATCTCAAAGTTGTTCCAAGTTCACATGACAGTATTGGGAGGCCAGCAAACCTCCTGTTATTTTAAATCTCCTTTTTAAATTTTTTTCAATTGAAACTGCTTGTGTGTTGATGTCTGTGCCTTTGGATAGAATAGAATATCCTTTATTGTCACGTGTGTTCAAGTACAGTTGTAGAGGAGCACAGTGAAAAGTTTTACTGTTACTACTTATGGCGCCATCTTAGATACAAATACCTACACACACATTTTAGATACAAAAAGAGGAACAGAAAAGAAAACTGGTTGAATTACTTTACAGAAATAAGGCATAGTTAAAAGGATAATCATTATAGTCATATAAACAAATTACACTTAAACATTACATTGCAGTAGCTTCCACACATGGTCTGTATGCAGATGCCAGGCCCCAGACCAACAAATGTTCTCGCTCCAGTCCGCTTCGCACTGGCTCTCAGCTGTTCCATGCTAAATTTTTTTCCAGGGCTCGCTCCCCTGCGCCTGCTGCTGCTCCAGGGAACACCAGCTTCTCCATTTCCCCTCGGGTAAGTCAAAGTCATTAGTTGGAAAAAAAAGCAAGGAAGAAAGAGAAAAAAGCATGGAAAAAGAACAGGCGGAGAAGATTAGCTCCGGCTGTAACATCTTACTTTGCTGCTATCTTATACTAAAATGATAGTTTTTAAAAAAAAACTTGTCCTGCATATGAACTTGAAACTCTTTGCTGTCTGTCTTCTGGAAAAGAAAACAAAGATACGTTGTGGTTCTGTCTGGACATCCTTCATGGTTCTGTCCAGACAACCAGAATATGTGGTACTGATTGCATTTATTTATTTAGGGTAAGAAAGGAGAACCAGCCTTAAGCAGCCTAAGACTCTTTTAAAAAGTTATAAATATTTCCTCCTTCAGAGTTTCAAATCAAGCTGTTCAGGGTTGTATTACAAACATCTGGGATATGAATTCAGGTCCTCTGAACCTGAGGAACGAAGATTACTACTGTACCATACTCGTTCCTTACACCTGTAGTCACATACGCGTGACATTATTCAACTGTACAACATAGAGCCTCATGCTAAACTAGCATCTGTGGCTTCAGTTCCTTGTTCCGGTGTATGCATACACTAGGTATTGTTCTCATCCATGCAGGACTTCCTCGTATCTTCTGATATTGTCTTTGTCTTTATTGTTTCATTCTTTCTCTTGTCTAGTGAGCACCTGCTAATCATCTTCCTGCTTTTTTTAAACTAATTGTATCTTATTTCCCTAGGAGAGATTATTCTAACGGAAGCTTTTTAATCCTTTCAAAAGGAAGGTAAGTAAAGTAACTCAGAGTCATAGAGATGTACAGCACGGAAACAGACCCTTCGGTCCAACCCATCCATACCGACCAGATATCCCAACCCAATCTAGTCCCACCTGCCAGTACCCGACCCATATCCCTCCAAACCTATCCTGAGGAGTTCCTCAGTCTTGGGACTGAAATAATTGGTTCCAGCAGACGCAACCAACTTTATTTATGCGAGTTCCAAATGTGCTGTCATGCCCTCTTGGATCAAACAGCCTTGTAATGTTTATGTATGGTATATGCCCTTTTGGCTGAGGTATTGATGAAGGGTTGGGATTGGAATGCATCCAGAAATGATAAGAGGAATCTGGGACCTAAGCTAGCTATACTGTATGATTTGCTTATTGCTGCTTTACTAATCTTGAGGCATAGACATTTCTACTGTATCTATCAATGCCACATTGTTACTTTTAAAATGTAAATAACTCTTATTAAAACTAATAAATCTTAAATGTTCTAGCCTAGTCCGTGACCACCAGTACAATGTTCAGTGTTGCAATTCATTGCTATTTCTTCCCTGTGAGGAGGCAGTTGTAGAATTGTTCAGATGAACACCTTCATTTGTCCTGATCTTGTTTCTCAAGTCTTTGAAGTGGTGTGAAACAATTTAGAAGTTACTCTGATCTTCCAGCAAAACGATATTTGCAATTCTTGAATGTATTTTCAAGATTGAAATCTTTGTCAGTGACCATCACCAGCTCTGAATTTATGCGCCAGCACTATTATCTATCTCTAACAGTATTCCCATTCTTTTGCTGCTGTAACAATGATCATTGTAGCTGTATATTTTTCTTTTGCTCTTCTTAGTCTTCAGATGCACAACATCTTTCCTACATCTCCATTAAGTTAAAATGAAAACTTTTTAACCATCCCATAACTGAACCTTCATTCTTCACTAGAAACTCAAAAGTGGAATTCTCCCTCATGTGCTTGCTTCATGATTATCTCATTTTCTTCAATGCTTCATCTGCAGTTTGAGGTATTACCTTGATTTTTAATTGTGGTAACCTATTCGTTATGCAGAGTTTTTTTAGAATAGACTGTTCAATACTTAACTTAATTCTGCCCATTCTTGGGTTGTCATGGGCGTTTATTCCACTCGACACTTGGTTTAATTTCTTTGTTTTTGTTATATATTACTGACTTTTAAAGTGTACAATAACTTGTAAATGAGTTTATTTCACATTTTTTTTTGTGAGATGCATTGTATCCTAGGTTTAAGTCAAGATATATTTTTAAAACATTTCTCGTATAACGCTTCCTTTGATTTATAAAGACTTTTTAAGGGTTATTTTCAATTAATAACAGTGTCACTTTTTTAAAAAATTTGCAGCATGGTTGATTGGCTTTCATGGCCATTAGCCCGAAACATAGACAAGTGGATTATTGGCTTATTGAAAGGTTTAGCAGCTGTGAAAAAATTCAGCATTTTGATTGAAGTCACACTTGCAAAAATTGAACAGGTCAGTGTCACCTTATTGGACTGATTCTGAAATTATTTGAAGTAAATTATAAAATATTCATGTCATGGATTATTCAAAATACTTAGTTTTGAATCGAGGTTAAAGTGCCAAAAAATGAAATGTCAATACATTCTTGTAGATCAATGGTTGTTGCTGCAACTAATAGTTTGTAGTTGTGCTGGTAGATTTTTCTTTGCTTTAATTTCACTACTGCTATAATAATTAACATCTAAATTGAAATGCAGCATTTAACATAACCCTGAACATAAATGGTGCACAGTAGTTCCAATCTGTAACAAATCACAAAGGATTAAGGGTGACTGAAAAGCAGAAAAGCAAATTATAAAATACTGGAGTTGGGTTTTTGCTTAATACTCTGCCTACTTAATAGTTGCAATTTTGCATCTGGATCAATTTATAAATATATATATTTTGCATTGTGACTTTTTAGTGTTTATTAGCTCCAGCATATCCTGTGTGAGATAGTGTCATTATGTTAAAAGTACTTCCTTGGCTGTGAATCAATTTAGGACCTCCTGTATTATATATGTGCAAGTTGTTTTGTCTGTCTTTAGACCATCCATTGATGTATTTTTTTAAATATTTTCCAGGTTTTCTCCAGATTATTTTATCCAATTGTAAGAGCAGGAGCTCTGGAAGTGTTGAAATACATGCTACTTAGTTTCCAACATTCACCAGAAGCTTTCCACATTGTACGTATAATCCTTCCTCTGGAAAGTGAGAACAGATAGGCAGTATGAAAGTAGTTTTCACCATGAACCAGAACCTTTTGTATCAGCACTATAAACATCTTGTTGATTTTACAATTGTATAAGCATTAATGGCACCATTTTGATAGACACAATAAGTCCTCTAAGTTGCAGTGTGCTCTTGAAATTTGAATCATAAAGGAATCCATGTTAAAACCACACTTCAGATTTTCTGACCTAATCTTGTAACAACTATATTTATACGGTGAGACCAGTTGAGTTTTTGATCAATGGTAACCCCCACGATATTGAAAGTGGTGGAATGAATGTCAAGAGTGGTGGTTAGATTGTCCCAAATTGGAGATGGTCATTGCCTTGTATTGGTTGTGGCATGTGTTGCTTGCGAATTGTCAGCCCAAGCCTGAATATTGTCCAAAATTTGTTACATTTGAACATGGGCTTCATGAGATTGCTGTACTTTTTCAAAACTACAGTTATTTTTCCACCATTGTAACCTCTTTTTGAGGCTTGAAAGTTGTGACAGCTTAGTACTGAGAAAGTTTGGTGGTAAGGAGAGCCTTGAAAGCAAAGGCGTACTGAAATGAAAGCAAAGCTATTAGAATGCTTGTCAGATCTCCACAATGGGTTTACTGTCTTTGAGCTTGTGACCACCTAATTTAAGCTCACAAGCTTGGTGTCCTGAACCCAATTTTGGGGAGCCCTACAGTACAATATATGTAAATACATGTTTAAGATAAAAAAGCAATATACATTCCTGTCTTCAGATTAATTGGGTTCTATGCAGTTCTAGCAGCTGAATAAGTCCCAGGGCTTCAGCGCAAGCTTAGAACAGAAACTAAAGTGATAAGAAGAGGAGCCAGCTAAATATCCTGTGGGAAACTATGTTGTAGGGAACACTGCAATGTTAGATTGATATATTGTCTCTGTCATGAATGACACTAAAACAGGAAAAAAAAATTAACTTTGGTAAGCATGAACTTAGAGTCATACAGCATGGAAGCAGACCCTTTGGTCAAACTTGTCCATGCTGACCAAGTTTGCCAAATTAAACTAGTCCCTAATAGCAGTAGGGAGATTAAAGAACTCACAGGCCAACAGATTTTGGAAAAATCCAGATGTAGCAGGGTTGTTTTTATGGGTGACTTCAACTTTCCCAATATCGATTGGAACCTCCTAAGTGCAGATGGTTTGGATGGAGCCGTTTTTGTCAGGTGTGTCCAGGAGTGTTTTCTTAGTCAGCCCGTCTACATACTGAGTAGGGGAGAGACCATTTTGGATTTGGTGCTCAGCAATGAGCCAAGACAGGTGTCAGATCTTGCGTTAGGAGGACACTTTGGTGACAGTGACCACAATTACCACACATTTACCATAGCATTGGAGAGGGAAAGAAGCAGTTACCAAGGGAAGATATTTAATTGGGGAAAAGGAAATTATGATGCTCTCAGACAGGCATTGGGAAGTACAGATTGGGAGCACAACAGACATGTGGAGACTCTTTAAGGTGCAGTTGTTGTGATGATGTTATGAAACAGGCAAGAAGGAGTAAGATTAAGGAGCCTTGGATGACGAGAGCAAAGGAGCTTCTCGTCAAAAGGAAGAAGGCAGCTTACATAAGGTGGAAGCAAGGATCTAGCACAGCTTTAGAGGATTACAGGCTTACCTACTCAGAAATGGACTGAGGAGAGCCAGGAGGGGCCACGAAAAAGGCTTGGCAGGAAGGATTAGGGAGAACCCAAAGGCATTTTACTCATAAGAGAATGATCAGGGAGAAGTTAGGGCTGATCAGTGATAATGGAGGGAACTTGTGCATGAGTCTGAGCAGATAGAGGAAGTCCTAAATGAGTTTTTTGCTTTGGTTTTCACTAAGGAAAGAGACCTTGTTGTGAATGAGAACTTAGAGGAGCTGGGAAACAGGCTTGAACATATCAAGATTGATGAAGTTGATGTGCTGGAAATTTTGGCAAATACTAAGATTGGTAAGTCCTCAGGGCAAGACCAGATTTATCCCAGGCTGCTCCAGGAAGCGAGAAAGGAGGTTGCTAAGCCGCTGGCAAAGACCTTTGCTTCCTCAATCTCCACAGAAGCCATATCAGAGGATTGGAAGGAGGCAAATGTTGTTTCTCTTTTCAAGAAGAGGAGTAGGGAACTCCATGGCAATTACAGACTAGTCAGTCTTGTGTCTGTGGTCAGCAAGGTTTTGGAAAGAGGGTTAGGATTTATGACTATTTGACAAAGCATTGCATGATTAAAGGCAGTCAGCATGACTTTGTGAGGGGCAGGTCATGCCTCACAATATTGAGTTCTTTGAGCAGGTGACGAGACAGGTCGACAAAGGTTGAGTGGTGGATGCGGGCCTCAGCAAGGCATTTGATAAGGTTCCCTATGGTAGGCTCATTCATAAAGTCAGGAGGTATGGGATACAGGGAGATTTGACTGTCTGGATTCAGAATTGGTTGGCTGACAGAAGGCAGGGAGTGGTTGTAGATGGAATTTATTCTGCCTGGAGGTCAGTGTTGAGTGGTGTCCTGCAGGACACTGTTCTTGGGCCTCTGCTCTTTGCAGTTTGTATAAATGATTTGGATGAGGAGGTTGAGGGGTGAGTTAGTAAATTTGCAGATGACACAAAGGTTGGAGGTGGCATTGATAGTATCGAGGACTATTGCAGGTTGCAGTGCGACATCAACAGGATGCAGAGCTGGGCTGAGAAGTGGCAGATGGAGTTCACCCTGGATAAATGTGAAGTGATGCATTTTGGAAGGTCGAACGTGAATGCTGAATATAGGATTAATGACAGGATTCTTGGCAGTGTGGAGGAACAGAAGGATCTTGGTGTTCAAGTACATAGATCCCTCAAAGTGGCCATCCAAGTGGATAGGGTTGTTAGGAAAGCATATGGTGTTTTGGCTTTCATTAAGAGGGGGATTGAGTTTGAGCCACGAGGTTTTGCTGCAGCTCCACAAGACCCCGGTGAGACCACACTTGGGATATTGCGTCCAGTTCTGGTTGCCTTCTTATAGGAATGATACACAGGCTTTGGAGAGGGTGCAAAGAAGGTTTACCAGGATGTTGCCTCGTCTGGAGGGCTTGTCTTACAAAGAGAGGTTGACTAACCTCGGACTCTTCTCTCTGGAGAGAAGGAAGAAGAGAGAGGAGACCTGATCGAGGTATATCAGGTAATGAGAGGCATGGACATGGTCAGTAGCTAGAGACATTTCCCAAGGACAAGATTGACCGGCACAAGGGTTCCTAGTTTTAAGATATTAGGAGGAAGGTATAGAGGAGACGTTAGAGGTAGGTTCTTTACACAGAGTTGTGAATGCATAGAATGCGTTGCCAGCGGTGGTGATGGTGGAAGCAGAGTCATTCGGGACATTTAAGCAACTGCTGGACATGCACAAGGATAGCAGTGAGTTGAGGGGTGTATATGTTAGGTTATTTTATTTTAGGTTAGGAATAATCCTCAGCACAGCATCGTGGGCTGAAGGGCCTGTTCTGTGCTGTACGTTTCTATGTTCTGTGTTCAATGTTTGTGTTTGGTACATACCCCGGCAAACCTTTCCTATATATGTACTTGTCCAAATGTCTTTTAAATGGTGTAACTGTACCTGCATCTACCACTTCTTCTGGCACTTCATTCCACATACAAACCACTCTTCGTGTGAAAGAGTTCCTTCTCTGATCGTTTTAAACCTTCCTCCTCTCGCCTTCAAAATATTGCCCCTAGTTTAGAACTCCCCACCCTTGTTGTACAATTTGGCACTAAAACTGGTTCACTTGCTGAGGAAAGAAAACACTCTTTTATAGCAATTCAGAATTGTTTCTGGACGCTACTTTGAAGAGCACCCCTCCTTCCCTTACACACAGACACATGTGCTTGCACCAAAAAAAGTTAGGTTTTGTCAGATCGCTAAGCGTTGTAGGTACAAATTTGCCTCGTCCACAGTAGAACATAGAACATTGCAGTGCAGTACAGGCCCTTCGGCCCTCGATGGTTCCACAGGTCAACGCGATAATCTGAAGCCTATCTATCCTACACTATTCCATTTTCATCCATATGTTTATCCAATTACCACTTAAATGCCCTTAAAGTTGGTGAGTCTACTACAATTGCAGGCAGTGTGTTCCACACCTTTACTATTCTCTGAATAAAGAAACTACCTCTGACATCTTTCCGATATCTATCACCCCTCAATTTATAGCTATGTCCCCTCATACTAGCTATCACCATCTGAGGAAAAGGGCTTTCACTAACCACTGTATCTAATCCTATGGTTAATTTGTGTTCCATCTTATATTAGATGGAAAGAAGCAATGAAATATGTTGCAAGATTATTATGAACCGTTTACTGCAGATTTGACCTATATTTTCTAAGGTTAACTTATTTTCCTATGATAGTGACATGGAAGAATATTGTGAGAGTGTTAAAGCCTTGTCATTGACAAAAAATTTGTCCTAAAATAAGAAATCTTGAAAATAAATAGTAACCTCTGGCTAGAGATTCCACTTTAGGAGAAATTGAAGTCATGGAACATGGATGTCACTGGCTAGACCCAACGTTTGTTTCCCATTCCTTTATTGCTTTTTGATACACTGAGTGCTATTAGAATGGCATTTCTACCAGTGACAAGGATCCTAAATTCCCCAGATGGAATGGTGTGTGACGTGGAGGCGAATTTGCAGGTGATGGTGCATAATCCCCATGTATCTGCTATCCTTGTCCTTCTAGGTGACAGTGCAGTGGCTGTTGAAGGAGGCTTGGTGAGTTTCTGTGCATCTTGCAGATATTGTGCACTTGTTCTCCCGTTGATGTTCCATAAATTCTGAGTGTGTGTTTACTGGCACACAAACAAACAAACTTTAGTAACACTAAACAAAGAATATGCTATGAATTAGTGAAGTTGAGCAATCGATATGGGTGTAATTTTTAAAAAAGCTTAAAACCAAGTTCTGGTAATTAATAGAATCATAGAATCCCTACAGTGTGGAAGCAGACTATTCCTCTCATCAAGTCCACACTGACCCTCTGAAGATCAACTAGGCAAATGTGAGGACTGCAAATGCTGGAGATCAGAGTCTAGATTAGAGTGGTGCTGGAAAAGCACAGCAGGTCAGGCAGCATCCGAGGAGCAGGAAAATCAATGTTTCGGGCAAAAGACCTTCATCGTGTGGGAGTTTGACTACTGAAATTGAAAATAGGTTTCATAAAATATGAGCACTTTAATTAATCTCTCTAGTCTACCTCTTAAGTAAATTTGATTTCATTTAAAATAACTAAAAATGTCAGATCTGTTTGCTCTCTTAATTTGTACAGTAGTCTGTTGCTTAGTGAATTCAAAAAATGAAATGTTTCTCATGTTTTTGAATGGAGCTTTTCATGTCCTCGAGGCAAATAAGCTTAATATTTAGTATCTCTGACTCAAATAGGTACAAATATTAGAAACTTGCTGTGCTGTTTGAATTAATCTGTGGACATGGCCAGTTTTCTGAGTAGGATATGCTTTAAGAATCATGTATGACTTTAAAGTTAAACTTCTGCTATGTTGTGTGTTTCAAGAAATGGAAGACTGTCATTTTTTTTTGAGTTTGATTATAAAGCTCAGATCTGTGATGCTGAGAAGTCTATTTTATTTTCAGGAATTTTAATGAGGTTTATAACCTTCAATTGAAGAGGGAATGTTTATCAGATCCCTGCATTTTTTGAAAAAAGGTAAATAAAATAAAAACCTGCTGTGCCCTTACCACATGAGTTTAGTAACACACCGACTAAATAATCCAGAAAAAAATTAATTTGTGTTGAAGAACCACAGACTGGAGGAGGGTAGCTGCGCATCTGAGTTTTCGGAACTCTTGGGTTTGCTTTCTAATCGTGAGTTTAGTTTACAATTTATTTCAATATATTGGCATCAAATGGAGAGAGAGAGCATCAAGTGATTGCCCAGAAATTTATTGAAAGGAAGCCATTAAAACCATACAAGCAAGGGGCCTCTGTGTAAATATAATCATAAATGTTTACGGAGGTTTTGGGGGTTTCTAAGAAACTGGCTGGGGTAGAAAGGAAAGTATAAACTTGAATCGTTTTCTGATGTATATAATTTAAATCTTTCTGAACATTTTGTCGCGTATAATATGATTTTTCTCCCCTTCATAATCTCAGCTGATATAACTGCTGCACAAGGCAAATCCCAGATTGTAATATGCATGATAGATCAAAATTTACTGCTTTCTTAATTTAAAATTAAATGGAAACATAATGATACCAGGTTGCAGATTCTGTTTTAAGAATAAAATGGAAGTTTATTACATAAAGCAAAAAGAAACCAAGCTATTGGCATAGAGAACAGTTTAAAAGATTTCAAATATCAAGCAAAACAAAGATCTATCTATTCCCTGACACACATGCTTTACATTTACTTAAAGTCCAGATTTCTTCCCTGTCAAATCTCTGACAACTATTACTTCTCAGTTCCAGCCCTGTGAGCAGCAAAACCTTATCCCTTGACCATTCACACACCTGTAAGCTTAGACTTCCTTTAATAAACTTCAGAGTTCCAACAGAATACTCCTAGTCAAGAAGTTTTCTTAAACTATATGACTTGCACCGAGGTAATTTATTCCCTTATTTACTCTAACCATCTCCCTGTTTGTGCGACTGGAGGTGAAAAAGCTATACTTTCATCTGACCGCAGTCAGGTCTTCTCCAAACTAAAGTCAGAAGCTTTTAACTACATGTAAAAAAAAAATCTTGTTAACCTAGCTTCTGCTTAGCTAATTGCTAATTTTTTTTTCTTGATATAAAAACCCAAACTTCCACTTTTCTTCCAATAGGCCTCTAGTCATCTGCTCTCTTGACACAAGCTGGGTTAAAATCTTGGTTCGCTTGCACAAAGAAAAACTAGCACACGTGCTGCTAGATTGAAATCCAAACTTTCTGAAAAAGATATCTCACGTCTTGTTTAATAAATTCACTAAATCTTGTTTAATAAACATTTTCTTGTTTTAAAGCATATGAGCATATTGTAAATATATTCAGTAAGTAACATCCTCAAAGAACAAATGAAGTTAGGATCTTACAAACCACATTTCACTCTAGGATTTCACTTTGCCAGTATTAATATAAACTGGGATTGTAACAGTTTCTAGTTTTTTTTTGAAGAAAAAGATTTTAAACATTTACAAAAGATTACACAAACTAGATTTGTCTTTAAATTAATAATGTTAAAGTTCTGTTGTCTTTAGACACTGATTTGGCTGATTTTACATGAATTGTGATGTTACATCTGCAGAACCAGGTGAAGCTCAAGGCCACTGATAGGGATTAAGACTTTATTTTGCTGTCCCAGTGAAATAGTATGTAAAAGTTCAGTTACAATTCTTTTAGGTAGTGAAATATAGTTACAACACCGCACACAAGGAGACACATGGGGAATTGTCTGTTGAATAATGAAAACTTGAAAGAACAAATTATCTGACAAACCACTTCCTTGAGTTGAATAGCAAAAATGTAGTTTTTCTATAGTTACTGCCACAAAAGCGGGTCCTTCAACAATAACTCCCTTGTGGGTTAGGCATGATTTTTATTTATTCATTTTGTGGGATGTGGTGTTGCTGGCTTGTCAGCATTTATTGCCCATCCCTAGTTGCCATTGAGGAGATGGTGGGAGCTGCCACCTTGAACCACTGCAATCCACCTGCTGTGGGTTGACCCACGATGCCATTAGAGAGGGAATTTCAGGATTTTGACCCAATGGAAGTGAAGGAATGACAATATATTTCCAAATCAGGATAATGACTGGCTTGGAGCGGAACTTGAAGGTGGTGATGTTCCCATATAGTGCTGCCTTCTTTCTAGATGGAAGTGGCTGTGGTTTGGAAGGCGCAGTCTTTGGATCTTGATGAATTTGTGCAGTACATCTTGTACATAGTACACACTGCTGCTACTGAGAGTTGGTGATGGAGGGAGTGGATGCTTGATTCAGTGCCAATGAAGCAGGCTCCTTTGTCCTGAATGGTGTCAAGCTTCTTGATTGTTATTGGGGCGGCACTCATCTAGACAAGTGTACTACCCATGGAGTAGTTGTCCATCATATTCCTGTCTTGGGTTATGTAGATAGTGCACATGCTTTCAGGAGTCACAAAGTTGAATTACTCACTATTCTTAGCCTCTGACCAGTTCTTGTAGCCACTGCATTTATGTGGTGACTCCAGTTGAGCTTCTGATCAATGGTAGCATTCAGGATGTTGATAGTGAGATATTCAGTGATGGTAACACCTTAGACTGTCTCTTATTGGTGATGGTTATATCCTGGCAATTGTGTGGCATGAATGTTACTTGCCACTTGTCAGCCCAAGTCTGGATATTGTCCAGATCTTGTTGCATTTGGACATTGACTGCTTCAGTGTCTGAAGAGTTGTGAATGGTACAGAACACTGGGCAATCATCGGCAAACATCCCCACTTGGACCTTATTAGAGGGAAGGTCATTGCTGAAGCAGCTGATGATGCTGAGGTCTAGGAGACTTCCCTGAGGAACTCCTGCAGAGATGTCTTGGAACTGCGATGACTGACCTCCAACAATCATGACTATCCTCCTATGTGTCAGGTATGACCCACTGATTCCAGTTTTGCTAGGGCTCCTTGACGTCAAGGGCTGGCACTCTCACCTCACCTCTGGGATTTAGCTCTTTTCCCATGTTTGAACCAAGGCTGTAATGAGGTCAGGAGCTGGGTGGCCTTGGCAGAACCCAAACTGGGCATCACTGAACAGGTTATTGCTGAGAAGGTGCTGCTTGATAGCACTGTTGATACTTTCCATCACTTTGATGATCGAAAGTAGACTGTTGGGGCAGTAATTGGCCAGGTTGGATTTGTCCTGCTTTTTATGTACTCGACATTGTTGGGTACATACCAGTGTTGTAACTGTACTGGAAGAGCTGGCTAGGGGAGTGACAAGTTCTGGAGCACAAGTCTACAGGACTATTGCCAGAATGTTGTCAGGGCCTGTAACCTTTGCAGTATCCAATGCCTCCAACTGTTTTTTGATATCACGTGGAGTGAATTGAATTGGCTGAAGACTGGTATCTGTAATGCTGCAGACCTCTGGAGGAGGCTGAGATGGATCATCTACTTGGCACTTCTGACTGAAGATTGCTGTGAAAGTTTCAGCCTTTTGCACTGGTGTGCTGGGTTCCCCAGTCATTTGAGGATCAGGATATTTGTAAAGCCGCAACCTTCAGTGAGTTGTTTAATCATCCGCCACCATTCCTAACTGGATGTGGTCGGATTGCAGAGCTTAGATCTGATCCGTAGGTTGTGGGATTGCTTGTCTCTGTTTATCACTTGTTGATTATACTGTTTGGCATGCTTGCTGTAGTGTTTGGTGGCTTCACCAGGTGGACACCTTATCTTCAGATATGCTTGGTGCTGCTCCTGGCTTGCCCTCCTGCCCTCTTCTTTGAATCAGAATTAATTCATGGTTGAGTGAGGGATATGCCTGGCCAAGAGGTTGCAGATTGTGCTGAACTACAATTCTGCTGCTATTGATGGCCCACAGCACCTCATGGCTGCCCAGTCTTGAATTGCTAGATCTGTTCAAAGTCTACCCCATTAACAAGGTGATGTTGCCACGCAATACGATGGAGGTTATTCTCAATATGAAGGTGGGACTTTATCTCCGCAAGGTGGTCACTCTTACAAATACTCTCTTGGACAGATGCTTCTGCAGCTGGCAGATTAGTAAAGATGAGGTCAAGTATGTTTTTCCCTTTTGGTTCCCTCACCACATGCTGCAGACCCAGTCTAGCAGATATGTCCTTTAGGTCCTGACCAGCTTGATCAATAGTACCGCTCCCAAACCACTCTTGGTGGTAGACCTTGTCTCCAGATCCCATGATTTCAAGGTTGAGGACTCCCAGGGCAACTCCTTCCTGACTGCCACTATGCCATCACCTCTACTAGGTCTGTCCTGCCAGTGAGGCAGGACATATCCAGAGATGGTGATGGTGGTATCTGGGACATTGTAATACTCGAGGAATTATACCTTACAATGTCAGGCTGTTGCTTGATTAATCTGTGAGACAGATCACCTAATTTTGGCTCTAGACCTCAGATGTGAGTGAAGAGGACTTTGCGGGATTGACAGAGTTGTTTCTGATGTTGTCTTTTCCGGTGCCTAGGTCAATGCCAGATGATCTGTTCGGTTTCACTTCTTTGTGACTTTATAGTGTTTGGTATAACTGAATGGCTTGCTAGGCCATTTCTGAGGGTAATAAAGAGTCCGCTGCATTGCTATGGGTTTGGAGTTGCACGTTGGCCAGACCAGCTGAGGATGGCAGATTTCCTTTGCTGAAGAACATTAGTGAACTCGATGATGATTTCATGATCATCAATAGATTCTTAATTCCAGATTTTTTCAAAAAGTTGAATTCAAATCCCACCATCTGCACTGACTGCAATGGTGGGATTTGAACTTCCATTCCCAGAATTGGGTCTCTGGATTAATAGTCAAGTGATAATACCAATAGGCCATCACCTTGCCTATGTAGTGTGTGTGGTGAGAATGACTGCTTTTCACATCAAGGCAAAACTTGATTGTGCGACATCAAGGAACCTCAGTAGCAAAATCTGAAGTCACTGGGTATCTTTGGTGGGGTAAAGCGAAGATGATGATGCAGGTGTTCAGGAGTTGGATCTAGTACAAAGGATTGAATTGATTGAATGTCAGTCATCTCCACATCAAGTCATGGCATGAGCTCCTCACTCTGGATCCAGCTATCTTCATCAATAGCCTTCCTTCCATAAAGATAGAAGTAGGACTGCAGATGTTGGCAGAGTTTTCAGTACCATTTGTGACTCCTGATATTGAAGCATCCTGTATTCATTTGCAGTGAGACTTAGCATTCAGAGTGGGTTGACATGTGGCACTTTACACAGGCAATGGCCATCTCCAAGAGAAAATCTCACCAACTGATTTGATAGTCAGTCGTGTTACCATCAGTGAATCCCTCTAGCTAAATGTTTAATATTAAAAGGACAAATCAAAAGGTTTTTATCTAAATGCTGGTATGCTGGCATCTTGCCATTACACCTCTGCACGTAAATTCTGTGCCTGTGTGCTTCTCCACTTCACCTGCCAAAGGAGGAGTGCTCTAAAAGCTAATGTCAAATAAACCTGTTGGACTATAATCTTGTGTTGTGTGACTTCTGACTGTGTTAATGAATTATGTTTTAGCACAACAGGGAAGGATGACCTAAGTTTTCAAAACTAGAAGCCAAAAGCGGTCTGGCTAGGCATGTGGAATAATATAGCCTTAATAGATTGAACAGAAAATAAAAAGCAGCTTCAAATGCCTGAAGAAATAGCCAAGATAAAATACAGTAGGAGAGAAAGTTACTTTGAAAACTGTAAAATAGAAACAACAACACTAAGAGATTTAATAGATTTTGATGTTAAAAATTTTAGTGAGCTCTGGCCCTTCAGAAAGTGAGTTTGCAAGTTGACACTGAAATAAAAGGAGATGACCGATGAATTGAACAATGTTTTACACCACTATAGACAATAAAAGTGATATCCCAGGAATAGCTATATTTCAGGAAGTGGAAGGGAGGGAGGAATTCTAGTAAATGACCATCACTAGAGAAATGGTATTGAGTAAATTGTTGGGCTTTGAGTTGACAGGTGACTGGATCCTAATGGATATTTCTCGGCTCTTTTTAAAAAAAAAAATGATTAGTGACGTAGTTAATGCATTGCTTTTAAACTTTCCATACTTCTCTAGATTTAGAGAATATTCCACTAAATTGGATTATAGTAAATGTGACTGCTTTATTCAAAAGCAGGAAGATGCAGACCGCTTAAATTAACATCTTCCCTATGACCGATGTTAGAAGCTAGTAACAAAGACATTAGACAGGGCACTTCTAAAAGTTCAGAGTAATCAGGCAGAATCAGCATAGAGTTCTCCTTGGAGAAGTAACATGTATCATACTTGAGATTGCTAGAAGGTATTTGATAATATGCCACACTAAAGATTATTGAGAAATTAATTGTGTAGGGGATAACACATTCTTCTTGGTAGAAGATTGGCTACCAAACAGGAAACACTAAGCATAAATGGGATATTTTCTAGTTGATTTTGTCTTTTTGATTTATTATTGTCATGAATACTGAGATACATTGAAATGTATCGGTTTGTGTGCTAACCAGACAAATCATACCTTACATAAGCACATTAGGGTAACAGAACAGAATGCAGGATATAGAGTTAAGGCTACAAAGAAGGTACAGAGAAAGATCAACTCTAATGTATGAGAGGTCTGTTCATAAGTCTGATAACAGCAGGGAAGAAGCTGTTCTTGAATCAGTTGGTACGTATTTTCAAACTTTTGGACCTTCTGTCCAATGGAAGAGGGTGGCAGAGAGTATAACGGGGTTGGGAGGGGTCTTTGATTATGTTAGCTTAAAAATGTATTGCTGGAAAAGCGCAGCAGGTCAGGCAGCATCAAAGGATTAGGAGAATCGACGTTTCGGGCATAAGCCCTTCTTCAGGAATGAGGAGGGTGTGCCAAGCAGGCTAAGATAAAAGGTAAGGAGGAGGGACTTGGGGGAGGGGAGTTGGGAATACATTAGGTGGAAGGAGGTTAAGGTGAGGGTGATAGGCGGAAGAGGGGGTGTGGGCGGAGAGGTCGGGAAGAAGATTGCAGGTCAAGAAGGCGGTGCTGAGTCTGAGGGTTGGGACTGAGAAAAGGTGGGGGGAGGGGAAATGAGAAAGCTGGCTGAAGAGCTTTAGGGCAGAGAAGATGACCTGGGGGGTGCAGTGAGAGAGGGACTCACTGAGATGCTTGTAGAGGGAGCAGGAGAGCTTCTTCAAGGAAGGCATCCTTGCAAGAGGATTCGCAGTAGGTTGATTATGTTGCTTTCCTGAGGCAGTGAGAATTGTACTGTAGGCCTTACCTTTTTATATTTCACATGAATGATTTGAATGAAGGGATTGTAGCTACCATTGCTAAATTTTAAGGTATCTCAAAGGTGAATAGGAACACAATTTGTGGAGAGGAAATGAGGTTACAAAAGGATATAACTGGGTAATGTAAATAGACACGTGTCATATGAAGTATAATGCAGGCAAAATATGAAATTGTCCATTTTGACGTCTTAATGGTGAGAAGGTGCAGAGAAGATTGTCTCAGTGCATGACTCTCAAAAGGTTAATATTCAGATATAGCAAATAATTAGGAAAGCTAATAGAATCTTGAAATATGTTATGAGGGGATTAAATACAAAAGTAGTAAAGTAATGCTCAAGTTATACAGGGCATTGGTGAGACCAATGTCAGGAGGACAGTGCATAGTATTAGTCTCCTTGTTTAAGAAAGAATGTAATGAGAGAAGGTTGTTGTTTGAGAAACGATTGGACAGGCAAGACTTAGATGTGCTGGAATTTAGAGTCGTAATAGATGACTGGTTTGAAAAATAAGATTTTGAGGTATCTTGACAGGCTGGTTTTGGAAGGAATGCTTCCTCATGGAGAAGTAAGAACAAGGGGTCTCTTGAAGACAGAAATAAGGATAATTTTCTTTGAGCATCTTGAGTCTTTGGAGCTCTGCTTCCACCATCGTTTTGAGAAAGGGAACCTTTGAATACTTAGAGTTTCTTGATGAACAAGGTGAAAGCTTATTGGAAGCACTAATGTGGGGTAATCAGTTCTGTCGTGGACTCATTTGATTGCAGAGCTGGCGAGAGCTTCCAGTTGGCTTATTCCTGATCCTAGTTCCCAATGTCACACCCTCCAGCACTAATGCATAGTATACTATATATAAGGTATACTTTACAACTCACCAAAGTTTGTTCAACAATATCTCCCAAACTCACAACCTCTACCATCTGGCAGGGCAAGGGTGGGAGATACATTGGCACACTGCCACGTGCAAGATTTCCTTCAGTATTTCACTATTTCCTCATTGTTGAAATCCTGAAACTTCCTAATGTAGCTGTTGGTGTATCTACAATAAATGGATGGCAGTAGTTCAGTAAAGTAGCTAGTTACCTTTTCAAGGGCATTTGGGTATGAGGTCCAAGTGCTGGCTTTGCTGGGAGACTCACATTTGTGAAGTAATAAACTAGCAGCTTTTTATGCATGATTACAAGTCAAAAATGACAAGCAGCTGCTAAATTTCATTTCTGGGTCAGCAATCATGATTCATGGCTAAGTGTTGCTGTGAACTTGTAACAGTTGTCCTGAGCCTTAACTTTAGGCAAATGGCTTCTCTACTGTTGAGGTGCATGTGCGCAGCTTTCCTTAACTTTTGTCAGAACTTGTTTAGCAGTAACCTCCTCACTGATACTCAGTTGGGTTTGCAAGGGCCAGTCGACTCCTGACCTCATTACACCTTAATTCAAACATGCACATGAGCAGAATTATAGACCTAAGGTGACAGTGGCTGAACATAACATTAAGGAATCCCTACAAAATAGTGAAAGAACTGGAGAAAGCACTCTGCTGGTGGGAGTCACACCTGGTACAAAGGAAAATAGTTTTTGTTGTTGGAGGTCTGACATCTCTGCTTCAAGGCATCTCTGAAGGAGTTCCTCAGGGTAGTGTCCCATGCCCAAATATCTTCAACTACTTAATCAATGATCTTCCCTCCATCATCAGGTCAGAAGTGGGCAGAATGATACATTTTTAGCACCACTCGCGATGACTCCGATACTGATGCAATCCGTGACCAACTACAGCATGACTTGGTTAATATTCAGGTTTGGGCAAACAAGTGCCAAGTAGCATTTGTATTACACAATGCCAGGCAATAACAGTTTCCTTTGAGAGAATCTGGCCATCACCCTTGACATTCAGTAGCATAACCATCACTGAATTCCCCATTTAATAACGTGGGGCTCACCATTGAGCAGTAACAGAACTAGCATGTCCATATAAATACTGTGGCTACAAGAGTTGGTCAGATATTAGGAATCCTGCAGCAAATAACTCACCTTCTGATTTCCTGAGCTACAAGGCAAATAACAGGAGTGCGAGATGGTATTAACTCCACTTGTATGGATGAGTGCAGCTCCAACAACATTCAAGAAGCTTAACACCAAGGACAAAACTGTTCACTTGATTGGCAGCACATTCACAAACTTTCACTTCCTACGTCGTTGATGCTCAGTAGCATCAGAATGTGCTAACTACAAGATGCACTGCAGAAATTTACCAAAGCTCCTTAGGCAGCACCTTCCCCACCCATGGTCACAATGATCCAGAAAGGCAAGGACAGCAAATATGTGGGAACATCACTTGCAAATTCCCCTCGAAGCCACTCACCATCCTGATTTGGGAATAAGTTGTCATTGATTCAGTGTCAACTGGGTCAAAATCCTGTAACTCCTGCCGTAATGGCATTGTGCATCTACCTACAGCAAATGGTTTGCAGCAGTTCTAAAAGGCAGCTCAGCACTATTTTCTCAAAGGCAACAAGGGATGGACAATAAATACTGTTTTTCTGCTTTAAGAAGAGAGGGTAAATGTAGAGCGAGCACCACTGTTGTCAAGTTAACGTCCATGAATTAATTTAATGGATTGTAAGCTTCTGGTATTGGAGTCTTGTCTGCTTAGAAGCTGATAATTTGCAGATACTACATCTGTTACATACGCCTTTCTGTTCGGAATGCACATCTGCCATAATTCTTCGACTTTAACAGTATGCAAGATTTTGAGAAGTGTGCTTATAATTTTCTGTTAGAATCCAGGAGAGTACTTTAATAAAATAAGCCGTGTTATTTCATTTTTATTTATGTAATTTACCAGCTAAAATTATGGAAGCTGTCAGTGGGCTGAATTCTGTGTTGAATGTAGGTGATTCTGTCACGTAAGTAACTGTCATAGTTCTTACTGAAATGAGTTGTAGACATATGGACATACAGATTAGAAGGAAGAGAAAGCCAATGGGCCCTTTGAGCCTGCTCCACCATTCAATAGGATCATGGTTTATCTGATTACTCCACATTCCCATCTACCCTTGATAACCTTTCTCCTCCTTACTTATTAACCAACAACTTTCTGACAACCACCTGATTAACAGCACTTTGAAAGCTAGTGCTTCCAGATAAACCTGTTGGACTATAACCTGGTGTTGTGATTTTTAACTTCGTTCATCCTAGTCCAATACCAGCTCCTCTGAATCATAACTTTCACGTGTGTATTCTGTACCAAATGGACGGTTAATTTATGAAAATAGTTTTGCAATCAAGTATTTTGTTTATCTATGGCTTTGAAACATACTTATAGTCATTCATATCATGTTGTTCCACAGCTTGTCTCTGATATCCCCAAATTAGTTGTGTCACTGTCTAAAGAGGGATCTAACTCTGGTACATGCTGTCTTCAACAATTATCTGAATTGGTGCACTGCATGATCTTTCGATTTTCGGGTTTTCCTGACCTATACGAACCTGTCATAGAAGTACTAAAGGTAAATGGTAAGATTTTGACAATTCATTTTTGTTGAATAACATGGTCAAATAGTATTATCAATGGTAATATTGCAACATTAAAAGCAAAATATTGCATGCTGGAAATCTGAAACAAGTGAGAAAATTCTGGAAATATTTAGCAGGTCTGTCAGGATCTGTAGAAAAAGTGCAACAGCATTAATGTTTCCAGTCTGTGATATTTCATAAGAGGTACTTTTGAAATCAAAATATTTAATACAACCAAACATTTTAGGTATGCAGTTATTTAAATCTTTAAGGTTTCTTTACTGTGACCAGTATTATGTCTGTCAATATGCCACACTTAAAATGCATCTTTTCTAGCTGTATCTTGATTAATGGTGCATCGGTCTCCTCTGTCTAAGGCCGACAATCACAATAATATTTTGTCCAAGAAATTAGATTGGTTAATTACAGGAAGTGACATCTGCTGTCTAAGCCAGCAGATGGTATGAGTTTACTGTATTCAATTATCTAATTTCCTCTTTGTGCCTGTCTACTATTACCCTTGACTTATTGTAGGTCAAAACTCTTCCCAGCTCATCTCTGAACGTAATTATTGATCCACCCTCCATTTCTCTCTGAGAAAGAGAATTCCAAAGAGTAATGAAATTCTGAGACTAGGAATCCATCTCTGCCTTAACTGAAAAGCGCCTTTGTTTTTAAACTATATTCCTAGCTCTGTATCCACTCGTCAATCCCAGAATTGATTATTACTAGGGACTTTGTTCAATATTTATCCAATTTTACTGCAATCTCATTGTCTTTTGTTACTGGACAGGATGTGCCTAAATGTTTTCTTAAATATCGGTTTTCCGTTTGTGAAATTTGTTTTTAAAACAGGGAGGTTTGACTTCTCTGGAGTAAGCTGCCATAGTTTTAAATAGCAGTTTCAATGAGATTGACTTTGTTTCATTGCCAGATAATTGCTGAGAATCTATAGTTGTATTGGAAGTGGAATACTGCAAAAGATTTGCCTTGAATAAAATCATATGATTTTGTGCATCTCTTCAATGTAACAAGATAAAATGTATGCCTCTGTTTTAGGTCTTTCCAATTCCAAATGAGGAGAAAATAAAGTATCTGCTCAATCAAAATGCTTGGACATCACAGAAGAATGCATTGGGACCTTTGTATCCAAGACTTGCAACCAAATCAGAGACTGGAAGAGTAGGGCTGGCCAACCTAGGCAATACCTGTTACATGAACAGTGTCATTCAGGCCCTTTTCATGGCTTCTGAGTAGGTATCTGAAGCACCTGCGACATAGATAACTTTGACTGAATGTTATTTCTAATGATGACCATTAGTATGCTTTAGGTGTTTAAATTACACATGCAGATGCATAAGAAATTTGGGTGTTAGGCCACATTTGGAAAACAATCCTGTGCACCAACAGATTTCTCCCATGCCACCTGCAAAAAACCTTCAGTTCAGAAGTTGAAGCAATCTGGACGTAACAATTTGCACTTCAGTGCTATCTAGTTGCAGATTGCCCATTCTGAAAGAGATATGTTTTAAATGAGGCAGGTCATGCTCTGCTTCCTTTTCCACCATGCTTGAGCCCTCGATTAAAAGATTCAGTAAAGCATTTGAAAGTTTGTTCCCAAGTGGTGGTAAGTGAGCCTCTTCTGGGACTTGAACTTCTGTTTGTTTGGACTATATACAACAACATGTTTCTTTATGCTTTTTATACCCATTCATTTAATTCTAAACTGCTGTGGTTGTACTCTGGAGAAGCATGGCAAATAATGCATGTATGAAGTTCCAAAATCAGTAATCAAGTAGTGACATACAAGTGGAATCTGTCAAGTTTGTTGAGGTAAAATTTGTTTTTTTTTGTCATTGAAAGAAGATGTTTAATGTACATTTCAGCAAATGTCACCAAGCAGTCTCTATGCTATAGTGTCCAACTTAGCAGATGGGTAATTTTTTTCAAAATCAAAAAGTAGTTTGCTATAATATCCTTAAAATGTTTGATCAATACACTTCCATCCTCCTTTATGCTGACATAACCATGATTGGAATTAAAAAGTAATTAATTGGGTGTTTCTGAAGGAATAAGACATTACATAAAGTATTTTTCAGAAATTATTTCACCATTTCTGTTTTGCTGTCATTAGATTAACCTCAATTTGAAAAGTTTTCTTGTAAGCGAAGTAGTTTACCAACAGTGCTGATAGTTGTGTGACATTCTTTAATATGTATTTGCAATATAGAGAGATATTTATTTATACTATTACAGTTTGCTTCTCCTATATTTACCTTCTGTGATGATGAAATATTTGGGTAGAGTTGATCAACTTTTTAAGACTGTTCACTGGCAAAAAACAGAAGTCATCCTGTTTGGCTGACCAGGAGGGCAGAGAACAATGCAAGCTTGCAGGTTAACTGTCTGCTTTAGCATCAAACAGTGACCATGGAGGGGTAAGAAATTAGTGGTGAGGATCTAGAGTTTGTGATGGGAAGCTGAAGATGATACTTTTAGCCTTTCTGGTATCAAACTAGAGGAAAACTGATCTCGTCCAAGACTGGATACTGACCAGCAGTTTGAATCATGAATAGTAGATGGCTTACTGAAACAGTGCAGAGGAAGAGCTGTGTCATGATTGTATGCATGGAAAATTTGATGTTGCCATGGGGTTGCATTTGGGGTCTCCATATATAATGGGTAAGAAGAAAAGTCATTGCTTTGGTCAGTGTAGCTGAGATTGGATAGAAATGAATGAAACCAAGCAAGGGGTGAGAAGGTTAGTAGAGGCCTTGGGGAAGAATTGTGCGATATAACTGGTTGGAGAAAGAGGGGCGATTGTGTGTCATAATTGCTCATTTCACTTGTTACTTTGATAGGGCGGTTTGTGTTGTGAAGAGATTTATATGTTGTTTAAGTCAACATGAACATGAGCATAGAATAGAGGGGTACCAATGCATTCAGAAACTTTCAAGAGGAAAGGAAGGTTGGAAGAGCAGCAGTTTCACCAATGGTGAGATTGGGTTCATGATATTGATTTTATAAAGGAAAGTTAATTATTTACAATGTCTGAACACTTCTAAGTCAGGAAGAAGTGTTAAGTGGTCCTCTGTTTAGTAGGAATAGGATTAAGAGTGCAGGAGATGGGCTTCTAAGAAGGAATAAATGAAACAAGATATATAAGCTTAGCTGTGGAAAATACAGAGTATATGATGGGAGAGGTTAAGAGGTTGATTAAATCGGGATTTAGGGCAAAGTGAGTTGAGATGGAAATGGAAAACAGTGAGGATGAGGATAAACTCATAGGATGAATGGTGGAGAGGACAAAGGATGTGTCTATAAAAATTAAGATTTTAAGAGAGGGAGTGCAGTATCCGAAGATGAGATGTCCAAAGGAAATTGAGGTGCTGGAGGAGGGCTGAGGGAGGAAATTGGGATAATTTTGGTGATTAATTGTAGAAGTGTGAAATGATTAGTGCTTTGAAATGCAACAAGATATGATTGTCGTTTTGTATGAATTCCAAAAGATGCAGACACAGCTAGTAAATGGAAAAGTTAATAGAATGCTATCACTTCTTTTAAAGAGACTTGAATGCAAAAGTTGGGAGGTTATGTTTCATTTGTAAAAGTCATGAGTGAGACTTGATCTGGAGTACTGTCCTATTGACCGCCTTTATTTAGGAAAGGATATAAATGTGTTTTAAGTAATTTAGAGAAGGTTCTGGAATGGGCTAATTGTCTTGTGAGGGAAGGTTTATTATGCTTGGCTTATGTCCGTTAGAGTTGACAGAACAAGAGGAAATTTCATTGAAGCATAGAAGACATTTAGAGGTCTGACAGGCTGGTTGTGGAGAGAATGTTTTCTCTTGTGGGAAAATCTCAAACAACAGGTTGTTGTTTAAAAATTATGGGTCAAAAAAAAAGGGTCATTGGCCTTTGGAAGAAAATGTTCTCTTCCTGAATAGTTTTTTTAAATTTTTAAGATAGATTGTTGATATCCAAGAGAGTAAAAGGGCATCAGTGGTAGCCAGGAATATGGATTTGTGGTTCACGGGATCAAATAGCTGACTCCTGTTCAATGTTTGTGATTATAACACAAAAGGATGCATTTAGCTTGAAGTATCTGTGGCAACTCTACACAAGGTAAATTCACCCCTTGCTACTCTGTGTAATACTGAAATTTATTCTCCTCTTCAGGTAATGATCCAATTCCCTTTTGAAAGTCACCGTTGAAACTTTCTCCATCATACTCTCAAGCAGTATCCAGTCAGTACACAAAAATAGTCATTGCTGCTTATTTGCTAATCACCTTAAGATGCTATCCTCTGGTTCTCTATCTTTTCAGCACTGGGAACTGTTTCTTTTCATCTACTGTCCAAATTCCTGATGGTTGTGTATACCTCCAACAAATATCTTTATTTTCTCTTGCCCAAGAAGTAACCCAAGTTTCTCCAATCTATGTATAACTGAAGTTTCTTATGACTAGAGTTATACTTCTGAATCTTTTCTGCACCTTCTTTAATGTAATTGCTTTCTTCCTAAAGTGAGCCTCCCAGAGCTGTGCAGTACTCAAGGTGAGGCTAAACCTATGTTACATTCAAGTTTATCCTAACTTCTTATTTTATGGTCCCAGCCATCTCTTTACCATGGATGTCCAATATTTTTGTCTGCATACTCAGCAAGTCTGAGGGCTGTTTGGTTCACTTTACAACGAAGAAATAATCAGTTTCTTTCTGCCACAACACTCTTCCATCTGGCTGAACTTTATTATAGAGTCTTGAGTCATGCAGTACAGAAACAGCCCCTTTGGTCCAACCAGTCCATTCCACACTAAACTTGTTCACCTGCCTGCTCCTGGCTCACATCCCTCCAAACCTTTCCAATTCATGTACTTATCTAAATGTCTTTTAAACATTGTAACTGTATCTACTCCGCACTTCATCAGGAAGTTCATTCCACACGCAAACCACCCCATGTGTATAAAAACAATTGCCCCCATGTCTTTTTTAAATCTTTCTGCTTTCACCTTAAAAATATGCCCCCTGTCTTGAAATCACCCCCCCCCCCGCTAGGAAAAAGACAACCACCATTAACTCTATATATGCCCCTCGTTATTTTAAAATCTTCTATAAGGTTGCCCCTCAACCTACTATGTTCCAGTGAAAAAAGACCCAACTTATCCAGCCTTTCTTTATAACTCAAAACCTTCCATGTGCACAATTTCCTCTTTAACTAGCCTCACTTACTCCAAATAAACGATATTGCTATCAGTGCCTGCATGGAGTCTATTCTTGCCCTCCTTAGTTTATGTAGGTGAAAAGTTACAGGCTTGAGACATGAATTCTGTTTCTCTTTGCATGGATTGCACAATAATTACAGATGGTAGCCATTTGGCCCATTATGTCTGTCCCAGCTGTCCCAATGAGTATTTCGCTTGATATCATTTTCTTGTCATCTCCTAGTAATTCTGCATGTGGTCTGCTTAATTTGTTAAGTGTTTCCTGCATTTTTCTGTTTTATCATAACTTCCTTGCTTTGTTACTGCAGACCCCCTATTTATTAAAGAAAACATAATCCTGTATGTTTGTTAACTGCTCTCTTAATCCTTCAGTGAATGATGCATATATACCTGCACTCCACTGTGCTCCTACACCTATTTTAGAATTGTACTTTCTACTTTGTATTGCCTCTCCTGTTCTGCATAAAAAATGAATTGCTTGACACTTCTCTGCATTGTTCTATCTGCATGTGACTTGCCCATTTCCTTTTGAAGTTTAATACTGTTCTCTTCACTGTTTGCAATACTTCCAAGTTTAGCATCATTGGCAGATTTTGAATTTGTGCCCGAGGTACTAAAGTCTAAGGTGCTAATAAATTTATATCAAAAATCAGAAGTGTCCTATCAGTGACCCCTCGGAAACCCCAGTTTAGACATTCCTTCAGTCCAAAACATGCTTGCTTCTCATCGTTCTGATATCAATCATCCAATTTCATATCAGTTTGGCCAGTTTTTTTTATTCTATGGACTTCACCTTTGCTTAGAAGTCTATAGTGCATCATTTTCGCAAATGACTTGGAAATCCAGATATGCTACATCAACCACATTACCCTCACATAACAGTATACCTTTATTCCCTGCTTGTTCGTAGGTCTGTCTACATGCCTCTGAAACATTGCTATCATTTTTGCTTCTGTCCCTTGTTAGTGCATCTACAAATTTGAGCAAGTTAGTTAAGCATAATGTGCTCTGAGCAAATCTGTTTTCACTTTCTTTAATTGACCTACGTTTCCCAAATCCTTATTAATTCTGTCTTAAATTATTGTTCATAACAACTTCCCTATCAGTGAGGTTAAACTGGGGAGGTAATAGGTCAGTGTTAGGATGCCTCCTGTTCTTGATATATATTAACACCTTAGACTTGACGAGACTTATTAATCCAGTGACCCAGGTAATGTTCTGCAGACTGAGTTTGAATCCTGCCTTGACAAATGGTGGAGTTTGAATTAAAGAAATTCTGGAATCTAATGATGATTGTGAAACCATTGTTAATTATAGCGCAAAAAAATCACATTTGATTCACCTGATGCCTTTTAGGGAAGGAAATTGCCATCCTCTCCTGGTCTGGCCTATATGTGACTCTAGACCAACAGCAGTGAGGTTGACTCATAACTTTCCTCTGGGGAATTAGGGATCAGCAAAAATGCATCTTGTAAATTATGCTTACATCTTGTAAATGAATAAGGAGAAAAAAGAAGACTGATTTGGCTTGTGGTTGCTCTGGCTTATCCTCACTTTTTTTTAAATTTTAAGGTGAAGTCTTGCAATTCTCCAATCCTATAGTACTACTATAGTATCTAAGGAGGATTGGAATATTATGGCTAATCCCTCAACAATTTCCACCCTTGCTTCCCTCCATATCCTTAGATGCATCTTATTCTGTCCTGGCAATTTATAAATTTTCAGTACATCTAACTTAACTAAACTCTTGTTGTTAAAAATAACCCATTCAGTATTTTAGTTACCTGCTGTTTCACTCTTTCATAAGCAGTATATTCTTCCTTGGTAAAGACCGAAGCAAAGTACTAATTTAGTACTTCAGCCATTCCCAGGGCATCATAAGTAAACCCCTTTTTTGTTTTCTGCTTCTCTTACCACCCTTTTATTGGCTTTTTGTTTTAGTTGCTAATCTATTGTCTATTTTTGCTTTTCTTATTTTTCTTTCGCTTCACCTCTGAACCATCTACCATAGATGTCAATGTATAAGTCAGCCTATGAAGCCTCCAAAGAAGTTGCTTGATAAATGGGATTGACTAATACTCAAGATATAAAACAAGAATTGATGGTATGGATCGCAACTACTTTGAAATGCAAAATAAGTATCATTACTTGTAATTCATGTTAACTTAGTGTTCCTCACAACAAACCAACTTTGATCCATTTATTCCATCTGCTGTGAACATGATCCTTGAATAGCTTGATGAGGCATGTATCCAAAGACTATTGGACCAAGAAAGCATCCAAGAAACAAATGAATGGAAAAGTTTTGTTAAAAATGCCTACTTTTCATTCAGCATGCAAGATGGGGAAAATTATTTTTGCCAAGCTCAGGGTAATTAATGACTGAACACAAATTTTACTATCAGCATGTTAATGCTAACTTTCAAACAAGATTTTGGATAACTGCAGTCTGTGTGGTATTTCTTCGTAAGCAGCCATTAGTTATATGGATTTGAACACCTCCCACCCTAACAAGTTGCATTCTTTACATAGGCCATCAGGGTGCCTGTTTCATACATTATCCATCCATAACTTCTGTTTATCTTCATCCATCCGACTATTGTAGTCAGAACTGCTGCAGTGTGTTTGATTTTTGGTATGGTTTTTACTTCTGAAAATTGTATTAGGTTTTAGTTTAATTCTTTTGGCTGTGTAGGGTAGAACCACTATAAATGTTGGCTTCTCATGTCTTGTGATTCAGTAGAATTGTTTTTGAACCTTGCCATTCCACAGTTCTGTTGCTGGGCATGTCAGAGCTCATGGGCATTTCATCCATGTTGCCTTATAATGTTTTTGTTTTATTTTATAATTCATTTGAATAAAAGTTTTCAAAAAAAGCCTTTGTACAGATGATTTTCAGCAGCCTGAGGATTGTCAAGTTCCTTCATTATTTCTTGTTGCCCCATTTGGCCAACTTATTATTGAAAAGAAACAAAATCAGAAATTGCTGGAAAAGCTCAGCAAGTCTGGCAACATCTGTGGGGAGAAATCAGAGTTAATATTTTGTGTCCAGTGACCCTCCTTCAGTTCTGTTTTTGATTCTGATTTCCAGCATCTTCAGTTCTTTCGGTTTGTTATTATCGAACAGACCGTTCATAAAGTGGTCAGACTTCATATGCTGCAGTCTTCTCTA
>NC_057715.1:62865333-62880333 GCF_004010195.1 Chiloscyllium plagiosum | reverse complement strand
TCTCCCTAGTTACCCGTTTGTCCTTAATGTCTTTGTATACCACCTCCTTAACTCTTTGCCAAAGCTATCTCATGTCTCTTTTGTGCCCTCCTGATTTCCCTCTTAAGTATACTGCCTTCATACTCTTCTAAGGATTCACTTGATCTATCCTGTCTCTCCCTGACATATGCTTCCTTCTTTTTCTTTAGCAAACCCTCATTTTCTTTCATCATCCAGCATTCCTTACATCTAATAGCCTTTTCTTTCACTTTAACTGGAATATATTGTCTCTGGACTCTGGTTATCACACTTCTGAAGGCTTCCCATTTTCCAGCCGTCCTTTTACCTGCGAACATCTGTCCCCAGTCAGCTTTTGAAAGTTCTTGCCTAATACTTTCAAAATTAGCCTTTCTGCAATTTAGCACTTCAATTTTTAGATCTGGTCTATCCTTTTCCATCACTATTTTAAAACTAATAAAATTATGGTTGCTGGCTCCAAAGTGCTCCCCCACTGACACCTCAGTCACCTGCCCTGCCTTATTTCCCAAGAGAAGGTCAAGTTTTGCACCTTCTCTTGTAGGTACATCCACATACTGAATCAGAAAAGTTTCTTGTATGCACTTAACAAATCCCTCTCCATCAAATCCCTTAACACTATAGCAGTCCCAGTCTGTGCGTGAAAAGTTAAAATCCCCTACCATAACTACTCTAATATTCTTACAATAATTGAAATTTCTTTAGAAATTTGTTTCTCAATCTCCCGCTGACTTTTCGGGGTGTATAATACAATCCCAATAAGGTGATCATCCCTTTTCTTATTTCTCAGTTCCACCCATATTACTTCCCTGGATGTATTTCCAGGAATATCCTCCCTCAGTATATTTGTAATACTATCCCTTATCAAAAACACCACTCCCCCTCCTCTCTTGCCTCCCTTTCTGTCCTTTGGGAAACATTTGTATCTTGGAACATTAAGCTAGCACATTAAGCTTTTGCTGATAGTCCAAGCAGGCAGTGGCTGAGGATATGAGTGAGGTACACTGGTGGTTTGATGGCATTCTGAACAACACTGAGAGGCACAGGGAGTAGTTGTGGGTTTATTGAAAAGGGATTCAAGCTCGGAACAGCAGTTAGAGCAGGAACGTGAAGGTGTAATGGTTTTGGTTGTGGGTGGATGGTGCAGAGTATAGGAAAAAAGGAAAGGAAGGAAGTGTTAAGAGAAGAACAAAAGTGGGAGCTCGACGTCATGGTGTTGGGTTCTGGAATGTCAACCAAATTTAGTGCATAGGTGAACATTGTAATTAGTTTGTGTTCATACAGTGTAATGCATTACATAACACTCTAGGGTCTGTGTTGCTGTAGTAATTTTACATGGATGTTGTAATCTGGAGGTATGAATAATGATTGGATTGACTCCAACCTCCTTTCTCTCACACTTTCGCTACTTGACAGTGACATTTTCAGGAGGAATTTGAAGGTGCTTTTCTCATTGATGGATATTATGGATGCATCTTCCTTGGCTTTCAGGTCTGAAATTCACAGCAAAGATGCTATCCAATACCACAAGACCTCCATGAGCCCAAATAGAAATCATTAAAATGAAAATGAGTGGTAATATTCCACTCTTCTCAAAAATAATCAGTAGTTAAAAGAAATGATTGTGGTTATATGTAAATTCAAGACCTTGTAGTTCCAGAAGATTTACAAGCTTTGCCACTAAAATATCGCCATTATGAAAGGGAACATTTAGTTAATTATTTGCTAAAATGTGAAATCAGAAAAAGACAATTGTGTACCACTGACACCTCTACATTAACAAATCTCTGTGTTGTCCACTTTGTGAGATTTCTTTCCCCTTGGTTTATGCTGCAGCATGCCAGCTAACGTTCTACATCTGAAAAGGACAGTTTCAAGTCCTTAAAAGTGCTTTGGCTAAGCAGCCCACCTGAGCATAAGAGCATATTACTGCAATATTGGGATTTATTATTTATTTTTTGTGACAACACAGCTGCATCTTGCAACATTCTTTATCTACTTTATGCAGTTTAACCCATGAACCAATTTTCTTCAGTTGTCCAAAATGGGTTGTATTTTTTTATAAACAAAATCAATCCATTTTTTCAAATAAGTACCATGAATGGTTCCCCAAAGAAGACTCAGCAACTAAAGGCACCAAGAAAATACCAAAGAAGCACATAATGAGAAATGAAGGGAATGCTTCACAAATGTCTGCTTTGTTATTCAGCTTACTAAAACTGGAAAATAGTCTAAACCAGCTGAAACAAACTAATGATTATTCTTTTGAATTTCAGAAATGTCATTCTACTTTACTTGGTTCTGAAACTCTATTTTCAGTTAGTTTTAATTCTCATTTTAAATTTGAATTTTTATTTTAATTTTACTCAAAAATATGGATTCCCCATTACGACAGTTTAGGAACTGTGCTGAACTGGTGCAATCGCCCATGTTTTTTACCATCAGCATGCTCTTGTTAACCTTTAAACCAAGTTTTTGTCTCCCTTTTCTAGCTTCAGGCATGCTGTACTGCTGCTGAAGGAGAATGATTCACAGTCATTAATGATGAAACTTCAGTGGCTATTTGCTTTTCTGGAACATAGTCAGGTATGGAATTTACTTTCGATAAATTTAAAGCCTTCTGTTCTTTTAAATTCAACAACTGTGTGATTTATATGGTTTCATAATCTAAAAGGCAACATGTATCGCATATTGCATTCAAAATGTTGCGAACTCTCATGGGAACTAAAATTAACAGTTCATACTATTTAATAAATCTAAATTAGATAGAGAGGCAGAAATTTAGAATTTCATTGAAAGCAAATATTCCTACCTCGGGGTGGAGTTGAGGATTAAGAAAAGAAGTGAGCGTTTAGTTTGCTGAGACACATTAGAATATTCTCTTAACCTGACAGCAGTGATGTATTGTGTTGTATAATCATTAGCTAATGTGCCATTAGACATTTAGATTTGCATTCTCTGATGCACAGCCTAAAGTTTTGTTTCACCAAATATTTGGATTGGCTGAAGTTCGGATTCTAGTGAAACTAAAGCTGTATAATTAGTGAAATATGTATAAAATAATAAAACAGCTAGAAAATAGACATCAAAACTTATCATGCATCACAGGTTCTAAACAATGAAAAGTAGACTTAAGGTCACTTCAAGATGTTATCCATACAATAATCAAAGTATGAATGACCTTCATGTACATCTCAGAAAATCCTGGAATAGTTTCAGAAACAGTTGGATTCTAAGAGGATTGAGCGGATGATGTACAATCAATTGAAACATCTTCTACCAAATACACTCAAACAAATAAAACAAGAGGAATAGAGTCTTTTGAGTGATTTACAAAATTTCACAAAATAATTTGTCAAATTCTAAATATAAGAGGAGGCACCATCTAATCTTAGTCTTTGATAACAAATCCAAGACAGCTATGTGGTGGAATTGTTTACAGATTGTTAATACTTGCCTATCTCTGTATGTACAATTTTCTTTAACTATTTTAGGGAATTGCTAACTGCCTACATTATTGGAAGTGTGATTCAATGAGAATTAGCACGAGTTTAATTTATTTTCTCTATTACTACTGGGTTACCGGTGGTGCTTTTTAAGAAGTCGAATTTCTCAATTTCATGCAGCTCTGTGTTTCTCTTTTACTAGAAGTATTCAGGGACTTGAATCCTTCACATGTTTCTTATTTCATGGAGTGATACATTGTATAATATTAGCTGATGTCTTGTTTTCTGTTGCACTTGGGCATTCAAGATCGATGGCAATTATCAGGTCAAGGCAAGTTGCACAGGTTGCTAACTATGAGCTTAACTAGGGAGGAAAGGAGGAATGAAATTGGGGCAAAGGAGGTTTGCCTTATTTGGTACCATTATCATTTTGTGACTTTTGAAGGTGAATAGGAGTGTGGGCATTAAGCCTTGAACTGTGTTAGAGATTGCAAGTTTTCCCGGATTTGATTTCAGTTGGGGTTAGGAGGTAAATGTCAGTTGATAAGTTGGAATGGTTATCTTGAATATGCAGGGAGTCATCAGATGCATCAAGTTTACTGTCTGGGATCAGGTGGGTTGCCAAAAATGTGATTTTCTTTTGTGTTGGGAGAACGAAAAGACCTCACCTGCAATTTGCTCCATCAAAACAGAAACTGGTTCGTTTCATCTCTTCGCGAATTTTTTTCTTTGGTTCCTGGAGCATTCCCACTTGTATTTCCAAGGCCCGTGATGTTGTTGTTTGTTTTATTTCTTTTGTGTGTTCAAATTTTTCAGAAGGCCCTTTTCCATTATTTTATGTGATGGGATTGCAACTTGCTGTTGTTGGGATTTGATTGTTTTTTTTTGGCCTTTTTGTTCTACTGTGTGGTATTTTTGGATATCACTATGATACGGCATCCTGTTAGTGATATGTATAGCAGTTGATGTCAACATTAAGTGTTTGGAAATTTGTAGATTTAAAAATAACCTTACTTTATACTTTGAAAACTATAATTTAAATATTTTGATAAGATTATTGTATTTGTTCATAAACAGCTATTATTTGTTACGGAAGGCAAAGGCATAATTTGGTTTAATCACAATTCTTTTATTGAATGACGACAGGTAATTAATTTGCAAATTTGGTTTGGATAACATGACTCTATGACTGATTAAAAAAAGAAAACTTTTTGAGATTAGATGATTTACAGTATGGAAACAGGCCCTTCGGTCCAACAAGTCCACACTGACCCTCCAAAGAGCAACCCACCCAGACCCATTCCCCTGCATTTATCCTTTCACCTAACACTACGGGCAATTTAGCATGGCCAGTTCACCTAACCTGCACATCTTTGGACTGTGGGAGGAAACCGGAGCACCCGGAGGAAATCCACGCAGACACTGGAAGAATGTGCAAACTCCACACAGACAGTTGCCTGAGGCGGGAATTGAACCTGGGACCCTGGTGCTGTGAGGCAGCAGTGCTAACCACTGTGCCACTTCCTTCTGTTGTTACGTTTGTATAGTCTCAGTTGTGGCTAGGACAAAGACTCTTTTTAGGAACTCTTGATTCTTGTGATCTATCTTCTTTTTGGTACTGTGTATAGATGTGAGCCACTTTTCCATTTTACTTGAATTAATAAGTGTATTTTATTGTTACACGCTTGCAGAAATTCTTTTCACCCATTTTCTTGAACTCTTAAGTTTTTGTCGTCTTCAGTACCAAATACCAAAGTCCTTTGTGTTATTATTTTGCAACAACACCAAATTCTAACCAAATCAACTATCAAAATATATGCATACTCACCAGTATTCAGAAAATAAAAGCTAAGAACTGCACTTATTGGAGATCTGGAACATAGTGGGTCTGGCACCATGTGCGGAGAGAGGAAATGGCGATAATGTTTCAAATCCAGTATGACCATTCTTCAAGGAGAAAGTGAGGTCTGCAGATGCTGGAGATCAAAGTTGAAACTTTATTGCTGGAACAGCACAGCAGGTCAGGCAGCATCCAGGGAACAGGAGATTCGACGTTTCGGGCACAGGCCCTTCTTCAGGAATGAGCAGAGAGTGTTCAGCAGGAGAAGATAAAAGGTAGGGAGGAGGGACTTGGAGGAGGGGAGTTGGGAATGTGATAGGTGGAAAGAGGTCAAGGTGAGGGTGATAGGTCGGAGTAGGGTGGAGGCGGAGAGGTCAAGAAGAAGACTGCAGGTCAGGAAGGCGGTGCCGGGCTGGAGGGATCCGGCTGAGACAAGGTGGGGGGAGGGGGGATGAAGAAACTGGTGAGGTCCAAGTTCATCCCCTGCGGTTGGAGGGTTCCCAGTCGGAAGATAAGACGCTCCTCCTCCGGCCGTCGGGTTGTTGTGGTTTGGCGGTGGATGAGTCCAATGACCTGCATATCCTCGGTGGAGTGGGAGGGGGAGTTGAAATGCTGTGCTACAGGTTGGTTGGGTTCTTCAGAACTGATGTTACCAGACCTGCTGCCTTTCCCTGCAGTTAATGATATTTGTTTAGAACATTTGGTTTTCAAGATATTTCTAGGTTTAGATGATCAAATATTGTGCAATTTTGTCTTCTGAGATAGCATAGCTTCAATGAACACGGTACACTTATCAACCGCACAAAATCGTTAGATAGCTTCATCTGAAACAGAAATGAACAAGGGCATTTTAAGATTCACTTTAATGGTTTCACTTTGTCAGTTTGTTTGAAATGTTCAAATAATACTTATTTTGAATGTAGCTATTTTTTTCCATTCCATTGACCAGAGTGGTCGCAATCTCTCCCATCCATAGGATACACTGCAGCAACTTTCTGAACCTTGTTTGGACTCTACCATTTAAAAGGACAAGAACAACAGATGTCTGCTAACCCCTATCTGCAAGCTCTCTCCAAAGTGCACACTATTTGACTTTCAACTATATCAGCATTATTTTACTGGTGCTGGGTTAAAAAACCATTAACTCCTTAACAGCCTTCTGTGTTACCATGTGAATTTCAGTCATCACTACCATCTTGAGGGCAAATAGAGATGGGCAAACAACTTTGTCTTTGCCAGTCACTGTTGAAGCATTTAAAAAAAAGTCCACCTCCATTGTTTCCTGGGTGAGTTTATTGAGCCCTATGCTATGCAAGTTACATTTGGAATGAGAATAAACCTGAATACGATTTATAAGCTCCTCATCAACATTCCTTTACGCTATTAATTACAACAATATGTAACCACCTGTCTGCAACTATAAACTCCTTACCTTATGCCCCATTTCTCTGTGGCATGTGTGCCTGTTAAACTCCAAATTGGGCATCTTGGAGCTGCTTCAGCTCCTCAAAAAGAATTAATTTTTTTTTAGTTCTCAACTAATTCATTCATTCTTGGGAGTTAAAATTCCTCCCATAGATTTTCATGAACCTGTGCAAATTATCATTGTAGCACCATTTGCAGAACTAATGCTCATACCTAAAGTGTTGGAAGTTACAAGTGTAAAGTGTACCACAAGGATACCAGGTGGATTGCACTCCCAAACCACCTGTCTTTAGAAACTTGCTCCTATACAGAGAATTGACCAAAATTTGCACAGTGGATGTTGGTGTGCAATATAGGTTGTCATAGAAGTCTTGTCAAAACAGAACTACAAAATATGGGTATAGAATACAAGAGCTGAGAGGTTAAACTTACACAAGATGCTGATTAGACTTCAGCTGTAGTGCTGTAGTACGGTGTACAGTTCTTGGTGCCATAGTATAGGAAGGGTTTGAATACATTGGAGAGGGTTCAGGAGACATTTATAGCAATGTTGAGATGCTTAAGTTGTGAAGAAAGATGGGAGAAATTGGGACTTTTTTTTTGGGAGAGGAGAATGCTAAACCACAACTGGTAGGGAGAAACTGTTCTCACTTGTAAGCGGATCGAGAATTAGAGGGCATAATTTTAAAGTGATTTGCAAAATAAGCAAGGTTGCTGTGAGAAAATGCTATTTCAGCAAGTAATTAAGGTATGGAATATGCTGCCTGTAAGTGTTAGAGGTTCAATTTTGGCAGTCAAGAAGATATTGGATTGCTCTTTAAATAGAAACAACAGTCAGGGTTACAAGTACCAAGTTAAAATGGTCAGATATGTACTGCAGGCACAATGGGCCAAATGGCCTTATCCTGCACTGTAACAATTCTATGATCTTGTCTTGTTGGGTTATTCTTTACCTGCACTCCAGTTACAGCATGTGCTGTCAATTAGAAATATCTAATTGGCAGCAGCTTGATGAGTGCAGGAATCATATTTGTGGATTGTTCTGTGATGTTAGGTGAGACATGTATACAGTATTTTAATATCGTTTATTTTAGAGTTTGCTTTTTGCACTATAAGCATGTAGATTTTGATCTGTCTACATGAGGGAGTTTAAAGATTAATATGAAACTATTTCAGAGACATTTAAAAAAAATTAATATGGGAGGGGAGAGACCGACCCTAATGTATTGTTAGGGACTTGTTTGTTTTGGGAGACATTGATCAGATAGTAAACATTGAGGAGGATCAACTTACTTTTGGGGTGGGGGGGAACCCATAGCTTGTCAATTTTTCATTTTGTAGAAGTCCTGATTAAAGTTGGATGAATGAAGCAATTTTTACTCAAAAAAAGTTAATTTAGAACAATTAGGGAATAGGTTAAACTGTAATTTTAGTATTTACTTAGAGTCCTGAAGGAATTTATTTGAAGTGGAAAAAGCTCAGGTACGTGACTAATCAAAGAAGAGGCTACCAAACTCTTTGGACTGGAAATTAGAAGGACTGGTTAAGTTGAACTTTTAGATGTGGTAGAGGTGTCAGCTGTCTTTGAACATTGTAAAGTGATGATGTTGGGAAAGATGGGATTGTGTTTTTATTGGTGAAGTTGCTTAACTGGATCCGTGTTAGCAGAGAGCTAAATGTAGAACTAGTATCCTGTTCTAAAGACGTTTGCTAGCGTGTACCATAAGGCTACAGAGCATGGAGTGCACTTGCTTTTCATTTGTGTGTATCACTTGTTAATCCTTGCACCTTAGCACTGATAAAGATTACAAATGAATTTGGGGTATTGTAGAATCTTTCCAGAGAATTTTAGAGTATTGGTTCCCTCTGTTATCTTGTTTTTTTAAAAAAATAATAGCCATAGATATTGCATGAGATTTTCAGGTGATCTCCTGTGGAAATATTGGCCTTGGTTATGGCAATTATAATGTAATTTTTTCATCCTAACTGTGAATAGTCTACCTCTTCAGCACAGTTTCTGTTGTGATCAATATGTGTGGCTTGTAGATGAAGTGGAAGAAAATTTGATTACCTGCACTATGGTATGGTCTTCCCTATTCTTTAACCATAGTTTATTCTCCACAGGTATAGTTCTCTCTCTTCTACATCAGTCTTCCACATTCTTCAATTTCCCACTTTATTTGTAGACTTTTAAAATGTGACATCTAGCCATTTCTCACCTTGTAGGCATGTTACCATGAGGAACATCTTGTTATTGTTAATCTTAAAGAGTTCTTAGAACTTTTCATTCTTCCATTCTTTTAGATATACCCTTATCTAAATGGTATATAAGTTTCAAGGAATATGGATGGCTATCACAAGGAGTTATGCAACCTTTTAAGTTCTGTGGTTATTTTTGAGGAATGACCATTTTAAAATTTCTAACTTTTCTAATTTACATTTGTAGAGACCAGCCATCTCCCCCAGTAGCTTTTTGAAAGCATCTTCTCCTCCATGGTTTAACCCAGGAGCCCAGCAGGACTGTTCAGAATACTTAAAATACCTGTTGGACAGGTTAGTTGAAGAGTTGAAATGTAAATTTAAGGGTGGGGGGAGGGGCTGATGACGTGGGTGGTGTAGCTGTTCAGTTTTCTAAATCACATGTGTCTGATCTGTACTTATTGATCCATGATAACTGTTCAGTTATTGACTTATTTACCATGGCTTGGCTCCTCTGCTCTCGGTGCAATCATCTGTGTTCAGCATAGCTAATTCCAATCTTTCCATTGTTGTTTAATTGTCCACTGATATAAGAAACATTGTATCTCACTCACTTAGTTCATTGTTACTCAGGCACAACATGCAATTTCCTGCCCCAATTTGAGGCTTTATTCTCTTCGTAAGTCCCCTGGATATCTCACTTTTTGCCTGCTTTGAAAATATAAGTTCTGGTTCCTAGCCAGATCATAACACAAATTTGAAATATGGTCTAGGATTGCAACATGCAGTTTGGAATTAAGCAAAATTCAGAACAAATTTTGAAAAAATAATTCTATTACTTTCAAAATGATTTTATATGTAATATATATTTTTTGGCTTTATTCCAGTGCCTGTCTTCCATTTTCTCTTTTAAAATAGTATAAATACTTCCCTCAGTCACAGTGTCAGTCTGCTTGCCAATTTTCTTGTTCATTTTGGTCAGCCTGAAAATCTTGTCCTTAGCTGACAAAATAGCCAAATCATCCAGTTGTTTGGAAAGCCTGATGTCATGCTCTAGTCAGTCTGTCCTTGTTCAAGCTCTGCATAGTATCTACTTTGCAGTTGATTTTGGCTATTGTCATTTAGCTTTCATGTGTATTATGCCACCATCTCTATGAATGCTATTGCTGTCCAGAGTGCACAGTCTCAATCTGCTACCACAAACTTAACCTTGCTTCTTTATTCTTTCTTTTGTTTTTTTATACTCCTGATCATTCTTGAACAATTCAATTTTACCATCAAAATTACAGTTGCAAAGAAATAATTTTTACTCTTCTATAGCTCCGTATTTGCTTCCAATTTGATCCTGTCTCTTCCTTCCTATCCCCATTTTGTTCCACCTCCTCCCCAAATTCACTTTAGCCGCCAGGATTATTATCCAAAATGACATAGTGAATGATACTCAGAGCAAAAGCAAGGGCCGTGCGTTAGTTAAGAAACCAAATAAATACTTGGAAGCAAAGCTCATCAATGAAATCAAGTTTTGAATTTCTTGTACAATGCAATAGAATGAGAGATGGGCTATAGAATGCACCAGGAGACAGTGAAATCTGCAGATGCTGGAGAACAGAGTTGAGAGTGTGTTGCTGGAAAAGCACAGCAGGTCAGCATCTGATGAGCAGGAAATTCGACAGTTCGGGCCGGAGCTCTTCATAAGGAATCATTTATACTTCATTCCTGATGAAGGCTCCGGCCCAAAACGTCGATTTTCCTGCTCATCGGATGCTGCCTGACCTGCTGTGCCTTTCCTGTATCACACTCTCAACTATAGAATGTACCATCCAAGTATTCATATCATACCTAACATAGGGAAGACCCATCTTAAAGTTTGGCACCTAACATGGATTTAATGAGGTCAGATATGGTTGTCTTTCCAACTTGAGACAAATTTCAGTGAGGGAATTACTGGTTCTGCTAGAGAAACTAGTGGTGAATGTGGAAATATTAGTTGAGTGCACCAACTATTGATAGGGGAGAGTCTATTGAGTAGCCAGCAAAATTTTGATTTTCCTTATATATTCTATTTTTGAAAAGAATAGTCTTTGTATGTTGAATGTTTTCAATTAGAAGTATTACAAGATTTACTTCTGTTGGTCATCTGAGTAGTTTGTCCTGATTAGCATAAGCAAATTTTTAAAAGCATGTAATTCCAAATGTTTTAGGTTCTAGAAAGGCACAACAAATCACCAGTACACTTTTCTGACGACCAGTTCACTGGGCCTTCAAGAGGTTTGTGGACGGTTGGCTCCTCTGAAAGTGGAGAAAGTGAAGACTGCAGATATTGGAGAGTCAGAGTCAAAATGTGTGGCACTGGAAAAACAGCAGGTCAAGCAGCATCCGAGGAACAGGAGAATCAACATTTCGAGCATAAACCCTTCATTAGGAATTTGGAGGGAGAAGGGTGCTGGGTAAGGGAGGGATGATGCTGTTGGTGAAGGTAGCTGGGAAGGCAGCTGAGCGTGCAGGTGAGGGGTAATTGTAATTGGTTGGTAGGGATGGTGGAGTGGATAGGTGGGAAGGAAGATGGACAGGTCAAGAGGACAGTGCCGAGTTGGAGGGTTGGATCTGGGATGAGGTGGAGGGGATGGGGAGATTTAGAAACTAGTGAAGTTGATGTTGATAATGTGTGGTGGCAGGTCCCAAGGCAGAAAATGAGGCGTTCTTCCTGCAGTTGTTGGGTAGTTTTGATTTGGTGGTGGAGGCGGCCCAGGACTTGCATGTCTTTGGGAAAGTGGGAGGGGGAGTTGAAGTGGTCAGCCACAGAACAGTGGGGTTGTTTGGTGTCTTATGAAGGGAGGAGGAGAACTTCTTCAAGCTGCCTTGTTGAGGGAGAAGGGGACCAAACAACTTCACCGCCCTGTGGCGGACCACTTCAAACACCCCCTCAACTACCCCCCCTGCCATGAACATGCAAGTCCTAGGCCACCTCCACCGCCAAATCAAAGCCACCGACAACTGGAGGAAGAATGCCTCATCTTCTGCTTTGGGACCCTTCAACCACTCGGCATCAATATTGACTTCACTAGTTTCCAAATATCCCCTCCCCCCAACCTCATCCCAGATTCAACCCTCCAACTTGGCAGTGCCCTCTTGACCTGTCCTACCTGTTCATCTTCCTTCCTACCTATCTGTTCCACCAGCCCCATCAAAAAATCACAATTACCCTCCACCTGCATCCAACTATCGCCTTTCTAGGACTTTGCTCCCCCGCGCTCACATTTATCCCTCAGCCCCATTCCCCTTCCACATTGCTGATAAAGGGCTTAAGCTGGAAACGTCAAGTCTCTTGTTCCTCAGATTTCGCTGGAAGATGGGCAACTATCTGTCTTGAGCATCATCAACATAGTCTGAACGAAGCACTTCAAACCACAGGCTCAATATTTCATTGCTAGCAGACAGAAATCACAGGTGCAATTGCTATAGAACTTCCTCTTGTAAGTGGTGCGATTCCAAAACAAAAGTGAAAGACACGTTAACAGTTTGAATATATCCCTGCGACAAGAAGTCAATGATTTTAATCAAGTTCATGGAAAAGAATTTGTAGTATTGACATACTTTAATGGGTGTTAATGGGTTGAATTGTTTACAAATTGTTTAATAGGAAGTTTTAATTTAAAATTGAGAGACTAGGAAGAACTTAAAAAATAATTAAAAGTACAGACAGCAAAGATGTTGAAAATACATGAAGAAAGGTTAAACATTTTGGAAAATAAAAATAGGAAAGATTCCAGAAGCAGTTAGTCAAAGCTAAAAGTATAAGATAGATCAATGTGTACAGTATAGCCACCAACTTTCGAATGTGGGAACCACTGGGAACACAGAGCCAGAGTACATTCCTCTTCCTCTTCCTCTCCCTCTTCTTTCTTTTCTCCCTGCCCAGGCCACCCAAAGCCCCACCAGGCATATGCTGTTATGTAGGTGCTACAGAAATGTCAGGAGGAGAAAGTGAGGACTGCATATGCTGGAGATCAGAGTCAAGAGTGCGATGCTGGAAAAGCATAGCAGTTCAGGCAGCATCCAAGGAGCAGGAGAATCAATTCTCCTACTCGTTGGATGCTGCCTGAGCTGCTATGCTTTTCCAGCACCCTACTCTTGACTCTACAGAAATGTCAGTTGACTTCAGGAAAAATAAGTCTACTGTAGCCGTTAACATAACTGGCAGTCTTTAAAGGAGCTTCAGCAGGCCACCCACAAGGAGCTATGTGTTAGAAAGAAAAGCTTAACTAAAGTGTAGAAATAGGAAATGACCCCAACTTGTTGTGTCCAGCTAGGTACGTCTAGTTTGCCACAGTTAATTTTGAGGATGGAGTCTTTGCAGTAAATGGAGTATTAAGCTACATAGCTCTCACAATTGAGAGAGTTGGGGAACTTGTGTGAATAGCTGTGGAGTGACAGGTTTTTATTCTGTTTCTCTGTCTACCACATTTGTACTACCGTTTCCTAAAAGCATTTCCCAGTGTCTTAATTTTAAGCATCCGCTATTGTTATAAAGTGGAAGTTGACTTCCTTCTGAGACTAAAAATGAAACACCCAAAGAGGAGCACCTCACGCTATAATATGTAAAAAGGTGAGAAGTGGTGTAATTTGCTTTTCGGCAACTTCTAGTGGTTAAATAAAACAGATCTCTGACACTTATTTTAAAATCAACAAGTAACCATTTATTTATACAACTCAAACATTGAACAAGTTAACTAAACTAATAATAAACCAAATAAATCCTTTCTGACTACTAACTATTCCAGAATAAAACAAGATTCTAATGGTATGCTTTTCTGATAAATACAAGTCCCACTCATAAACTAAGATTTAGTCTCTTGAAATTACAGCCAGGTTATCTCCTCCAGAATGTTCTGTGCCTTCGCCATTGTTCTTCTGTCTGGAATGCTTTTTTCCTCCGATTCTTCTGTCAGGAATGCTTTCGTCATTGGTACCGTTATTACTTAGTGCTTTCTCTAATATATAGAGAGCCAATTTCTCTTGAGAGTGCAGATGGCTATTAGCTCTGGTGGATGGCAGTTAGCTCTGTGGTATTTGTCCAACTGCCCCCTTCTTTTATATTGGTAATGGCAATATTTCTTAACATAGGATTGGTCCTACATTATCAAAACCATCAAATTTAAATTTAATAGGTTTTGGCATCTAAATGCCTGGTTCAAATTGACTGGCTAAATTAAAAACCTGTTGTCATGGTTAAAAACTGCTGCATGTCCTGCTAACTGTACACACTTTTGGTACAAATGTTTCTGTTTTGGTTCTCTGTATTATCAAACACAAGCTGCTTCTCACAGACATCCATTTATAATTTCTAAGCACAGAAAACGCACCACCTTTTAAATGGACTTTCCTCATTTTAAATGTTTTCCCCCATTTTAGAATTGTAAAAGTTTACAAATGCCAAATTCAAACCTCCTATCTACCAATCTACAATTACTCTACCCAACTTTGCAACACTATATCTTCCCTATTTTGGAACAGCAGGTGCTGGAGTTATGGTGCACCAAAGAGAAGAGGTAATTTTCCTAATGCTTGTTGACCTGTAGTAAAACAAACACATGCAGGTGTATCTGTTGATAATGTTGGCTTTTGTTTTGGTAGACATGGTATGTGTTTCATTTAAATTTTCATTTCCAAGTTTGCCGTCTTTTTTTCTCTTCTTTGCTTAAATTTCTCCCAATTCTATGATTCTTATTAGTCTCCTCTGATTACATATCAGTGGTATCTCTTTCATCATTGCTGCACTTCCACAACCCTACTGAAATTGCTCGTCATTGGATATATGGTGGTGTTGAAAAGTAGTAACCAAAGTGTTATTCCTCTTTCTACATAAACTGACTGGTCTGTGTATATGTAAAATGGTTGTTTCTAATTGGATAGATTTGTGTTTCCCCTCCTTTACCATGCTTGATTGTAAGAGGACAAATCTTTGCATACTGTATAAAATGTAGAGGCTATTTGCAGTCACAGTCCCTGAGGAGCTTGGATCAAGGTTGTTGTGGCCAAAGTTTCATGATTGCAAAACTGTTGATGAATTAAACA
>NC_057715.1:62861111-62864833 GCF_004010195.1 Chiloscyllium plagiosum | reverse complement strand
AATGATCTGCCTGTTTTATTGGCGTACATTCCACTATACCACCTTCAAAATGGAAGATCAAAAAATTACACATTTCATATGTAGACACGAATTCCATTTATAACAGTATTTAAGCAATATGCTAGATTGCAAACAAAACAGACTTTTTCATACCTAGGTACATGTTACAATAATTAATCAAATCAAATCAAACCCATTCTGCCAGAGCATCAGACTGGACCTTTAGATTATCAATCCAGTGACATTATTGCTATGCATCTAGGATATCACAGTGGTTAGCATTGCTGCATCAAGGTACCAGGGACACTGGTTTGATTCCAGGCACGGATGACTGGCTGCGCTGATTTCCTCTGTGTGCTTCAGTTTCCTTCCATAGTCCAAAGATGTGCAGGTTAGGTGGATCAGCCATGCTATATTGCCCATAGTGTCTAGTATTATGCAGGTTAGGTGGATCAGCCATGGGAAATGCAAGATTACAGGGATAAGCTAGGGTAGGGCAGGGGAGTGGGTCAGGGTGGGATGTTGTATGGAGGGTTGCTGTGGACATAATGGACCAAATGACCTGCGACCACACTGGGGATTCTGTGATTCTATGTTACAATCTCCACCCATAAATTAATAGCTTAGGAATCCCTCATCTTGCTGCTGATATTTTACCCATGGCAATATGGTAGGAGACCTTGCCATGCAGGAAGCCTAGATCTTTGGCGTTACTTCTTTTACAACCCTTGGCCACGTTGGTACCCTCTTTTAAAGTTATCCATCACATCTGGTCAGTTGAATCCTGCTGAGTAACCTTCCCCACTTAGAAATCCTAATTTCCAAACATGCCTGTCAATACAGGCTCCTCAGCATGGAGACACTAGACACTGATCCCAAGTGGGACTGTAGACAGCTGGTCAATCTAATTGTCTTCCAGCACTTTAATGTGGCGCTTCTCCCTGAGAAAAAGGGAAGCGAAAAGTCTTGCCTTGACTAATTAATAATGCTCATAGCAATAAAGTGTTGCACCAGGAGGTGGGATTGTGTGGGGAATAGGCACCACCCCACCCCATGAAATTCAGCATGCTGTTCCTTATCTGCAGCCTTGAAATATCAGCAAGCACTACCTCATAAAATGTTAGGAAAATAAATACTAGAGAAAACTATCCTATGATACTATCCATTGCAAATAATTTTTTTTCTAGAATTGGAAACCCAAAACTAATTCAGTACATTTCAATCCTTGGAAAACTGAAGCAAAATTTGAGCAATCTGGCATATTGTTTAAGTACCTTTGTAAATGGAGTTAGTGTATACATATGAAATGTGTAACTTTTTGATTTTCCATTTTGAAGGTGGTATAATGGAATGTATGCCAATAACATCTAGAAATTATGGGACCTACCTGCCTTGAGACCCAACTTTGATTTGACTAACTTTGTCAACCTGTAACCCAGCGACAAGGGGAGTAAATATTTTTTATTGTGATTTGTTGGAAAAAGAAGCTGTATAGTTGGTGATTGTAAAAGAAAGGTTGGTCATATAAGTGAAAGATTATCTGACAAGGAAAGGGTGACCACCAGCCTCAGCATAATATCTGGAGACGTTACATGAAATTTTGAAGCTTTTTGAATATGAATTCCATTATTGTAATTGCAGCCATCCAGCAGGGATTCCTTTTAGAAGATAAGAACAGGTGTAGGCCATTCAGCCTCAGAAGCCTATTCCAAAATAGCAGATTATTCTTTTACTGTGCGGCTGTTGGTCTGTATTTGAAGAATAGGGGAAATTAAGCAAGCTTAGGAGTTAACATTAATTTTCAATACCGCAAGCGTTAAACTGGACCTTTTGAGATGTGATAACCACATATTGCTGCAAATGGAGTAGACTATGAAACTGAATATTAAAGCATTAAAATTAACATCATTATCTGTTTCAATGTTTTATCTCATTTTCAATTTCTACTTTTTGACGTGATTTATTGTTTCTTTCGAGTCAAAGTGTGGTGTTGGAATAGCATAGCCAGTCAGACAGCATCCGAGGAGCAGGAGAGTCGACATTTCAAGCATAAGCTCTTCATCAGGAATCATTCCTGATTCTCCTGCTCCTCGGATACTGCCTTGACCGGCTGTGCTTTTCCAACACCACACTTTTCGACTCTGATCTCCAGCATTTGCAGTCTTCACTTTCTTTATTGTTTATCTACTTGCCTATTAATACTACTCACAAAGGCAAAGTAGTTCATCATGGAGATTTGCTTACAACTGCTGGGTTATTATTAAAATGGAGGAAAGGTAAAGCAAGCAAAGTAAAATCTCCATGATGAAAGAGAGATAAGATGAAATAAAAATGCTTTATGGATGATAGATGTCAGGTTAATAATGCTAATGAGAATGAGTCTGATAAGGATGCAGCATGAGCTGGGGCTGGCAGCTAAAATAAAAGTAAATCCAAAAGTCTTTCAAAGACCCACAAATTGTGCAAAGGTATTAAGAGGCCATGGCTGAAGTACTGTATTACAGCTTGCCTTGCCTTTACCAGTAAAGTAAATGCTGTAAAAGTCATCGTGATGAGAATGTAGTTGAGATACTGGAAGAGCTGAAAGTTGATAAGGCAGAAGTATTAGGAAGACTAACTATACTTAAAGTTGATAAGGCACTATGACTGAGTGAAATACACTCAAAGGTCATAATGTAGCAAGATGCAGAAGTATTGGCTATAATCTTCCAAACTACTTTAGACACAGGAGATATACAATTCATCAATTTGCTGGCCTATGTCACACTCTCTTATTCAAAAAAGACACCAGGATAAATCTAGCAACTGAGAGACACTTGGTTCAACTTTAAGAAATCTTTAATAACAACATTCTTGAGTAAAATTGACAATTACTTTGACAAGCATGGATAAAGAACACCAGATTTGAAATCCTGTTTACCTAATTTAATTGAGGGTTTTGATCAGATAACTGATAGGATTGATGGTGGTATTTGTAGACTCTCACAAGGTGTTTGCTGAAGTGCCACATAAAGGCTTCTTCAACCAAGATTCGCGCCCACCCTCTGACGACCCCTTCTCCCGCCTCCAACACACCCCATCCACCTGGACACACCGTGCAGGCCTCTTACCCGCCCTCGATCTCTTCATAGCCAACTGCCACCACGATATTAACCGCCTCAACTTCTCCACCCCTCTCACCCATTCCAACCTCTCACCCTTGGAATGTGCAGCCCTCCACTCCCTCCGTTCCAACCCCAACCTCACTTTCAAACCAGCAGACAAGGGAGGCGCGGTAGTAGTTTGGCGCACCGACCTTTACACCGCTGAGGCTAAACGCCAGCTCGCGGACAACTCCTCCTACTGCCCCCTTGACCATGACTCCACCTCCCACTGCCAAACCATCATCTCCCAGACCATCCATAACCTCATCACCTCAGGGGATCTCCCATCCACTGTCTCCAAACTCATAGTCCCACAACCCCGCACCGCCCGTTTCTACCTCCTGCCCAAAATCCACAAACCTGACTGCCCCGGCTGACCCATTGTCTCAGCCTGCTCCTGCCCCACCGAACCCATCTTTGCATACCTCGACACAGTCCTGTCCCCCTTAGTCCAAGAACTCCCCACCTACGTTCGGGACACCACCCACGCCCTCCACCTCCTCCATGATTTTCGCTTCCCCGGTCCCCAACGCCTTATCTTCACCATGGACATCCAGTACACCTCCATCCCCCATCACG
>NC_057715.1:62838353-62860105 GCF_004010195.1 Chiloscyllium plagiosum | reverse complement strand
CCTACCTTTTACCTTAGCCTGCTGGACACACTTTCCTCATTCCTGAAGAAGTGCTTATGCCCGAAACATCGATTCTCCTGTTCCTTGGATGCTGCCCGACCTGCTGCGCTTTTCCAGCAACACATTTTCAGCTCTGATCTCCAGCATCTGCAGTCCTCACTTTTTCCACATTAAAGGCTTGCCAACAAAATTGAAGCCCTTGAAATAAAGGGGCAGTGGTACATATGAAGCTGCCCAAGTGACAGGAAGTGAAGGATTATGGAGAGAGAAGATTCGGGAGCCAGGTGATACCAGTATAAGGTGAATAGTAAAAAGAAACCAGAGGCGACCCGGAAAATGTTTTGCACAGCTCGTGGTGAGGAATGGAAATACGCTACCTAAAAGTGAGATGGAGACAGATTTGATATTAGATAAAATCCGAGGCGACAAAAGTTAGTAGGTGCAAGGGCTGCCCATCTTTGAAAGACATGAAATGACTGACAAAGGTTAAACAAAATTAAATAGCCTGCTCCAGCATTATGTTAAACATAATGATACCTTTGAACAGGGATACACCAAGGTGAATGATCGGCACTACACAGTCATCTGAGATGGTTTGATAAGAAGATGCCGAAGGATAGATACCAGTTCATTAAAAGATGACAAGTGATTGATTCCAGCCTCATTAATGAAAGGATTTTGTACCATTAGGTGAACAGTTCCAGTTAGAATAAGGGCTGTAAATCTCATTCCATGAGGCAGTCAGCCTAACTGATTATGCAGCTATAAAAACAACAGCTAAACTTATTTTGTAGTAATCAGTTGTTTCGTTGAAGTTATTCACAATATTAAGAAATAGGTTCTGGATATATTACCCAAGTATAATAGAGGAATAAATGTGATAAGTGAATTAGTCTTGGGAAGCGCTTTCCTCATATCTAAAAAGATGCCTGGCATGGAATAAATTGCTCACAATTCATTAGTTTAAAAAGTACCAACAGTAGAAGTAGCTGTATAACTTTACATTTATAACTAACTTTATAACAGAGGGGGCCCTGAATCTATGAATCTAATAGTAGTTAGTTAAAACCAACTTTTTATGTATATAATTGGGACAGTGGAAAATATAAGAGGAATAATGGAATTTGATAGAGATAGCACATGGAATACAATGAATAACAGAATTCAAGCAGTTCTCAGAGATAAGACAGGCTCGAAGGTGCATAACCAGTAACTTTGGAATGCGAATTATTAAGATGCATAGAAAGATCTGAAGGCCTGGAGATTATGATGTCTGTTAAGCACTATGAGATGATGGAACCTGGGGCTGTCCATAGGAATGCCCATCATTGATTTGGTGTTTTACAGGATTGAGTGTATAGGATAAAGAGAAGGACGTAGTGACTACATTGTATGTGATTATTATAACACAAAATGCATAAAAATGGTGTATGTCACTGTAAAAATCAGTGTGTTATAGATCTCTCTTCTGATCTGAACTGTAGATTAAGGGAACAACTTGGTTCTCACATCAAGGCCAGATTCGGGAAGATTTTTTGGCCTCCTCATGCATTAACCACTTGTTGCTTGAATAAGAATAAAATCTCCCACTTGTCTGAATCCTGTCTGCCTCTTGAGTCTTTGTGCCCAATTGGTGGGGTATACTCCTACAGCAGGATGAAGGAGAGCACAAAACTGAGACTTCCTCTCGCACAAAGCCTGCAATAATATGCTGGGGTGCATGGCCTATTCATTGTGTTGCTGTTTTACCGTAATTCTGTATTTTATTGGTCTGTGTTTGTAAATTGTATGATTGAAAATTGGTATAAGCCCTTGACCACAGAATTCTTTGAGGTAATGAAACTCTTTATATTCTGTACAGCTCTAATTCCATTTTATTTTCCAGGCTACATGAGGAGGAAAAGACTGGCAAAACAATTTCCCACAGACTGAAACATGCATGCAGTGATAGCCATTTAGAAGATAAAATCCCTGGGAAAACATTAATAGAAAGAATGTTTGGTGGAAAGATGGTGACCAAGATCCATTGTTATCGCTGTCGTAATGTTTCTTTCCGAGAAGAAGTTTTTACAGATCTATCCTTGGCTTTTCCACCACATAGTAAAGTTCTGCAGCAATCTGGCAGTTCATATGACTCTAATCTTTCAACAGAGATGGCAGGTTCTGGAAATATGACATCTCAAACTAAAGCACAACACAAGGCTACTAAATCTCCAATTAAGCAAAAACAAACAAAATCTAAAGAGCCTTCTGTACGTGTTGTACCGTTTGAAATATTAGGTTCCCATGCAAAAGAGAAAAAAGATGATCCTCCTTACTCTAGAGTAAAGAGAGATGATAGTTCCTATCCATTTAGCTCCATGCTAAAGAATGACTTTGCAATTGCCACAGGGGAGAAAGCATGTGATTCGCCAAGTTCTAGATCAGTGTCTGACCTCATAAATTACTTTCTTTCACCAGAAATGCTGTCTGGTGACAATAGATATTACTGTGATAAATGCACCTCTTTACAAGAAGCAGAAAAAGTTGTTGAATTAACAAGGAGTCCACATTATCTCATTTTGACCTTGTTAAGGTTTTCCTTTGACCTCATAACAATGAGACGGAAAAAAATTCTGGACAATGTATCAATTCCATTAGTTCTCAAACTACCCATTAGGATTGCCACTGAAAAAGATGAACAAATAATTAATACTGAAAAATCCATGTGTCAACTTGCAAGCTGGAAATATTTTGCAGATGATGCCAAATCCTTGTCAGTTACCTATGACCTTTGCTGTGTCGTTGTGCACTCTGGAATATCTTCTGAAAGTGGACATTATTATTGCTATGGCAGAGAATGTGTTCCTACTAACTCTGAAATTGGCCCAAGAGTCATTTTGGAAGCTGACAGTAAAGCTGGTGATCAGTGGTATTTATACAATGATACTAGAGTTTCATTTTCATCTTTTGAATCTGTCAGCAATGTTACAAATTACTTTCCCAAAGATACTGCTTATGTGTTATTCTACAGACAACGAGGAACTAAACATACATGCTTAGATGATGAACATACTTCAGCTAGTGTTAGATTGCATGGAGAAGCAGCATTAAGCAAAGAGCTAATGGAAGCAATTGCCAAGGACAATATACAGTATTTACAGGTATGTGAATTTGCAATGAACTTTAAAAATTGCTCATTTGTATGTTTACTATATTATAGGGGTAGTTTGCTTTTGTAAGAATTGATGACACCATTGCTGTAAAATCTGTAGTAAACTGTCCAAACATCCAGGTAACCTGTAGGTTGCATTTGTAATGGAGTCTAATTTATTAATCTGCCTACAGCAGGATTTGTCTAGTAGTTTTTTTTTTAGCCACTCCTTAGTCCAGGAAGGATTTCTAACTCTAATTCTGATCATTGTACTTGCGCAACAAATACTTGTTTGAAAACTCAAAAAAGCCTCAGACTTGCTCAGGCTTTTGTGGAAAACTGTTGCAAATGTCTGTTAACCTTAGTGGAAGAAGTGCTTGTTGATTTTGCTCTTGAATGCCTAACTCGAATTTTAAGATTGCATCCTTTTTGTTCTTAATTCCCCAATTAGAGGAATTAATTTATCCACATCAGCTGATCATGTCTACACCACTCAACAAAGATCTAACTGGACAAATCCCATTTGCTAGCTCTTGGCCCATAGCCCCAGTAATTATGGTAATACAAATGAATACCTAAATATGTGTAAATACTATGAGACGTTCTGACTCTGGGGTTTATCCTGTCTAATCCTGTTTGAATTTTATAGGTTTGTATGAGAACCCTTCCCTTGTTCTTCTAAACTCCAATAAATACGGTCCTAACCAATCTAGTCTGTCTTCATATGTCAGTTCTGCCATGGCAAGAATCTGTATGACGAACCTTTTATGCACCACCTCAATAGCCAGAACATCTATCCTTAGATAAGGAGACCAAAACGGCATGCAGTAGTCCAGGTGAGGTCTCATCAAGGCCCTATACAATTGCAGCAAGACATCCCTGCTCCTGTACCCAAATCGTCTTGCTATGAAGGCCAATATATACAATGTGCCTTTTCATACCTTCTGCTCCTGCATGCTTCCTTTCAGTGACAGGAGTACAAGAACAACCAGGTCTCATCATACCTCCCCCCTTTCCTAATCTATCACCATTCAGATAGAGTCATAGGGATGTACAGCACAGAAACAGACCCTTTGGTCCAACTCGTCCACGCCGACCAGCTATCCCAACCCAATATAGTCCTACCTGCCAGCACCTGGCCCATATCCCGCCAAACCCTTCCTATTCATATACCCATTCAGATTTCTTTTAAATGTTGCAATTGTACCAGCCTTCGCCACTTCCACTGGCAGCTCATTCCATGTCTGCCATCCTGTTATTGCTATCAGAGTAGATAACTTCACATTTATCCATGTTATGTTTCATCTGCCATGCATGACCATTCATTCGATTTGTCTAAATCACACTGGAACATCTTTGCATCCTCCTCTCAGCTCATCCTCCACTCAGCTATGTGTCAAATGCCAACTTGGAGAGTCACATTTAGTTCCCTCATATAAATCAGTAATATATATGTAGTGAATAGTTGGGGTCCAAGCACTGATTCCTATGGTACCACAATAGTTACTGTCTGCCTCTTGGAAAAAGATCTCATTCCTGCCCGTTTTCTATCTGAAAACCAGCTCTCCATCCATGTCAGTTCACTAACCCCAATCCCCATGTACTTTAACTTTAAATGCTAACCATTTGCATAGGACCTTGTTGAAAATCTTCTGAAAGTCCAAGTAAACTACATCCACTGATTTACAACCTCTCAAAATTCTAGTAGTTTTGTCAAGCCTGATTTCCTTTCATAAATCCATGATGACTATGTCCAAATCTGTCACTTTTCCCAAGTGCTTTGCTATTAAATCGCACAAATCAGACCCTCCACTCAGGCAGCATTCTGGTAATTCTCCTCCTCTCATCCTTTCTGGTGCAGTTACATAATTGCTGTAACATGGCGTTAAGAACTGCATACTGTATTCCACTTGTGATTTAATTGTAGTTTTGTACAGTTGCAGCATATCTTTGTTGCTCTTTTATTCTGTGCTAATAAAAGGAAGTATCCCAATTGTTGTCTTAACCAACTTAGCTACCTGCTCTGCTACTTTCAGGGTCTTCGATCTGTAGTGCTTTACAAGATTCTACCATTTATATGAAATTTCTTGCCTTGTTAGCCCTCTCCAAGTGTATTACCTCTCATTTTCCTGGAATGAATTCTATTTGCCATTGCTCTACCCATGTGAGCAGTCTGTTGATCTCTTCCTGGAGTTTTACAGTTATTCTCTTTATTTACCACGCTACCAATTTTCATGTCATCCATAAATATTTTGATCATATTTCTGTAGTTAAGTTCAAATCATTAATGCACATCACAAACAGGTCCAAACCCTGCAGGACTCCAATGGAAACAGAGATCCAGTGAAAGAAATATTTCCTCTACTATCACTCTCTGCTTCAATTCATGGGGTAAAGAATGCAAGAGAGGTCTCAGAGAAAGGAGACAAAAACACAAGTAACTGTAGGTCAGTTAGCTTAACATCTTTTTTGGGAAGATATTCAAGATTATAATTAAGGATGTAATAGCAGAGCATTTGGAAATACGGTAGTCCCTTCTTTAACCGCGGGGCATACGTTCCAAGGCTCACCGTGGATAGGAGCGAACCCATTCATTTAAATGGGAAATTTATCTTCCTGGCAGCCTCCTGGTCCATGGTTCTGGAAGGCTCCCTTTAATATGTTAGGGCTGCTGTAAACCATGGCTAACTGAAACCGTGGAAAATGATTTTGCGCCCTGTACATAATATGATTAAGCAGAGTCAGCATGGCTTCATGACTGACAAGTCACATCTGACAAATTTTGAGAATTCTTTGAGCAGATAATGAGCAGGATAGATGAAAGGGAAGCAGTGGATGCAATTTATTTGGATTGTCAGAAGGTGTTTGATAAAGTATCACACTTTAGGCTACCTTATAAGGTAAAAGCCCATAGTTTTGGAAGTAGTATAAGCGTGGATAAGCTAAAAGACAACAGAGTTGGAAAAAGGGGCATTTTCAAGATCACAACCTGTAACTGGTGGTGTGCCACAGGGATATGTGTTGGGGTCTCAATTATTTACAACATATCAATGACTTGAATGAGAAAAATGAATGCACTATAGCCAAATCTGCAAAGGGTACAAAAATATGTAGGGAAGGCAAGTATTGAGCATGACACACAGTCTTCAGAAGGAAGAGGTAAATTGTCGTAAATTGGGCCGAAACTTGGAAGATGGAATATGATGTGGAAAAATGTGAATTTATGGATTTTGACAAGGGTAGTATTATTTAAATGGAGAAAGATCATAAAAAGCTACAGAGCAGAGGAGTTTGGAAGTCCTCATCCATGAATCACGAAAAGCTAGTATCCACGCTGATCGCTTAATAGGGAAGGCAAATGGAATATTGGCCTTTCTTTCAAAGGGAATGTAAGGTAAAAGTAGGGAGTTTTTGCGAAAACTGTACAAGGCATACTGACAGCAGTTTTGGTCCCTTTATTTAAAAAAAAACCTGTCATTGGAGGCAGTCCAAGGAAGATTCATTTAGTTGATAGGGTGCGGAGGGACTCTGTAAAATGAGAGATTGAGTAGACTGGGCCTGTAGTCATTGCAATATAGAAGAATGAGAAGGACCCTTATTGAAATAATCAAGATTCTTGGGGACTTCACAAGGCAGATGTGAAATGGTTGTTTCCCCTCAGGGGAGAGTTTAGGATCAGAGAGCATAATCTCAGAATAAGGGTTCACACATTTAAGATCGATGAAGACTTTCTTCTCTCAGAGGATGGTGAATCTGTAGAATTCTTTACAGCAGAGAGCAATTGAGGCTGGGTCATTAAGCATATTCAAAGCGGAGATAGATTTTTAATTTGAAAGGAAATCAAAGATTATGGGAAAAAGGCAGGAAAGTGAGTTGAGGGTTATCCGATCAGCCACGATCTCACTGATCGGACTTGAGCAGACTCGGTGGGTTGAATGGCCTACTTCTATTCTGACGTCTTATGTTCTTTTTATGATGTGAATTGGGGCTTGTAGGCAAATAAGAGGAAATCTACAAGAAACACCAAATCAAGTCAATGTGGTCCATTGTGGAAATTTTGGCTTGGTGAGAAAAGGGGAAAATTAAAGTAGACTAAGTAGTTTTTTGCCTGCCTGTAATTATTTTGAAGTAAAGGGCGCATTTGAAACCGTGAGCTCTTTTGAGGGACCTTTTAATCCAGAGAGTGTGACAAATAGAATTTCATATGCTGTACCTAAATTATGAACGAGAACTGAATTTTTAATTGGAGGAATAAAGGAAGAAAATACACTTTTATTTACTTTTTGTCAATCTCAATCCACTTTACAGTCAATTAAGTGCTTCTTAAAATTTCATCAGTGTGGTAATGCAAGAAGCAACACCCAACAAACAGCTTTATAACCTTATATATGTATGCTTTTAATTTGAGGGATAAAAAATTGCAAAATAGCTGATGAGTGCAAGATGTGAAGTGTTTTTTGACAAAATTTCTCTTTTCAATAATACAAAGTAATTAATGGAGATACCAAATACTTTTATAAAAATGGATAAAATTTATCATGCAGTTTGGATAAGTGAAGTAATGGAAAAATCCGGAATTGCTCTTTGAAATAATGCTATGGATTCTCCTACCATCATATCAGGTGAATGTGGTCTCCGTTTAATCCCTCATCTCCACTCTCATCCTCAACTGCACTGTACTGGTGGCCTTGATAATGTGCTTAAATTCTGAAGTAGTGCTTCACCATGGACCATTCAATGTATTGGAAGGTTTTGCTTACATTTCAGTAATCAAATTTGTTAACTCTGGGGTGATTATAGAATTGCACGTACTTACAAAATTGGGATGTTTGTACTAAAGCTGGAGAAAAGCATTTTTTCCCCTTTTTGAGGCCTTTTCCATTGCAAAAGTAATTGGTAGTACAGATCTTGAGTATTGCTGAAAAAAGATGTTTTGTCAAAGCATTTTGTCTTACCAGGGCATGGTGTCCTTGCAAAATAGCTGATGAGTGCAAGATGTGAAGTGTTTTTTGACAAAATTTCTCTTTTCAATAATACAAAGTAATTAATGGAGATACCAAATACTTTTATAAAAATGAATAAAATTTATCATGCAGTTTGGATAAGTGAAGTAATGGAAAAATCCGGAATTGATCATCTGAGCATCATATCATAGCATTTAAGTGTCAATGGAAATCTGCTTTCAGATTGAAAATTCTATGTGCAGTTATTCACCTTCCAACTTTAAATATTATTGCAAGATTTAATTATTTCAATTGTATATGACAATGAAGAATCTGAATAAGTTAAGCTGAATATCCTATTTTGGTGCTTCGTGTTTATAGTTTAAAATAACATTAATTTTAAATGTAATTAGTGTTTCCATGTCTAGCGTACCATTTTATATCTTAATGGCTATTTACAGGTTTCCTAAGAAATAATAGAAGATAATTGAATTTGCTGATCAAACTATTGCATAGTTTTTGGAGAGATTTTGCCAAACTTCCTTCTTCTGTATTGATATTTCCCTTTTTTTATAGACTGATGAATAAATATTTCAAGATCAAATGAGTTCCATGCTGCTTGGATGAGGGAAAAGTTATTTATATAACTGTGTTAGAATGTGCTGTTTGAAAATTCTGAAAATTTGTTAAAATTCTCTTTGAACCCAAGTATACAGCCAGAGATTGTGCCATTATAAGATAAATATTTGTAATTTTTGAATAGGTCAAGTGGTTCTTATTTTACCATTATTTTTTGTTCTGGGAAACAGACATTGTAGCTAGAGAATTTATTTGGAATGGTAAGGTCTAGAGCATGGTAAGATTAATAAGGAGCTGGTGTTAGCTATTTTAGTGGGCATAAAGGATGGAGATATTTAATAGTTTGCTGGCCCCAAGTAAAGTGCCAAATGACTGAAGGATAGTTAATGTGGTTCCTTTATTCAGGAAGGCCAGCAGGAATAGGCAGTTAATTACAGTCCAGTTAGTATAATGTCATTGGTGGGAAATATTGGAAAAGATTGAGGGACAGGGTTAATCAACACTTGGAAAGGCAAGGGTTAATCAGGGATAGTCAGCATGTATTTATTCAAGGGAGATCCTGTCTGACTAATGTAGTTGAGCTTTTTGAACAGATGACTAACTATATTGATGAGGATAGTGTAGTTGATGTGATTTGCTTAGCCTTTGACAAAGTCCCGTATGGAAGACTAGTCCAAAAGCCCATGGGATCCGAGTCAAATTGGCAAACTGGTTCCAAAATTGGCCTCCAAATCCAAGGCAAAGGATGATGCTGGACGATTGTTTTTGAGATTGGAAATCTGTGACCAGGGTTGTACCATAGGGATTGATGCTTGGACTGTTACTGTTCATGTGCATTAATGACTTGATGGGAGTCTAATTAGTGAGTTTGCAGATGACATGAAAATTGGTGGTATTGATAATGAAGAGTATGGTCTCAGGCTATAGACTAGAATTGGTAGTAGATTGGGCAGAGCAAAGGAAGATGGAATTTATTCCTGATAAGTGTGAGATGATGCATTTTGGGAGGTCGAACAAGGGAAAATTAGGTTCCTAGGGACTATAGTGGAACAAAGAGACTTTGTGTAAGTCTACAGGTCCTGGAAGGTGTCAGCATGGATAAGGTGGTGAAGAAGGCATATGGGATAATTGCCTTCATTAGCTGGGGCGTAGCATATAGGAACAGAGTTATCACAACTTTATAAAACATTGGTGAGGCCACGGATGGAATACTGTGTGCAGTTCTGGTCACCATACTATCAGAAGGATGTGATTGTGCTGAAGAGGGTGCAGAGGAGATTTGCTAGGATGTTGTCTGTTGTGTGGAGAGACGAGTTAAGCTCGATTTGTTTTGCCCAACGCAGACATGGTTGTGGGGGTGGATCTGATTGAAGTATGCAAAATTATGGGAGGCATATCTAAAATAGATTATGAGAATCTTTTTCTTCATGACAGACATGTTTAAGACCAGAGGTCATAAGTTTAAACTGAAGATTAAGTGGTTTATAGAGGATCTGAGGAAAATAATTTTTATGCAGAAGATGATAGAAATGTGCAATGTGCTGCCTGAGAAGATGTGGGAAGCAGGTGCTCTCGTAATGTTTTACAAAAACACCTGGACAAGCGCTTAAAATGCCAAGGCATAATAGGCTATAGACCAGTGCAGGTAAATAGGGTTAGCATTGTCTGGTGGTTGTTGGTTGGCTTAGACATGGTGAGCCAAAGATGTTATTTCTATACTGTATAACTGTATAACAGCTCAAACATTTCTGCAGTTACTTTAAAGTTAGTTGACAGCTACATTTTGGAGTTGAGTAAGCATGCTGTAGGTTGCTCCAGCTTCCAGGCACTGCCCAGTGACACATTTAGAATTGACAAAATATATTCCAACTTTGAAAGTAATATGAAGTGATATGTCTTTCCTTGAATGCAGTCTGGAAATTACCAGCTAAACCATATATTTTGCAAGTTAAACTAAGCAGTTAAATTATTTACTTAAAAATACTTTGTGTAGATGCATCAAAGCAATAGAAAACTGGCCTAGTGTAGTTACAGATTGAACCTGTTGTCTGCAAGTTGCCATTTTGTATCTACAATTATAATCAGCTGGTGAAGTTACCAAAACATGAAGAAAATCTAAAGGTGATCGTGATAATAGGCTTTTCCTGAGAATGAACATTGAATCCTATTATTACAAGGTTCTACTATCTACTGGGAAAAGAACGTTGCAATATTGAGTAATTGAAGGAATTTTTCTTTATCAGAACAAAGGCTGCACTAATTTGTGTGAGAGATCTTTTTGGGAAACATTTGAATTTATCTAAAGAAAACAAGCCAATACTGCATGTGGTGATTTGTGTAACTCTCTTCTAGGAAGAAGAAAAGGAAGCAAGGAAAAGATCTGACCGTCTCCCACTTGCTACGACGCCAGTGTGGTGGAGGCGATTTGATGATGATGAAAATGGAGGTTCTTCTGGAAGTTGCGGTCCAGCTGCTGGGAGAGGCAGTGATTTAGGGTCATTTGGACATTTAATTTTCTAAATATAATTATTAGCTTCATCATTCTCTACCTCAGTTATACCACTTACTTAGAAAAGGCTGCATGACTTAGTCTTTGAAGAGACCAAAAGAGACTTGCCTTTCAGGCTGCTCAAAATGTTTTCCTGCAATAGCTTTCTGCTTTGTATTGTTAATTAAGTAACAACTGGCAATTTGTGGAATTTCTTTAGTAAAAAGCATAGTTAAAAGATATTAAAGTAATGGCATGTAAACAACAGGCCAACAAATATGAGAAGTGCCAGATTTTACTTGTAAAATAATAAAAATGATAAACAAAATCTGAAACAGCTGAAAAATCTCAGGTCTGGCAGCATCTGTAGAGAGAAAGTATTGAAGAAGTTCTGAAGAAGGGTCACTGGACCCAAAATGTTAACTTTGCTTTCTCTCTACAGATGCTGCCAGGCTTGCTGAGTTTTTCCAGCAATTTCTGATTTTGTTTCTGCTTTCCAGCATCTGCAGTTCTTTGGTTTTGTGTTAATAGAAATAATATACCTTGTTCTTCAATACCAATAAATTCCTGCTACTTAGATCTTTGAAAGAATGCATAGATTGTTTTGTGAATGTCATTAGTTTTAGCTATAACTTTATGACATTCTGATGCTGCTCTTTGGAATTTCTTTTCTCTTTTTAGAGTTTTTTTAAATGTAAGACATTGCATTACCCTGACTTTTAAGATGACTGCAACAGTTTGAACTTTGAGAGATATGTTTGCTTACAATATTCCCTTCCTTAGGAAAGTTAGGGTGTTAATGCTGGGCTTTCCAGTGAGATCAGAAGTTTTTCGGAAGCAAGCATTCTTGATGATGCACTTGTAAAGCATGGTGGTAGGCTGCTGTCTGATGTTGACCAATGCCACCTTCAACCCCACCCCTTAGAGCCATCCCATCCGTTTGTACATGAATTCAGAATTATGTTTATCTAGAAACATAAAAACTTGAACTCATTGAAGTATTAGAAGACCCTAATGTCAGCATTGATCCTGATATGAATTAAATGTTTTCACTTAGTGTCCAATTGGTTGCCTGAAATATCATCATTTGCATCCAGAATAGAAAACAGCTATATTAATACTTAATATCCAGATATTTGAATATCATAGTAAAACCCAGTTCTTTCAATTGAATAAAGATTTTGTTTGAAGGCTTATAGAAGGGTATCAAATATTTAGTTTCATGCGCATCCATCCCTTCCAATATATGATTACTAAACCTATGCATCTTTTGGAACTTCAGACATGAAGTATTTTTGAAAAAGTATGGTAACATTGATGCTGAATTTTGCACTGGACAATAATGTTACCTTTTATGTACAATCCTTTTGCTTGAAACGTCACTATCAACGGAGTCATTTTTGCTGTCAAGTAGGAAAATCAAATAATTGGAAGGATGTGGATTGGGTGATGGAGTTTAGAATTAGGTAGCCCATCATCATTAAGAAACACAAAAGTTTGTTTAATGTAAATCAGAGTTTTGTCCTCAACTGACTCTCATTTTACATCATAATAGACCTATGGATTCTTGAGCTTTTAAACAGCTTGTTACCCAGTTCCTAGATGAGAAGTAAAGAGAGAGCCTGACAGATTAGAGGGACAACAAATTATTTCCACAAGGGAGTAAAAAACATGTAATTTAAGAAATACGCATTTGGATTTTGACACCGAACAAGGGAGTAAGTTACTTCCCTGCTATATCAGTAAAGAACATAAATGATTTGCACTGCGAGTTTTACAAGATGTATTTTGATATATCTTTGTGGTCTCTATATCTGAGTTTGTAAAAGGGTTATGAATCAGTTAGACAGTTCTTTTTAACTTTTACTAAAAATTTGTCCAAATTTGAGTACATAGCATCTTATCAGTTAATTGTATGGCTGCTAAATACAACGAAAGTAGGGATGCTTTTGTGCAAAACAAATTTCTTTTAAAGAAATGAACCATGGTAAAGCTATGCATTTTAAAAAGAAATTAACACCCTCTTTGAGATTGGCTGCGAACCTGTCCCATGTGAAATATAAATGAATTGCAGGTGTAGGTCTAATATAGTTAAGGCAGTTTCACAATGCTTGACAAAGACACATCATTCAGAACACTTTAGACTTGCTTTTAAGTAAATTAACATTTTGAAAATATATAATTTAAAGTGTTCCTCTTGCCCTTTTATTTTTAAATTTGATGTGGGCTTAAAGATTAAAAAGGAACTTTAATGACCATTTTATTTTGAAAAATATGCAGAAAGATATTTGGAAATGCATGGGACAAAATTCAACTTCAGTCAACTTTGTAAGAAACAAATTGGGTAGAGTGTACAGCTGGTGGCTGATATGATATTGTCAGTTTTTCATCCCTGCTAAAGTTAACTTTCACTCTCTAAGTCTGTACTAAGGTAATACCAAGTATTACAGTTAAACATTTTAAGATGTCTTGGGTTGTGACTTCTCAAAATAAATATTATAGATTAGTTGTAGTTTTCAATTATTTAATGCTGTCAATATTATTTTCATGTTAAACTGTATGGTGTGGAAATGAAAATTGGTGTACCCAGACCCAGGCTTTAGAGTACTGTTGCATGAACTGGTGAAATTATTGATGCTGTACTGACACCTATTAACTCTATTTTTACAATGTTGACATGTATAAAGTTAAAAATCACACAACACCAGGTTATAGTCCAACAAGTTTAATTGGAAGCACACTAGCTTTCTGAGTGTCACTCTTAAGACTGAGTGTGACTCAATCCTAAGACACTAATCCTTCACTATCACCTGATGAAGGAGCTAGTGTGCTTCCAATTAAACCTGTCGGACTATAGCCTGGTGTTGTGTGACTTTTAACTTTGTACACCCCAGTCCAACACCGGCATCTCCAAATCTTGACATGTACAGTAACTCTAAAAAGCAAGAGTCCACTGGCATATCTAGATCCTTTCTGTAACCTGTATATGTTATTTTATTATTTGTTAATAATTGTATTGTTTCTTGTTTTGTTGACTTGTCATTTTCAAAGAGGTAATAAGTAGTCAGGCACTAATAACTCAAATTAATTTTCTGTGTGATCAAAAGTTAGTTTATGATGCCATTGATGTTCCCTTTGTAAATAGTTGTTAAAAGTTCTCTGATTAAAACAACAGGTAAATTTTGGCAGCTAACTTTGGTACTTCATAATTTTATATTTGTGTGATAAGACATAAGTTAAATGTTTCTTCCTTCCTAACCTCCTGTCTGAACTCACATACCTAGTCCATAGTTCAGCTGTATCTTTCTTGGCTGTAATTAAAAGAAATAGGTTGATAACGTTTCTAGCTTTTTGTTTTGTAGTTCCCGAAACAGATATCTCAGAAATTAGCAAAACAACTTGTTTTAATTGTCAATGATTGTATTAGGCAGGCTGCTATATATAGAAATATAAAGTGAATATAGGAAATCTGGTATCAAATAAACAATTTACATGTTTTCTCTAATGCCAGAGTTTCAGATTTGAAATGTGAAGATGTAATGCCTTAATCCATGATGTTTCTGTATTTATGTATAATTCTATACTTTGCCTCAGAACTGAAAACTAACATAAATCTATGTTTTTGTTTACAATTAGACTGTTATATGCAACTATTCTAGTCAACTAAGGGAACTAATATGGCATGAAGACCTGTGTTGACTAAGTATTAATTGCAGAAGTAGCCAAGTGAATTTATTATGAATACACTTCTGTTCATGGCAATATATTTATTCTTCTTTATATCAATTAATGGAATTGTATAAATTGTACAAACAAATGATTATTGAAAAGCCTTAACTCTTGCTGTTTATGTATGCAGGGTAGTTTACTACAATAAAATGTAGAACAGACCCAACTGAGAAGGAGATAAGTTCTAGTTATGGTGTCCACAATAATTCAGATTAAATCATTTTGATAATGTGTATTTTTTTCAAGAACATAAAACAGTATCATGATCACTATGTAAAAATGAAATTTACATATTTACTGTAATAATAAATATTATGCTTCATCTTTTGCTTCATCTTCATCCTTTTCCTATCTCACCTGTTAATAAATCAAAGCTCAAGATAAGGTAAATGTTTTGGAATAGTGGGTATGTGGCAAAGATGGACATAATAATAGTTATGACCAGATACCTAGATAATTATATTTCTTAGTTACATATTTTCTAAATAACTAAGTGACATAATTTGACTAATTTTGTCAGAATGTAGACTAGTGAAATTTTGAGGTGTTGCCCCTCATCTTCCACCTGAGCAGCTAATAGCCCAAGGTCTTAATATTGAGTTCTCAAATTTTGTATAACCTTCCCACCTATCCCCGACTCCCTTTCCAGCTCCGCTTTCTCCCTTCCATTCCACCTACTGACCCTTCCTTCCAGCTACCAACCAGATTCATCCCTCCCATCAATCAACCGACTTCTCCACCTCTTGTTGCTGACTGGCTTTCAGCCTCCTGTTTGTATACAAACAACAAATTACTGACCATTTTGGCGGAATAAAATAAGTTTGTAAAATAAAAGATTGCAGTGAATCCAAATTGTTTTTCAGATTCTATTCCCCTTCCTCATTTTTCCCTCTTGAGTATATTGACAAGATTGATTCTTTAACTTATCCTGTGGCATTTATCATCAATCGATGGCTTGGCTAGATAATGGGATGGAATGAACAAAGGTATTTAATTTGGTGCATAAATTGCAGAATTAACAAGTAGAGGATGACTTTTTTGTAACTTTTAAGGCTTTATGCTGGTCCTATTGAAGAGAATCTTAACTAACTTGACAGGGGTGTGAGAACGAGGGCATAATATTAGCAAGACAAATCACGGAAAACAGATAATTTGGAGAGAAACTTCCTACTAGAACGGGGAATAGTGTGGTATTAGGTAGAATTATGGTAAAAGGTTTAAATTAGACTTTGTATGAATGTAATGAATGTCGTAGATGAGGGTAGTGGAGTAATGTTGATGTACTATTAATCCAGACACTGTCTCATGCTCAGGATATGAGATTCCCATTCTTGTGACAGGTGGAATGTAAATACAATTAATAAACTTGGGATTTGAAGCTCCATTACCTGATGATATGGAGCAAATAAATACAATGACTTGGTGGAAGATCCTTTAGATTTAGGCATTGGGTGTATAGATATACTCATGGATTAGAATAATCTCCCATTTTTTTGGTTATCATCCAGTTGGTATTGGTTCTAAATATAAATACTTGGTATACTGCACCAAAAGGAGACAAAAGGGGTTGCAAAAGTATAGGATTTGGGGAATTCCAGGAATAGACAGATGAGGCAAGAGCCTGTATTGCAGAACTCTCCTATCTAAATGGTATAGCCAGGTATCTCTTAACCCTAAACTCAAGACCAGACCAGCATCTATGAACACAGAACATGAGACAAAAAGACTATCTTGAGTAAAACCAAGAAACAAAGTGGGGAGCTGAAATAGTTGAACAAAGATTAAATAGTTTCAGTCAGAAATGGTCTTTGTAAAATAAATGTAAAGTGTATAGGAGATCAGATATAGTTTAGACATGATAAGGAATGAGACTAGTATAAAGAACCGGGTCAGGGAGTACATGATAGAAACAACACAGCTGGTACTACACAAATGTAGGATAATGGGAGGTTTTGAATGTATATGAACAATTTCTGTTATGGAGAGAGATAAGTAAACATTTTGGGGACATCTGTTTAGCCTATAAATTTAAACTGGTGGGATTAAAATTGAATACATGACCTCATGTCTGTATGAGAGGAGATTTGTCTTTTTTTTTCCCCCAAATTTAGTCTTAAACTGCTGAAGCCGAGCCGTCTTAGCATATTTTTGAATAAAGTATCGTAAACTGTACCAGTCTCCTGGTGCTTTGTCAAGTTGTACTGCCAAGATGTTTTTATGTCAAAAGAAATAATCTTATTACAGCACTAGCTTTGAATCCCAAGCTAGTCTGGTCATGATCTAAAATGGTAAAAATAGCCCCAAGTTATTAAAAGTCTCTCAAAATTGTAACAATGACACTTTGCATATGCACACCCAGTCTCCAGTTAGCTTTAGACAAAGTTGGATATCTGACCAGTTAATCAGCATGGTGGCTCAGTGGTTAACACTGCTGCCACACGGTGTCTGTGATCAGGGTTCAATTCCAGCCTTGAGTGGCTGTCTGTGTGGAGTTTGCACACTCTCCCTGTGATTGCGTGGGTTTCCTCTGGGTACTTTGGTTTCCTCCCACAGTCAAAGGACGTGCAGTTTCGGTGGGCTGGCTGTGCTAAATTGCCCATAGTGTCCAGGAATGAGTAGGTTAGGAGGATTAGCCATGGGAAATGCAGGATTACAGGGATAGGATGGTGGTGGGGGGGGCAGAAAATCGATATTTCGGGCAAGAGCCCTTCACCAGCCTCATTCTTGACGAAGGGCTCTTGCCTAAAACATCGAATTTCCTGCTCCTTGGATGCTGCCTGACCTGCTGTGCTTTTCCAGCACCACACTCTCGACTGATCTTCACCATTTGTAGTCCTCATTTTCTCCCATCTTAATGAATATCCCTTCCTTTTGAGGTCTGCAATAGTTGACTGTTGAGCACTTGGCTGCAACAGTAAATTCTGGAAGCAGTGTACTTTTATGCCAATCTTCTGGTTCCATTCCAGACGTCTGAGCCTTTTTTAGTTTCTGAAAATGTCTGAACCCAGAATGAGTCTTATCCCTCACAGATTTAGCAAAATCTGCATGCTTTGTAGAACTAAGGTTGTTGTTGAGAGTGGGGTGCAGGTTAGACAGCATCCGAGGAGCAGGAGAATCAATATTTCGGGCAAGAACCCTTCAGATTGTTGTTTAATCCTTGATGTTTTCCCTTGATTGTATATCATCTGTTAATTGAACTCCATCTCATTGAATAATCTTACATAGGGTGGTCAATCAACCTGGCCTGAAGTTTAAAGCTTATCATGGTCAATCTAATAAGGACAGTTCCTCTTTTTGAATAATGGTGGAACAACTTGGCATCAAGCTTCTAGGGCTAGAAGAGTATCCAGTCAAGACACAGCTGGGTATTCTTGGGAACTGGGCCAAAATCCATGACTAGCTATTGTCCATTGCTGCACATCACAAATTAATTTTGACTTAAGCGCACTCACTCTATGGTTGAAATCAAAGCTTATAAAGTATAACATACATTCAGATTTATTTAAAGGTCAAAAGTAGGGCAAATATAAGATATGAAATAGCAATATTAGTGATTTCTGGCTGTAGACCTATACTTCAGTAGTGAGTATGCTTTAGAAATTATAATTTACGATAAATTTATAAGACACTTGGATAAATTGGATTAATTTACAAAAGCTAGCACTGATTTATGAAAAGCGATTTAAGTTTAGTGTTTTGATAAGGCAACAGAGGGTTGGTGAAGGGAATGTTTGCTATGGTGTACAAGGACTTCCAAAAGGTGCTATGTTAGAGTGCCAGTTAGCAGACTTGCAAACAAAGTTAAAGCTCAGAATAAAATGGACAGTAGCAAAATGTATATGGAATTTGCTGAATGACAGGCAGCAGGCGATTTTTGCTTTAGACTGGATGAAGGTTTATAGTGAGGTTCACCAGGACTCTAGGTTGGGACCCCTAAACAAAAGTTACTGTAGACCTCGAGGGCTACTGTCTGAGGTAACTGGTGGAGTTTAAGCTGAGGATCATCACACCTCAGGCAAGGTGAGAGATTGAGAAGGTAGGAACTTTGTGGTAACCTCAGTGTGGATTCAATTGCCACACTGTTGGCATCACTCACCAGCTAACTAGGGCACTGATACTTATTAGTTGTTGGAACTTCCATTTCATCACACTTGGAAGAAATGGTTTCTTGTTAAAGCATCAAATGGGATGAAGAATTAAACAGAACCGGTACCAAGGACAGCTCTGAGATAACGTGGGGTGAAACTGAAGAGGAGCATGGCTGAGTGTGTGCATATCTTGGCGTACGGTATTGAGTATTGTCACGCCTCAGTGAGGTAGCTGGCTTAAACCAAGTTGTGGTTTTTCGGATTTATCACAAAAGTTGAAGATTTTCAGAAAGTAAACAAAATACCACAATTCTCCTTTAGACTGAGGATGAAAGAAGGCAAAGACCAGATTTCTGCACTTTTAACAAGAATTACTAGTTTATTACAAAATAAATAGTAATTCTAGCTTCCTTCTCACAATAAATAATAACTGCGTGCATATGACTCTGCTAGTTAAAATTCTAACTCCCATGTAAAACTCCCCATATAATGTGGCATTTGTCCTACAACTCGGTATAAATCAGCAGAATCCACTATTGGCTCAGAATGATTGCCCCATGGATAGCAGACACCAATGGGTGAGTTTTATTAATTAATACCAATCGCAATTTTGACTAACTGTTGGGGGCTCATCAAAACCTCAGGCATCAGAGCTCAGAATATAAAATCAACACCTGTGCTAATGTAAATTTGAGAAGCAATATTTTTGAATTTTGGTGAAACACACATGGAGTATGTATAATCTGTAAATTACACAGGCATTGGCCATTGATTGTTTGACAGGGAAGGTAGGAGCATCAACAGTGGGAATGACATTTGAAATGTAAATGAATGTGTTGGAGATTAGAAGTATGCCCTTCATGGGCTTTCCATAGAGGTAATGAAATAAACTACTGAGTTAGAAACATTCCAAAATAAGTTATCCTATAGTGTGACTTTTTTTTGTGCCGTATAAAGAAAGGGTCTGGTAAGCAGGTTGCAAAAGAGAAAGTGATGATGAATATCAAACCACTGTCTAAACAACAATGGATTCCACAATAAAGAAAACTGCTCTTAGACTGATACTAGCATTGGATATTAATTTACAGACAGAAACTAGCAAAATAAATTAAAAGATTGTTAAAAAAAAACAGCTACCTTTCCCTATATTTGGCTAAAATCAAAGTGTCAAGCATAACAACTTGCTGATCAAACTTGCTTGTTTCAAAACCCAGGGCAAGTGACCTTAGGTCTTGCTGGAAGCCACTCAACCCATGTCAGGAGAGTGTCAGTGTGGAAGCTGGGGCCATAGGACAGACATAAACAGAGACCAAAGGGAATGATCAAGAACATCCATTATGGTCAGACAGAAGGTCATGACTTTGTTGCAGTTAAGATCTAGGACGGGGACAAGGTTGTTAATGATGGAAACCATAAATCATTTGACCTCTTCCACTAACATCATCCACTATCCTGACCCCCAGTCTTATAAAGAAATACCAAGCTCAGAGTAGATCATAAATTTAAGTTGTCATTGTTAAAACAGGATGTTGTTCGCAAACATCAAAGATTCAAAAATGTTAGATTGAGGAAGAAGCTAAGGTATTTGAGTGAAATTGACAATAATTTGAAATCCTTCTAGTTTCTGTATTGAGGAAAATTTAATATGTAAACAAGGCTTTGGCTTCTTTCTTTCCCTAAATATAGCCTGATGTTTGGCAGAATGTTTGAACTCAACTGAAAAAAATAAGAACAGAACTTTCTCCTGACAGCTTTTTAAAATAAATCACCACGCATTTTTGTATTGCTAAATGTATATCTTGGACATAACTAAAGTATAAGTTCAAAATTACATGTATGATTGGATGTTATTAACTCATTGAACTTCTAACCCCAGAGTCACTATTGATTTTATTGTTGTATTTTTTAAAAATTATTTTCAGAGCCACCTGAGCACTGATATCATAGCAAGAGACCCAGGAGTCTTGATTAGATTAGATTCCCTACAGTCCATACCGACCCTTTGAAGAGTAACCCACCCAGGCCCATTCCGCTACCTTGTATTTACCCCTGACTAATGCACCTAACATTATGGGCAATTTAGCATGGCCAATTCACCTGACCTGCACATCTTTGGACTGTGGGAGGAAACCAGAGCACCCAGAGGAAACCCACACATACACAGGGAGAACGGGCAAACTCCACACAGACAGTTGCCCGAAGCAGAAATCAAATCCGGGTCCCTGGTACTGTGTAGGTAGCAGTGCTAACCAGTGAGTCACTGTGCCACCCACAGGGAGTCTTGGGGAGTCTAGAGTAATACAGTAAGTTTAAGACAGAGTTTGATGGATTTCCAATTGCTAATTGCATCAAGAGATTCAACAATAATAGGTTTTGAGGTAGATAATCAGCCATGTTATTGAATAATAGAGCAGACCCAAGGGATTGAGTGGCCAATCTCACTCTTAGAACATAGAACATAGAACAATACAGCACAGAACAGGCCCTTCGGCCCACGATGTTGTGCCGAACATTTGTCCTAGCTTAAGTACCTATCCAATTGCCGCTTAAAGGTCATCAATGATTCTGACTCTGCCACTCCCACAGGCAGCGCATTCCATGCCCCCACCACTCTCTGGGTAAAGAACCTACCCGTGACATCCTCCCTATACCTTCCACCCTTCACCTTAAATTTATGTCCCCTTGTACCCGGGAAAAAGTCTCTGACTGTCTACTCTATCTATTCCTCTGATCATCTTATAAACCTCTATCAACTCACCCCTCATCCTTCGCCGTTCCAACGAGAAAAGACC
>NC_057715.1:62699498-62836671 GCF_004010195.1 Chiloscyllium plagiosum | reverse complement strand
TACCCTTGTTCTCGTCATTCTCATGTTTCTCACATACGCATAAAATGCCTTTGGGTTATCCTTGATCCTATCCGCCAGAGATTTTTCATGCCCTCTCTTGGCTCTCCTCATCCCTTTCTTCAGGTCCCTCCTGGCTATCCTGTATCCCTCCAACGCTCTGTCTGGACCTTGTTTCCTCAACCTTATGTAAGCCTCCTTCTTCCTCCTTACAAGACATTCAACCTCCCTCGTCAACCAAGGTTCCCTCACACGACCATCTCTTTCCTGCCTGACAGGTACAAACATATCAAGGACACGTTGTACCTGTTCCTTGAAAAAGTTCCACATTTCAATGAGATCCTTCCCTGACAGCCTATGCTCCCAATTTATGCTCCTCAGATCCTGTCTTGCAGCATTGTATTTACCCTTCCCCCAATTGTAAAACCTGCCCTGTTCCATGCACCTATCTCTCTCCATAACCAAGGTGAAAGTCACAGAATTGTGGTCACCAAATGCTCACCCACTAACAAGCCCATCACTTGTCCCGGTTCGTTACCAAGTACCAAATCCAATATGGCCTCCCCTCTGGTCGGAAAATCTACACACTGAGTTAGAAAAGCTTCCTGGACTGCACAATCACCGCCCCGTCCAATCTACTTGATCTAAAGAGCTTCCAATCAATATTTGGGAAGTTGAAATCGCCCATGACTACTACCCTGTGGCTTCTGCACCTTTCCAAAATCTGTTTCTCAATCTGTTTCTCCACATCTCTGCTGCTATTGGGGGCCTATAGTAAACTCTTACTTTTGTACACTTGCCTCACGACAGTGCACTTATCTGATCCAACATAGCCTAAAACTTATGTTTATGTAGAGATTCTCTTCTTTTTCACCGGCTTTTACGACATAGATTTATCTCATCAACGTTGCTGAACTTGGTCCATAGTTTTCTCATCGTTGCGATCTACAATGTGTCAGAAAGTCTGTAGCTTACTAACCCACTTTTTTTTTATCTGGAAGGATTTCCAATTCACTTCTCTGATTTAAACATTTTAATCTCTCTCTTTTAAGATACCGTGAGTATTGACATTATTCTGAGACAGTAACAAGTCCCATCTCTGATCAAAGTCCTTTATTGCTGCTTCAATGACGTAATTAAAATGCTTTTTATGTTCAAGCAAAAATGTTTTGATATTTTTGTCTGAATTATTCATTAGATGTTGTAAAATCTCTTAGTTTTTCCTTGTTCACATCAGACCATCCTGCACTTAATGCTTTTCAGGCGAAATCAACACCATCTGTGTTTTTATATTTTGCCATCTTCTCGGATACTGAGTTTACCTTCAGTTTGCAAATCAGTTTATCTGCAACATTTTTGCAGCTATACGTTTGGACTCAAATTTGACAAGTCAGGTTGATCTTTGCACTATTTCAGTACTCAGGCATTTCAAACATCACGGTTTATATCGCCCTCTGCTGGATTTGTGTGCCTTTTTCAATTGGTTGCAACACTAGATTTCTGCTGAACTTGTTCAATATGTGTAGCTTTAATGTACTGTTTGTGAGCTTATATTTTGGGTGTGGGGAGTGGAACGATGGGAGGTCTATCATCTTATAGCATGAGGTCATTTACTGGTAAAGGGTGAAAACACTGCATGGGCAAGTTTGAAATTACATCCACTATCACCATAGTAATAATTCACTCGCTAAATGAATTTTCAGCAATTCTGCCTTGACATTTTCTTCATTTATTCTTTTGACTATGACATGGGAGTTTGTCCTGTTTCTCTGTGGGAAGACTTCATTTCTTTCTGCGAGCCATGTTCTGGACAATGGCAACCTCCTTTCCTGTATGGTTCTTTGGGATGATTAGATTAGATTCCCTACAATATGGAAACAGTCCCTTTGGCCCAACAAGACCACACCAACCCTCTGAAGAGTAATTCATCCAGACCCATTCCCCTACATTTACCTCTGACTAATGTATGTAGCACTATGGGCAATTTAGCATGGCTAATTCACCTGAACTGCTTGTCTTTGGATTGTGGGAGGAAACTGGAGCACCTGGAGGAAACCCACGCAGACACAGGGAGAATGTGCAAACTCCACACAGACAGTCGCCCAAGGTGAGAATCGAACTCGGGTCCCTGGCACTGTGAGGCAGCAGTGCTAACCACCGAGCCACCATGCTGCCTGTTAGAGGCCATTCTCTCTTTATGCACAAAATCCTGGTAGGCTTTCCTTTGATGTTGGTGACAACACAAATGGGTTTTTAAATAGTACTTGCGGCTTTCCTTGAATGCCAGCAGAGTGCTTCCATATAGATTGATCATACAGAAGTAGCCATCTAACTCTGCATTCGTCATTCTTTCAGTTCCTTTAGAATCCGTTTCCTGTTCCTCTGTCTCTCTCGTTTGTACCCTGCTGACACAGACAATTTGATTCATGCCAGCTTCAAATGTCAGTCAGTTCCTCCATGGCAGCTCCCCTTGCTGAAGTAATTTTTTGTTCCTTGAGATGCAGTTTAATGTCGCAAATTTTCTCTCTTAGACAACTGCTGACAATGCAGACAATTTTTAGAAAACAACTCCTCTAGTCCCTCTCAAAGTCTAAAGAATGCACTCATCAAACAGGATCTGTTTAACTTTTCCAAATTTCAGATTTTGTTTTGTAGATTTCCCATGTGGATATCAGAATTGCCGATGATGTTCTTCTGGTACTGGCATTGGGCAATTAGGGCAATAGTCAGTCTAATTATAGTCAGGGGGTACTCTAGGGGACAGTGGAGAAAGTATATCTTGAGCTTTTCCTCTGAATTGATCCAGGATCGTCAATGCTCACACTTCTGGGGATAATTGTATCGAATTTATTACTTTTCTTTGAAAGTGGTAAGGAACGGTTCCTTTTCAGATTTAGGAAAAAACATTTGAAAATTTTAGGGCCTTAATGCCTATGTTGGGGTTCAGATGTTTGAGTTGTTATTTGGCAGAGTGACAGTTTTCTAAAGCATCAATCTCAGTCTTTCTGTGCTTGCAGCTCCATTTCCAACTTCTACAGCTGGAAATGTCAACCCATTTCCAACTCCTTTTCTCAGACTAGTCTTTCTTCCCTTTCTTTGTAGGCATTACATTTCAACTCCATTTTCAGCTTTTCCTCTCTTTTTAGGCTGATTAAGATTCCGTTTCTGCTGCCTGTTCTGACTCTGGTATGTTCAAAATGCTCAGATAGCAATCTCAGGAATTTCTGTCTCATTGTCTTCCCCATGTTCTTAAATTCCTACCTGCTTATTCTGAATGACTTTTAATTTTTCCAAATCTAAAGATGCAAACTTCTACCAATTTCAACTCCCCTGAATGATAAACGCTTGCACACCAAAAGTTGCCATCTTAATTTATTGTTAGCACTTCTGCAAATCAAAACTTGCTACTGTAACTTCTGGTATGATTTCAAACAATCTGAACTCTTTTTACTTTGCAGTGCAGTCCATTAAGATGTTGTTGCAAGTCCAAAGGTTGCAGTTTAAATTTTGGCAGTCTGGAGTGAATGGTTAAATCTTTATGTTCAGAGCTGAGATAACTTGCGTAATCAAATATTGGAGTTAACCTTTTTAATAGAGATTTTTTGGGGTCATCTCACAGAGCAACTTTAATGAGTAAATGAAGATCCCTTTTCTAACTGATTCTGATAGCATGATATCCAAAAAACTGCCTGGATTTACTTTTTAGCAGAACAGAATGGTTTGTATGCACCTTCCTCTGACAGGGAGAAACCACTCATGTGCTATTCAGTCACTTCAAGCAAGATCACAATACAGGACAGGAGCAGGCCATTCGGCCCACCAATTCTGATTCTAATCCTTATTTAGACCTGCTACTTATTGCTCTTACTCAGTTTCTACCATGTTCATCCCCCATTGTGAATTGTGACACAGAACTGGCTGATAGATTCTCCTGAGGGCTCTGCAAAAAATAACCATTAAAAAAAATTGTTCATGGAATGTGTGCATCGCTGGCTGGCCCAACATTTATTGCATAGGTGCTCATGCAGTGGTGATGAGCTGCCTCTTGAACCATAGCAATCCATACTGGAGACCCCCCCAATACTTTTATCCACTTAAATTATTCTTGAACCAATCTCAGTCAGATGCACTTCACCTTTCAGAGATTTTAGTACGAGTTGCCTTACACAACTCTGGGCTGAAGCAAACAACAATTCAGCAACAGTGGTCTGAATGACACTATCATTTTAAATCAGGAAGCTGTAGAAAGTTAGTTGTGGCAACTGTGTTCCCCAGTTTATGATTACCAGCCTAAACCTGTTTTTGTTTCACTCTCTAAATGTCTTTTGAAGAAACAAATTATATGCAGTACCTGCTTGCATTTAATTTGTGGAATTAAAACATACTGACATTTTAAGCATTGAGATTTATTTTCACTACACATCACATTGTTGTCTACATTGTGTGCAGAAACACGAAAGCAAATTGTGTATTGAAACAGCACAGAGGCTTATTAGGACCTGAAGCAGCCTCTAACATAGTAATTGTTATAGTTTATGCAATAAAACAGTCGTAGATCTGTTTGTGGATTTTCTGTTATTGAGTAATAAGTACCTTATTGGGATTATTTTGGTCACAAGATAAAATTGAAGCACTTCCTTGATCCTGTATTTGACTTAATTGACTATATGATGCAATGTCAAAAGTAGACAGAAACAGGCAAACTTCAAATAAATTATTATACAAAACCATTGCCCTTTGGTCCTTATTAAATAGTATTTCAGCATTGCTTCTGGAGAGAAAAATCTACTTTAGGCAAAAAGTATTGCAAGGGAAAATTTGTAAATATTTACTTCAGTATATTGAAGTGCGATTATAGTATATATAGTATCTCATGCATGAAAGCAACATGGGGCAGTAAAAAGGGTGCACAGCAAATCCAAATCTGTGATTCTTCAATCAAATATGTACATTTTTCACAATATTTTATTTATAATTGCTACGTTGCATTTATACTACATAAACGGACAAAATTTGTATTAAATAAAATATAATTATACATTCTACAATGGGAAAAATACTTTTTATGGTTCTCAATAACTACCCTGATGGCATTGTAACATCAAAACAGTTTAACTGCCTTCAGTGTTTAATTGATTCGAACACAGTTATAATAAATTACCTGCAGTAAAACAACACAATAGACAGAAGGAGGATAATGAACTTAAGACACTTGTGAATAAACTTGTCCATTCACCATTTGTGATTTGTAATTCGTGATTGGTGAAGTTCATCTCACTAATATCCTTCTAGCTCTATTGTAAATCTCCAATAATCCCTTTAGACCTTTGAAATTCAATTCTCCAACAAAGAATATCAGATCTTCTACATAGTGCAAATATAATCCAAATGGTTTATGATTCCAAGAAAGTCCTGAGTTTCTGGTAGGATGCATTTCTATGCAAGTTTATACTTACTTGGGGTCAGAATGGCATTCAGAGAAAATCAGAAGTACTTATGGATGCTAAGGAAATACTAAAGTAAATACAAATGATACATGTTGAATCTGCAATAATTACAAATGATACATGTTGTAACCTAAAGCTTTTAACACAATTGTTCCACATTACAGAAACTTACTAACTGTAAGTACACCTGTAATGCTGTGTTAAGGGGATAGGTAAACTAAAATATAGAGAGCAATTTAAATGAGCATTTTGTTTTTGAGTCAAACTACTGTTCATGTAAAGCAAATTGTCTTGAAGCATCGAAATGATGAATAAATCTGTGAAACTGTAACAATAAAAGGTAAATTAATTGTTAGATTTGATTGCTGTAACTGATTTTGTAACTTATTAATTTCTTCCTTTTGTTTTGGAATTGAGAATGCTAATGTGTTGCTTTGGCTGGTATAGAAAAATTTGATCAACAGTTCATATCTTTCAAATTGAGAAAGAAATAGTGATATGAATTGATATCAAATATAAGACAGAATGAAGACATTTCTTTCCCCTTTCTAGATCATCTTACTACTCCAGTTATGTGGAGAGACTGGAAAAGCTGGGATTATATTTTTCTCCTTGAAGGAGAGAAAACTGAGGGAAGATTTAATAGAGATGTTTAAAATGAAGAGGGGTTTCGTAGAGCAAGTATAAGAGAACTTTAAACTCTGGCAGGCAGATTAGTAACCAGAGAAAACAGTTCCTAGTTTAAGAAAATTAGCAAAAGCAGTAGTGGTGCAAAGCTTTTCTGCAGAAAATTGTTAGAATCTGGAGTGCACACGCTGCCTAAAGAGATGGCAGAAGCAGATTCAACATTAACTTTTAAAAGGAAATTGTATACCTGAAAAGGAAGCAATTGTCAGGCTATGGTGAAGGGGCAGGGAGTGGGATTAATTGTATAGTGCTTTTAAAGAACCAGTACAGGTATGATAAGCCAAATGGCTTGCTTTTGTCTTGAATGATTTTTTTGTTTCTATTTTCTACATACAGTTATACCTTCAAATTGGACAGTGGGACAAGCTAGAATGGAATTTTCCATGGCTACCTTGAATGCTTATTCCATTATAGCTGACAGGATACAGAGCTCAGCATTATCATGCCAGTCTTATTATTTTGCCACTTGCAGAATTAAAACCCTCTTCTTTGTGACATGACCCAACTAACGAGGAAGTTAAGCCAGGCTAAAATGAGTTAAAATGATAATATTGGAGATTAAACTAAAAAGTTGGAATTCAAACCACTCTGAGTCCAATTTTACTGAAAAGTTCCTGTGTCTCCTATAAGTTTCAGTCTTCATTTTATTTCATTCTTCATTATTGGAAAACTTTAAATTAACTACTAGATATCCTAGAATATGTTTTGACCCACAATATTCAATTTTTACTTAAGTGGTGGAAAAACTACTTGAATAATTTACTGTTAATCCAGACTGCATTAAAGTAGAAGTTGCATCAGACTGGTGTTTGTAACTCAGTGATAATTTTGATGTTTTGTACATTACATTCCAATGGTTGGAACATCTAGCCTGAGTAAAAATATATCCAGTGGTACATATATTTTGCATATATTATTAATGAACATCATCAACTGCTGTTGAAAGAGAAATAAACAAACTTTAAATACCAATAATATTAAAGAATATCATCTCATGCAGATGTTTCTATTACTTTCACCAGAAAGTGGGATTGAATCTTATGCACTCAGATTGGCATAATGTGAAAAATGGCATTACCAGGATCTGTCTGAAGACTCAACTTTTATAATGACTTAAATTAAGAAATGGAGAGCTGTATATCCAAGTTTGCAGGTGACACCATAGTAATGTCAATGATAGCAGGAAGTTGAAAAGGAATATAGTTCAATTAACTTAGTTGGCAAATTGAATTCATTGCCCATGTATATAAGACCATCCATTTTGGACTCAAGAAAGATAGAGTATTTTCTAAATAGTGAGAAAATAACTACAAAGCTATAAAAAGATTTCAGAATCCAGGACTCAGATAATCAAGCAATATGAGGAGCAAGCATGGAAGTGGAGTTGAGGCATTAAGATTTCCTATAATTGGATTAACAGATGAAACTTAAAAGAGTCCATTTAATCTATCCCAATCCTATTTATTATCTCTTACGTTCTGTAACGTGGTCACTTGGTGTTTGGTTTCCCTAGCATCGACCACATCATTTGCAGTGAATATGGGTCTGAAATTGGAAGAAGTACAAGTAAATTGCTGTTTCTCTTGAAAGGAATGTTTGGAGCTTGGATGGTATTGTGTGCCCTGTGCTCACATGGAAAGGTGCAATGGGATAGAGTGTTGGAGTGACTGAGATGTGGGTGAAGAAATAGTAGAGGGAACCATCCCTATGTAACACTGAAAGGAGAGGGTTGGGGAAGTTGTATTTGAAGGTGCCATCGTGCTGGAGTTGACAAACTTGGCAGAGGATGATCCTTTCAATACACAGTTTGTGAGGTGGAAGGCGATTGCCAAGGCAAGATAATTCTTGTTGTAGAAGGAAATAGGAGAAGTGAGAGGATGTCAAATAGAATAATGGAATTGAGGGTCTGGCCAACCATGATGGGGAGTCCTCAGTTGAGGAGAAAGGAAGGCATATTGAAAATACTTGGAATTGAAAATGCTGCATCAATGAACAGAAATTGGGAGAATTTAATTGTGTCCTTAAAGTATTCAAGGTGTGAGAAAGTATAGTCAAGGCAGCTGTGGGAACCAGTACACTCAGAGTGAATATTGCTTGATAGTCTATCTCAAGAAATACAGTCAGAAGTCAAGGAAAGGAAGGGAGGAGGTGGGGAATAGGATATGAAAAGACAAGAAGAGAGTTTAAACGAGAATCAACATGAATAAATTGACTAGCTCAGGGCAAGAGCAGTTAACAGCATAAAAGCTTTCAATGTACTTGAAAAAGAGAATAAGGGAGATTGTGAAGAGAGAACTGGATTAAAGAATGTTCCCAATTTCCTGCAAAGAAAATAGGCACAACAAGGATCCATGCAGATAGCTCCAAGATTACACATTACTTGGAGAAAGTGAATGGAGATGGAGTAGAAGGCATTTAATGTCAGCTGGGCAGATGGTAGTTGTTGGAGATTGGTTGGATTTTTGTTCAATGAAGATACAAGAATCTCTAAGACCATCCTGCGAGGGGATGCAGATGTGGAAGGATTGGATACAATAATAAAAATGAGCAAATAGCTGATCATTGCAAATTCTTCTAATGTTACTGCACATCTGGCTAGCTTATCAGTCATTATCCGTTCCGTGATTTAAGGATTTAACTAATATTTTTCCAAATCTATTTTATATGATTAATGTATGTATTTCAACTGGTTGAGAATTTGCTTATTTTGTGAAGATCTATTGAAATTGTTTACACAGAATTATCAGGATTCAAAGAAATATGTACCTTTGTTAGTTTGTTTCTCATACAAAATGTATTTGAAGGAAGACTATTTAAATTTGTGATCTTATCTGATGTGATCATGAGGCTTTGACTGAAAGGTAATTATTTTTAAGGGATATTTTTGTGAAGTACTATTTACATAGAATATACAGAATAGAAGCAAGTTATTCAGCCCAACCTTTCCATTCTAGTATTCAAAATTCACTCAATCATCCTCCCATCCTTCTTAATCATCTCCATCAACATAACACTATTTATTTCTCCGTCACATTCTTCAAATCTAGAAATGCAGCTGTACTTTATGGCACTGGCAAAAATGGATATATGCTTATAATTTATCAAAAGATTTTCCAACAAGTCACTATTTCAGTTATTTCACATCTATTTGCTTTGTTTTTCTTTGTTAAAACAGAATAAAATTATTCAAACCTTTTAAGTTTGTTAAGAAAGGTTTGAAAGTGACACCACTTCAAATGAGGATCATTTCACCATTCATAAATAATGTATGTATCATTTTAGATTCATACTAAGAACTTTTTATTAAATATCATAAATAGTTTTCACATGAATTCTATTTTGTATCTCAGTTCAATACGGTGAACAAACATGAGACTTCCAGCAATTTTTGAAGATTGCAGACATTTACTACACTACTTTTTAAAATGTACTTTAGAAAGTGTATTAAAGTCACATTGATAATTATTGTGAAGTCATGAGTTTGTTGCCGATGAATCCACTGAAAGTTGCCCACATTTCTAGGGTATCATGCAATTTCGTTTTGAAGGTTTCCCTACATCTTATAAAATTCTGCTATGATAATTGGAAGGAGTAGAAGTATTCATTCGTGACTACAGTTCTCAGACTTCAAGAGACAGGATACCCTCGGTTGTAAGGGATACATTTCCAACTTGCTCCTGGATGTAAACCTGGTTTTGCATATCAGCTGAAATCAATGCAAGTGAAATTGGACATTTTTACAATCAGAAGATTGGTCTACACAACAGTTTTAGATTTGGATGGCAATTTGAAAATCTAGCTCTTTGTGTTTCTTTCAGCAGTTATTGATATACAGGGTATTGAAAAATTGTAAAACTAAAGTACTGCAGAGGCTGGAGATACAGAATAAGCACTGAAGGCGCTGGAGGAACTCAGCAGGTCTGGCAACATCTGTGGAGAATGAAACAAAGATAATGTTTCGAGTCCAGTATGACTCTGAGGTTCTGAAGAAGTCACAACCAGACTCAAAACATTAACTTTGTTTCTCTCTCTCCAAATGCTGCCAGACCTACTGAGATTTTCCAGATTTTCAGTTTTTATTGCTGAAATGATTTACTTCAGTTCACTCACAATTTATAATATTCTGCTGCTGTGTTTCAGATGTATTACCAGCTTTCAAGACATTAACAAACAGTATCACAAAAATAGTTAGTCTTCTCAAAATCCTTAATCAAGTAGCTAACAACTTTATTCTTGACTCTTACCACAGGTGTTTGTTAAGCGAAGTATAACAGAAGATATTTAGATGCGGCAAATATTTGAGCACAGTAAAATCTGCCTTATCTTTGTAAGCTTTTTTCAGCGTGAACATGTGGAAGAATTGCTTTCTGTTTGAACAGGTACAATGAAGTGGCTGTTATATCAAAAAGTGATGGAAAGCTATCTATAAAATTTTGAGACAATTCAAGAAATAATACCTCTTCCCTCATTCTGGCATATTATCGTTTAACAGAAAGTGCAGATTCATCTTTTACAGAACTGCAATAGTTTGCTTTCCATTGTTTATCCTTTTATATTGCTATTTCAGACTCTTCAAAGGCTCACTGGATTGTCTCACATCAGTCCACTCTTGCATGGTGTTCTGTAGAGCCTGGGTCCTCTCCTTATCCACTTGTACATAGTCTACTTTTTCATCTGATGTCACTGAGGATGTGGAAGGCTGGTTCGAGACAGGAGATAGATTTAAATGAGTTTGTTCCATTATCACAAATTAACATGAAATTGGCTATATTTTACATATACATAAATAGAATAACTTTGTTAATTTTTGATAGTTACCCTCATTGGGTTTTGTACTGAAGGAGACTAAGACTGGACAATCTAGATCACTGGGAGTCCATAAGAATAAAACTGGCAAGGGAATGAGAAGGAAAAAGGGAAGCTGAGCCAGATTAAAGTCATAGAGATCTACAGCATGGAAATAGGCCCTTTGGCCAAACTTGCCCATTATCACTATTATCTAGTCCATTTGCCTGCATTTGGTCCATATCCCTCCATAACTATCCCATCCATGTACCTGTCCTGACGTTTCTTAAAAGACAAAATTATACTCGCCAATACCAATACCTCTGCCAGCCTGTTCCATACACTATCACCTCCCATGTGAAAAAATTGCCCATCCTGACCCTTTTGTACCTCTCCCCTCTCACCTTAAGTCGATGGTCTCTAGTTTTAGACTCCCTTACCATGGGGAGAAGCTGTTGGCTCGCTACCTTTCTAAACGTCTCGTAATTTTATAGTCCTCTATAAGGTCACTCCTCAGTCTCCTACGACCCAGGGAAGCCTATCCATCCTCTTCCTATAAGTCAAATCTTCCAGTCCAGGTAGCATCCTAGTAAATCTTTTCTGCACTCTTTCTAGTTTAATAGTATCCTTTTTATAGTATGGCGACCAGAACTGCCAACAGTACTTCAAATGTGGCCTCACCAAAGTCTTGTGCTGCAACAAGATGTCCCAACACCTATACTCAATAGTGTAATAATTGTGTAATGCTCAACCCAATACATTTAAATCCAGAGAACATTTACTATGAAAAATAGAACCAAATGATCTAAAATAGACAAATTATAGGTTTTACCTTTCGATGAGGACCAGGAGAGCTAGGCTGAAAATCTAAAGACAAATAATCCACACTCCCAGGCTTCCTTGCACCAGGGCTGCCAGTCACAGCATTCATTGGAGAGGTAGAAATTGGATTCTGCTGTTGTGTGGGTAAATGAAATAAAAAGATAAATGTTTCTTATCACAATGAAGTCAGACTTACTGATTTTAATTATAACAAGAACATGATAAACTTCCTTAATTCAACATGCAGCTGTAAAGTTCTTTGGTAATTCTGAAGTTATGGAAAGACACAGGATAAAGGTAGACTTTTGTGAAGAGAGTCAATAAAGCTGTTTTCAGCAGGCCTAACATTGAAGCATCCTGTGCATCTGGATCATTGTGAACTCACCTCAATTTCAGTAAATCAAGAAATGGTAATTGCTTGTTCCAACACTTTGTGACACAGACACTGGGGACAATAATTGCAACTTTGATTGCCATGGTCTGTTGGCTTTGGGAGCCCTGTATTATTGAGAGGCTTATTGATTCGCACAAAAACTGATGCTGTTAGTCGGTGGATAGATTCCTACTTCCACAGTGCACATCATGTGCATAGTAGGTCTCAAGTCTTCTGAGGGGCTGAAGAAGATGCCTTACTCCTGCCCTTTATGAACAAGAATCTTCATGATAGTGGTGAGTTCTAAGAGGTGTGAAAGTAGTAAGTTTTAAAATCAAACTAGAATAACAAGCTCTTTGTACTAATTGTGAAATTGGATATACTTGCATTCTTCAATGAAAATATTAATGCAGTTGTGCATAATAAATTTGTATTGTGTGAGATAGGTTTGTTGGGCCAAATGACCTCTTCATGGTTATCATTTTGTATGTTAATATAACCAATTTCTGTTTAGTTTGCAACTTACAAATGATCTGCTGGAGCATCATGTTTTTAATTACTTACCATTGGAACATAATTTTCTTCACTGTCTCCTGAGTCAGTGCTGGTGACACTTTGTGTTGATAATGGGCGGCAATTTTGTGAAGAAATGGGGTTCACAGCAGCTCTAGAATCAATAAAATACAACTTTCTTTCAAGAACTAAAACACTAACAATGAATCACAAAAATGTTATGGTCCAGGAGGTGACCATTTGGCCCATCATGTCTGCAACAGTACTCCAAAGAGCATTATGACTCAGCGTTATTCTACTACCCTTCCCCCATACATATCCTTGCACATTGTTTCTCTTCAAATAGCATCTAATGGCCCCTTGAATGCCTCAATTGAACCAGCTTCCATCACACTTCCACAAATCAAAGATCTTTGATAACACCAAGGTTGCAATGCACTGAACCTCCATCAAACTTCCCAGACATTTTTAATTGTCTCTCTACACAACCATACATGACAGAAGGAATACATTTCTGCAAAAGGGAGGAAGAAATCACTGGGTGAATCTTGCCCAAGAAGATACAGTTTGCTGCACAAAATATATTAAATTAAACATGATGATCTACTCCAGAATCTCTCAAAGGGAATCATCATTTTTGTGCCACTGCCCTCAATTTGTAGACAGAGGGAAGGCGATAAAATTTGTCTAAGTCATTATTTCTGAGTAATCACATGACAAATAGCTCACTTTTTTTTCACCATGTCTGCTCCTTCTATTGAAATTCAAACTCTTAGCAATTCCAAGTCGATGGAAAGGAAAAGCAAACTGTTGAAATGTTGGCTGCTGATTCACTATAAGCTTATTTTGTGTTGCTAGCTGGGAACAGTTTCACTCCCCAAAGGTTTACTTGTTTTGGAAGTGACTGCCAATATCTTCTGGACTTATTTTTAAAAGGTCACTTACACGGGCCTGGACCAAGATCTGGTTACAGGAGACTTGAAGGGAAGCTCGTCAATGAATGTATTGTTTCGCGATTCCATTGGACCTTGTTTGGCTGAAATATAAACCATAATCACACAATTGCTGAGTATGATATAATTAAACATTGTTAACACAAACCTTTTCAAAATGGCTGACTTTCTGTCTAAACGAGATGTTCTGCAGATGCCTTGTGGAAAGGCCAATCACCAGGCAAATGTGTGGAATCAAGGAAGATGGTGATAGACAAGTGACCGGAACCAGATCAACACACCGAAAGGTAGGAAAAGAAATCAAAACACCTATGAAACCTAGACGTAGATACTGGTGATTTTGACAACACAATACATTATTGGAACAATATGATCCCTCTTTACAGTTTGGCTAAGATCTTTGCGATCCTGACAAATTCTTAGCCATTCACTTGGTCTCTCTCTCACCATGATGGAACTTATCCAATCTACAGATTTTGTGACTTTAGCAATCACTTTCTTTTCTTCTGCCCTTTCGAGCTCTCTTTCAAGCTTTCCTTTCAATTCCATTGGTATTTTACATGGAGGTTGAATCACAGCTTTCTTTGCTTGGTGAACAATGATATTATATTCACCATATTGGAAGCATCCAACTGTCCCATTGAAACCCTTTGTATATACTGATACCAGACCTTCTCGTCATATGATTGGAAGGTGACTTTTCAATGGGTGTATTTTATAATTAGCATAAAATGTCCAGATCTGATAGTTTAGAGAAAGAAAATCAAACAACCACTCATATTAGGAAAATCGATAAGCCCACAATAATAAATCTGAAGGTGAAGAATGGTACTGGAGCACAGAATAATGCCATCCTATATCTGAAGGTCTTTTCTGAACACTTGGAAGAAAATGGCTATCCAAGGTGTTCTGAAAACACTCAATATCATGCTAACAGGATACAGAGGAATTGTGATTCAATCCAAATCAAACAGTCATTACAATGCATGTTCTTCCTCACAGAAACAGAGGTCTTGCTATGCTGGAGTTGAGCAGTGTGAAGAGCTGCAGATTGAACCTTGAGGTGAAAGAAGTGACCATGAGCATTAAGGATAGTGCCATAGAAGGAATAATATGCATACCTGAATAATGTGCATTGCCTGTGATGTGTGCTACAAATCCACAAGTGCCAAAGAACAACAAATGCTAAATCTATAAGATGGTTGAACACCATCTTACCACATAAGTGATACCACGAAGAACACAAGCTCCAAACTATTCGAAAAAAGGAGCTCAGTTTATTTCCAAAACATAAGAAATATTGATTTATAATTTTTCTACAGTTTAGGAAAGCCATTGACTGAAGTAGTTATAGCGATAAACACATGACTTCAAATCGAACCGGGATGTTAATTGTTGTTGGATTAGCTGTAAAGAACTAGGAATTTTGCTGAGAACCAAATGTATGTCTACTTTTCCTGGTGGCAACCTTGGTCCTGTACTGGAGAGTCAGATATTGTGTAACAATATCTCAGCACTCTCCTAGTCAGGGAGCATAGCAATTATATTAAACAAAAAGCGTTCTACAAAATAAACAAAAAAAATGAGAAGTAGAATACAATCAGAACACATGAAAGTAGCAATTTTTGATTAGGCATTGCTCAATCGTTTAATCTCAAGGGGAGCAGATTCAGTTCTTGCTGTGCTCAATCAAATTGAATTTCTGCAAGGCCTTAGAAACAAAGTTAGGCCCCTTCATTTTATATGCAGGAAGTCTGACATCTCTGTTAGACAGTTGCGTGGGATACCTACAAAGCTTCACTTGGTAATATGCTCTCATTTTTCATCTGGATCAATTTCGATCTCATAATGTCTCGATCAAATGACAATAGTATGATTTTTCATTAAAGACACAATTAATTCTCAACTTGATACAAGAATTAAAGCAATTGTCTATTACAGGTTTACATTGTTCAGCCACCTGGTGCTGACTGTCAATATATAATTTTTATGCTATTTGCTCATTTTGAGAAATAGTTCATTCTATGTTTTAAACCATCATTCTCATAAAATCAGAGGCTGAGAACTCTGCTGTGAATATTCACTTTCAGATTCCCCAAAGACTAACCACCACCTACAATGCACAAGACAGGAGAATGATGGAAAAAGCTGAAAATGTGTTGCTGGAAAAGCGCAGCAGGTCAGGCAGCATCCAGGGAACAGGAGAATCGACGTTTCAGGCATAAGCCCTTCTTCAGGAATGAGGAAAGTTTATCCAGCAGGCTAAGATAAAAGGTAGGGAGGAGGGACTTGGGGGAGGGGCGTCGGAAATGTGATAGGTGGAAAGAGGTCAAGGTGAGGGTGATAGGTCAGACTGGGGTGGGGGCGGAGAGGTCGGGAAGAAGATTGCAGGTTAGGAAGGCGGTGCTGAATTTGATGGATTTGACTGAGACAGGCTGGGGAGAGGGGAAATGAGGAAACTGGTGAAACCCGAGTTCATCCCTTGTGGTTGGAGGATTCCTAGCCGGAAGATGAGGCGTTCTTCCTCCAACCATCGTTTCGCTGTGGTCTGACGATGGAAGAGTCCAAAGACCTGCATATCTTTGGTGGAGTGGGAGGGGGAATTGAAATGTTGAGCCACAGGGTGGTTGGGTTGGTACAGGAGTGGTACAGATAAGATGAATAGCAGTTCTCTTTTATATAGGGTGAGTTTTCAAGACTACAGGGGATATTTTTAAAGGTGAGAGGAGGAAGAATTTTAAAAAAAGACATGAGGATTATTTTTTAGAAACAAAGAAAGAGGTTTGTGTGTGGAATGAATTTCCAGAGAAAGTGGTGGATATGGGTATTGTTACAAAGTTTAAAAGACAATTAGATAAGTACATGAATAAGAAATGTTTGGAGGGATATGAGTCAAGCGCAGGTTTAGTTTGCGATTATGGTCAACATGGACTGGTTGGACCATTGGGTCTGTTTCTATGCTGTATGACTCAATTCAAGAACTAAATCAATGTGGCTCGAGGTAAGGAGCAATTACATCACTCAGTATAGTCTATAGGCTCCCAGCAAGTGGGAAGAATGCAGAAGAACAAATCTGCAGGGAAATTAGAAGAATGTCCGTAATATAGAGAAATAACAATGGGGAACTTTAATTACCGAAATATAAACCAGGATACTTGAATTGTAAAGGGCAGAGGGGGGCAAGCATTCCTTAATTTCATGCAGAAGAATTTCCTACACCAATACACGTCCAGTCCAACAAAGAACATACGCTTGGACTCATCATAATAATAGAAGCAGGAGTAGGCCTTTCGGCCCATTGAGCCTGCTCTGACATTCATTAAGATCTTGGCTGATCTATCAATCGTCTCAGCTCCTCCTACCTGCATTATCCCCATAACCCTTAATTTCCCTACCATGCAAAAACTCACCCAACTGTGTCTTGAATATATTTAATGAAGCTGCTGTTACTGCGTAAGGAAGAAGCGGAGGGCTTTGAGTCCTTCGTGATGGGGGATGGAGGTGTACTGGGACTGGATGTCGTTTGGAGGAAGTGGGAGGATTGGAAAGTCGTTTGGAGGAAGATGTAAAAAGCTCTGCTTGCCTGGATGAGTGCAGCTCCAACTACACTTAGGAAGCTTGACACCATACAGGACACAGAAGCCCACTTGATTAACACTCCATCTGCCACAGATATTTAACGTTGACTCCCTCCAACACTACTGCATACTGACAACAATATCTACAAGGTGCACTGCAGCAACTCACTATGACTTCTCAAGTGAATCTTCCAAACTCTCGTACCCAGAAGGACAAGGGCAGCAGATACATGGGAACATCACCATCTGCAAGTTCCTCTCCAAGTCACACAACAAACAACATCAAACCTTAGGTGGCATTGGGTCAAAAACATGGTACCCTTCCAAAAGGCACTGTCAGCGTACCTACACCATACGGACTGCAGCAACTCAAGAAGGTAGTTCACCACCATCTTCTCAAGGGCAATTAGTGATGGGAAAGAATTGTTGACTGGGCATGTTGGTGATAATATCAGGTCAATCATACTTGCAAAGGATTTGTTGATTTCCTTCATTTTCTATTTTGACCACAGTGTTAATCTTTGTTATAACCTACTATCTTTGATAATTAGTCAATGAAAGAATGGTAAACAGTTGCCAGCTTATATCACCATCATACATTTCTGGCACTTTTAACTGATTATTGCTGTGATATTAACAGAGCTGTAGACTGTAGATTGAAACATTACAGTAATTTGAAAGGTGCTCAATGCATTAGAGCTGGTATAGAAATTACTGCTACAGAAGTTTAATATATTTCAGTACTTCTAACATATCAAAGGAGTGAAATATTAATTCAAACAGTGTAATTACTTAGAATCAAGAATTATGCATCAATTATGTGATTATGTAAATTCATAATTCAACATAACAAACAAATAATATACCATAGAATGGTGCACACCTAAGGAGAAAAGTTTGTACTTTTAAAATTCCAGCTGGATATCTTGCCAGTCAGCAGTTTGCATTTGTGACCTTAGCATGGACTGTGCATAATCTTTCAGCCATTTATTCTGTCTCACACACACCTGAATTTGTAGCACAGGCTTCCAGCTGGCAAGGTCTCCAACAAGAGTACAAAGTCAGAAATTACTCTCATGACAGAGGAGAGGTGAGAAAAGCTGCCCTCAACATCAATCACATATGCTACCAGGAACCATAGCAAAACTATGTTTTACTGAGAGGATGACCCTCAGTGGGTGAAATTACAGTGGGCAAACAGCATCAGTTGATCATTATTGTGTTTATTGATGCCAGGAAAAGAAGAAAAAGCCCAATCATCTCCTTGACTCTTACAGAATCCCAAATAATTAATATCTTTGGACCTCCACTGATAGTAACTTAATATGTTCAAAAGGATCAATAAGGTGATTACAGCAGCAGGGCACAGGCTGAATCCTCTTTTAAGATCTGCACCATCTATTAGCAGCTTCAGGAGTTTGATTGAATGTTCATTATTAACCTGAATGTGTACAACACTCAAGCAATCCAGTACCATCTAGGAGAAAGCAATTCTTTTGTCAGTGTCCTTGTTGCAGATTCCAGTATCATTCTGCACTCCACTGGTGTAATGAAAATATATTATCTCCAGGTGCATTAACGTAATTTGTGAATAGCTTTTAATCGCATTGCCTTTGCTGTGAGATTATGGAAATCATGCTCCAAGTTATTGCTATTTCATTTGAACATTTTGATATATCCTAATTAATGTCATGGCACCACCACGGTGAATTGATTGAAGATCAAGGCTTGACCCTACCATTAGGCAACTAAAGATGAGCAATTAACGTGGGATTGCCAGCGACAGCCGCATCTTGATTTTTTTTTGAAAGTAGTTTTGAAAGTACTTGTAACTTGATCTGTAACTGTAGGAGTTAAAATGATTGTTTGCGAGCTGTGTTGATCACTGAAACAGCCCAAAACCAAAATCAAAACACTGTAACTGTTCGAAATAAGAAATGGAAACAGAATAAAATAATCAGTAGGTTGGGCAGCATCTGTGGAGATAGAAATAGAGCTAGCGTTTCAGGTCACGATCTTTCATCAAACACGTTACAGTGATTGGGTTGGAGTTTATACCTCGCATATGCCCACTCCTACAAAAACACTCAGTCTCAAATGAACTGACACTAAACATGCTTGCTCTGCAGCCATAATTCTAACTGGTGACCTTAAGGAGGTGAGAATTGGACTTCCATTCCTCAGTAGGACGAGGTCCTGCCCTCAAGAGCTGCCAGCCAGTATGATTGGTTGGCACTACAAGTAGCCTGAGGAATGACAGAACTGAGGGGACTAGAAGGAAACCCATGAAGATAAAGGATGGATCTCAGACCAAGGTAAGTTCCAGGTCTTTTAGGCAGGGAGCTTTGAGGAGTGTTGGGGGGAGGGGTGGTGGTAGTATGATGGGGTGGTGGAGATGTAGTTTTGGTGACCACCCAACAATGGTGGGGAGGGGAACAGACACTCTGGGGTGGAGATGCCCTCATGTGTATAGAGCATCACCCGAAGGATGTATCCTCCCCTCACTCCTGCCTTTGGTTAAAAGGGACACCCTTTGAATTCCCATCTCTCTGCTCACACAGTCCATTTTATGATAGATGCAATATTTGTGTTAAATGACTTGCTGACAAGCTCAATTGTCTTATTTCATTATTTTTTTGAAAAATGTCAGGTGAGCTGCTGATGTCAATCCTATTTCAGGTAGGGGATTGGCAGGAAAGCTGGGGAGGGGAGCATTTTTATGTTCCTTTCCACCTAAAACACGGTAAGAACAGGGGCCAGAAAGTCCTTCTCATAATGGAAAGTCTGATTTCGGATTAAGGATCATGATCTGAAAAGTTAACTCTGTTTCTCTCTCCACAGTTGCTGCCAGGCCTGCTGACTTTCTCCATTGTTGTTCATTTTTATGACCATAACAGCACAGGTTGAAATATTATATTTGTACATCTGACGCAACAAAGGTATATTTTTCCAGATCAATGTAGGTGAAACTGATAGAACTTACATTTTCTGTCGGGTTTGAGATTACGGTTGACTGGAGGTGGCAGCAAATCTCCAGGAAAGTTGGGTTTGTGGCAGAGAGAGGCTGTACTTCCTTTGCGTGTGGGGAATGTGGCTGAGGAGAATCCAGGGAAGTCAAAGTGGTGCGGACCAGGACTCATGGGTATGTAGACATCCTGACAACTCTCTGCAGTGGTTGTAACAAATGAAGACAAGGAACCTGGGTTCATTGGCACATAATTATCTTCGGATTCCAAACTTTCTGAGCGGGATGACGTACATTTTGATCTCTGTGAACATATATAATTTCCAACGTCCTTTAAACCAGAACTAGATATGTTTAACTGTGTCTTGTATAACTTATATTTAGAAATTTTTAGATTTGTTGCTCTAGAATGCTAGTGAATTAACATAATGCTTCTTGAATTTCTTACAATGCTTTAATTTAAAAGAGGGATCACAAATTAGGCAGAAAAGTTGATAAATTCCAGGTGCAAAGTGACAATTGGGCAAATAAAGAGTGAAATTAATTGACAATTAATTTATATCGCACTTTTAAGGTAATAAAATATCTCAAGATGCTTCACAGCAACTATAAAGCAATATTTAACACCAAGTCACATTAGGCAATATTATGTCAGATAAACAAAATGTTGGTCAAGTAATTTTTAAAGAACTTATGTGAGAAGAAAGCTAAAGAGTCAGAAAAGTATCTAAGGGATTTCTAGAACATGGAGCCTAGTTAACCAGGAAGGCATGACTACCAAAGGTAGAGTTATTAACATTCAGAGTGTTGAAGAGATCAGAATTACAGGAGATATGTTGAAGGGCATTACAGAGATAGGAAAGGGTAAAGCATTAGAGAGATCTGAAAGCAATGATGAGAACATTAAAACCAAGTCATTATTTAATCAGGAACCAACAGAAGTCAGAAAACAAAGGGGTAAGAGATGAAAGATGGTGTAGGTTAGGACAGGAGCAGAGTTTGGATGATCTCAACTTTATAGAGGGTGCTTGCAAGAGGGTAGTCAGCTCTGAGGTAACAAAGACAAGCATGAGGGTTTCCATAGATAAACTGAGGCAGGGATAAAGTTAGGAAATAATCTGTAGGGAATGGTGCAGCCCATCACAAAACTTCTTTATTTCTGTGGGAAGTTCAACTCTATATTACATGCACAGAAATTACAAAAAATTACGAGAAAAATAAAATTCCAACTAATTAGATGTATAACAAAATATACAGAGTCTTGATTTGACTTGCAGGTAAGTGTGTTCAAAAGGAAACTAATAATGCTTCTCACGCTCTTTAGTCATTCATCTAGCCACTGGTACTTTCTGATACTCTTACACACACTTGAAATGTTTAAGTATTATTCAAATATGCTAATTCTCAAAAAGCAGATAACATTTAAAAAAAAACAGCTGGCATTAGAGGAGGTGGAACAAAGACACTGAGGGTTTTAAAACAACATAGTTTTGAAGGTGGCAAGGCAATTTGACAAGGCTCCATAAATAAATGTAAGTGTGTTAAACTGCTATAAATCATGGGTTACACCTCGGGTGCAATATTGTGTCCAATCAGAGACAACCAATTCCAGCAGAATATCAGCCTCCTAAGCTTCACCCATCACAAATGTAAACTCATCCCAAACTGCATGGCCTTTATGCTTATTATCTCTAGACTTAGTGATATTGATTCCCTGTTCCTCGATTCAGTCAAGTCTTGCCATTCACATGTCCAGCTTTCACTAAGCTGATTATCCAGACAAAATTTGCTGCATACCATTTTAATATTGTTGGCAGAGTTGTACGGTTTATGGCTAAATGTGGGTTGGGTCGAGTTTGGTTGAGTGAAACTATCTTGTGAGGTGAGATGAGTTTCTTTGCCAGATCTTTCCATAATCACTGCTTTAATTCCATTGCTGACCCAGTAGGGAGTACCAATTTGTCTCTCCATGTCATCTTACCACACGCTGTTTCTGATTGAAATCGCCACTAACTGGACATCTGCCTTTAGACCAGCATTTCTTCAGCCATGCCACGTTCGTGAGCAAAGGTGCATGTGGAGGGACACTAGCATCTGGCACCTGCCCTGCTCATGACTGGTGAGTGGACAGAGATGGCTGATAAGGGCAAGATAGCACTGAGGTCCACCAGCAGGAATGTGGAGGTCTTGGTTGACATGGTAATGCACAGGAAGCCATCCTTTTCCCAGAGAAGGGAGGAGCACACCATGCCTGCCTGGTCATGGGTCGGTACTCTGTCCAGGGTTCAGAGGATTGGTTGGTAGTGCTGAAAGACAATCAATGACTTTCACCATGTCATTAAGGTAAATACCATTGTCACTCCCTGCTGCCTCGCACTCGCTGGATACCTGCTATTGTACCCACCTCCCACCAAGGCTTCTGCTCTGACAGCCCCTCTATTGCATGCTTCCCTTACTCTGATGCCCTCCCACATCACTAACTCTGCCTCCTCACTCCCTCAGAATGCTTCACATCTTGCCCCACAATTGTGCCACACCCTTGTGCTCACCCATTTGTCCATTTTATGCCAATACTGGAGAAGACATAGAGTCATACAACTCAGAAACAAACTCATCGGTCCAACTCAACCGCACTGACCAGACATCCCAATCTGACCTAGTCCATTTGTCAGCATTTGGCCCATTTCCTTCTAAATGTTTCCTATTCGTATACTCATCCAGATGCCTTTTAAATGTTGTAACTCAATATACCTCCATCACTTCCTCTGGAAGCTCATTCCAGACATGCACTATCCTCGTGTGAAAAAGTTACCCCTCGGGTCCTTTTTAAATCTTTCCCATCTCACCTCAAATTTTGGACTCCGCTTTCTAGGGAAAAAGACCTTGGCTATTCACCCTATCCATGCCTTTCATGATTTTATAAATCTCTATAAAGTCATCTGTCAATCTCTGTCACTCTCGGGAATAAAAGCCCCAGCATACTCAGCCTCTCCCTATAACTCAAACCAGGGCAGAGAAAAGCAAACAGATTTGGGGGAGGGGAGATTTCCTGTCCTTCCCTCCTAATGAGGAGAGGATACTCACCCTGCTGGGTACTGGATCCTGTGGGAGTGCAGAGACATCCAGGTCCCACCACTGGTCGTAGCACAGAAATGGAGCATTGAATTCACCAGGCCCTCTGGCGTGCTGCATCGGGCACTGCCTCTGACCTGAGGCTGTGAGACTCCTTCTGCCTGCTGTGTGTTTAACAGCTGCAGCTGGTGAGCTGAGCACATCAGCCGAGAAGCAGCCATGATCCTCACCTGGAGACAGGACAGTGACAGCGAGGTATTCAGATGGAGGAGGAGCCACACTCAGGTCCCTCAGCAATTTTCTGCAGAGGTGACCGGCCCTCATCCTCCCCTCGAGCTGGCTCACTTCTATCCTTGGAAATGCAGGCCAGGAAGAGTCATGGAAGGACCACGGCACATCTGGCCTGTCTGGATAAAAGAACCCCCACCCCCTTCCCCACCGCACCAAATCTCCTCAGTCAACAACTCCACTACAGAACAGGCCCCCTCCACTCTCTCTGTGAAAGCACCTTCTCCTAGTGATGGTCACTACACTCACCTCTGCCCCCTGACTCTCTTGGTGTTTTGGTATGTTGCTGGTGTCTTCCACTATGATAAGACCATAATATGTAGGAAGAAAAGAAACCATTCAGCCCATCAGGTCTGCTCCATCAGTCAATGAGATCATGTCTGATCTCATAATCTCAACTCCACTTCCCTGCCTTTTCTTCATAAATCTTGATTCCCTATCTGCCTTGAATATCCTTAATGACTCAACCTCAACAGGCGTTTATGGTATTGAATTCTAAAGATTCACTGTCTTCTAAAAGAAAACATTTCTCCTCATCTCTGTCTTAAACATGTGACTCCTTATTCTGAGATTTTGTTCTTTGGTTCTAGACTCTCCCATAAGAGGAAACAACATTTTTCCATCTACCCTATCAAATCCCCTAAGAATCTTGCATGTTTCAATGAGGTTACCTCTCATTCTTCTAAATTCGAATGAGTATAGGCCCTACTCAACCTTTCCTTATAAGACAGTCCTTCCACATCCAAAGGCAGTCTCTAATTCCAGCTTATTCTTCCTTAGATAAGGGGACCAAAACAGTTTACAGAAGAACCTCGATTATCCGAAGGACACCAATGGGGAGTAATTCATTCGGTTAATCGAATTCCGGATAATCGAATGCCAGATAACATAGTTTAGCCAAGCATTGGGACTGTGCGATTTTGACGGATAATTGAATGCCAGGTAATCAAGGTTCCTCTGTATAGTATTCCAACTGTGGTCTGACAATGTCTTCTATAGTTTTAGCAAGACCTCCCTATTTTTAGTACTCCAGAGATATATCCTAAGAACAGAGAAGTGGGTGCTGCATTGGAGCAGACAGCCCTTTCATGACTAACGTCACTGATTATCCATTTCAAATCCATTTCCTGCCCTATTCTGTATCCTTTGATTCCCCAAATCATGTAAAATGTCTAATCTTTTCTTCCTTTTCTTGAGTCAAGTATCATTCCTCCCTGGCCACAGCATCTTATCAAAAATTGTACTGTTGTGACATCACCTAAGTGTCTGGCTGAAGTAGCAACAATAGGTTTCAAAGACAATGACCACTGAATTACACAATTTAATGCATTTAATTATAAATCCATAACAAATGGCACTGAATCCATTAATTAATGTCTTACAAGACGTCAAGGAATTCTAGCAAATATATCGACTAGGAACTAATATGAAGAGCTTTAAGACCAGCAACAATAACATATGGGGTGTGGTAACAAGGACTGGGGGCAGACAAGCAGAAAGATTGAGAAGTGACTGAAAATGTGAGAGAGACAAATAGCGAGCTTGCTGATAACTGCATTATTTATTCTCCTGCACAATGCGGGTGCTGTTAGCTAAACTGTCATTTGTTGTCCATTCCTAAAATTGTACAGATATATTACAGCTCATATTTAACTAACTTACTGGAATTCTTTGAGTATATTACAAATGCATTGGACAACAGGGAACCAATGGATGTGGTGTATCCAGATTTCCAGTAGGCATTCGACCAGGTGCCGCACAAAAGGCTGCCCAACATAAGCTAAAGGTGTACGGTGTTACGAGTAATGTATTAGCATGAATAGAAGACTGGTTAACCAACAGAAAGCAAAGAGTGGGGATAAATGCGTCTATTTCTGTTTGGAGATCAGTGGCTAGTGGTGTGCCCCAGGGATCAGTGTAGGGACTGCAATTGTTTACAACTTGCATGGATGATTTAAAGTTGGGGACCAAGGCCAATGGGCTGAGAAGTGGTAATTAAGAAGGCAAATGGAATATTCTCCTTCATTGCTAGAGGGATGGAATTTAAAAATAGGGAGGTTATGCTGCAGCTGTATAGGGTGCTGGTGAGGCCCCACCTGGAGTGCTGTGTACAGGTTTGGACTCCTTGAGAAAGGATGTACTGACACTGGAGGGGGTGCAGTGAAGGTTCACTAGGTTGATTCCAGATTGAAAGGATTGTCGTATGAGGCGAGAATGAGTAGACTGGGACTATACTCATTGGAATTTGGAAGAATGGGGGTGGGGGGGAATGAAGTGCAATTGTTTGTATGTTAAATATATTACAGCAACATTCAAAACACAAGATTTTATGCTGTTCAAACAATCTTATAATTCATCATTTGGACCTGCATTTTTCAAATGGAGGGGATAATGTGCAAATTCTGTCCGACAACAGGTTTGATATAGTAAAGATCAAAGAGAGTTCAGACATCAATACTAGGATGACAGTGTAAGGTACGCATGGCTGAAGACAGTGGCAACAAATTTCAGTGGGTAGACTCTGAGTGTGGCAAGGTTCCCAAAATTTGTTGGCAGTATTAGGTTTTAAGTAGTTGTTTTGTAATCTGTCCATTTACTTCTAAAATGGGAGACATTTTGGATCAAAAACAGGTGATCAGCATTTCTACCTAGATGCATGAGGAAGAATGTAGTAGAAGCCACTTTTGAGATCAGATGTTAGGCTTCCCTATAAATGAATTAATATCACAGAGAGACAGCAGTTTTGTGTGGTTAGCAGAGAACAAACTGCTTGAGTTAGTGCACTTCCACAGCCAGGTATGAGAGAGAAACAGTCTTTCGACTATGACTAAATGACTTAGCCTTGCATAGCCAGCAGGAATGAAATGATAGGGCAGGTCTCACTGCAGGTACTGGATTTCGGTAATTCTCCCTCAGCTAAGGAAGGCACTGATGGGTGAACTCTTAAAATTACTCTTCAGTGAAAGAGGGGACAGTGAATATATCAGAAGCTGAGAGCACCTCTGTGGACTGTTTGCTACATTGCCTTAATTCCCTAGAGGGAGTGTTGAGTAACAAGTATAAAAGGGAATTTTTACTTTCTATTGTTTAAACTACAAGCTGCCTACAGAAAGTATTGAGTTCAGCATTTTTAATCATTTGTTCCCATAAAATTCTTAAAAATAAAGCCTTGTAATATCACTCTTTTCAGTTATTAACTGGAAATTTGAATTTCTTTTTAAACTCATCGGTTTTTATGGAGTTCTTAACAAGAGACAAAATTTGCCAGAGAGAGAGAGAGAGAGACTGAGAAGTTCAGGATAGTAATGCATCTCAATTAATATAAAGAGCCATTAAGTTGTAAACACATTTTTTTAAAAATGCTCCTTACCAAGTAAGAGCTGAATCCATCATTAACAGATTCCACCGAGAGGCCTTCGTTATTAGTAGCGTGACGGGGATAATCATATGTTTCACATGAAGAAGCTGGTTGGAAGACATTTTACACAAGACTGAATCATAGAGAAATGGGACCTTGTTTTTAGTTAAACACAGTAATTCATCCCTTCTTCAGAAAGATACACAGAAGGGTGAATGTTCTGATTTAATATTCCTGGTGAGAACACTCCACTGCCGGAAACAAAATCAAAACTTGTGCACATCAGAACTTCAAATTCAGCCATTGAGAGCAAAATGGTAAATGGTGCAAGTCTGAACTTCTGATATATGCTGCACCTAGTGAGACTCAGAGCACTTCCATTTTATAGAACCATATATTAAACCTGAAACATCATTGCAAAATTAAATCTCAAAAGAATAAATTACATAAGAAATGTACAATTGTACATACCCATTTTGCTTGTTAAATGAGTTACACATGAATCTTGTCACTAAGAAAATATAATCCATTACAACAGACTCATAAATCAGGAATTTGCTCAGGGCTTGCCTGAGTTGCTATTGAACCTTTGAAATAAGATTTGCAGGAACCCAGATGAACAGGGATAACCACGGTCTCTGCTGATTGTTGCAGTTACATTGGCCACTTAAGAATAGTTCCCACCAAGGAAAATGCCTGTATCCTAACACCTATCTCTCGAGTTCTGACTTTCAAATAAGTTTAACACTGGTCTCAGTGCAGTTTAAACATTATTGTATGGCTCTGTTGGTCCCTTAGTTTCTCTTCTTCTTCCCGATAGATTTTCTCCCCAGACCACAACCTTTTGAGACCACAAAGACAGTGCATGACCTGTTTCCAAATTACAATCAATGCCACTCTCACTTATCTGCACACAGACAGAATTGGTATTTTAATATCTCCACAATCAGAAAAGCATTTGCCTTGCTTGGTAATTTCTCAAAGATCCGCAAGAGCAATCAGTGACTTGGCACATGTTTGGGTCTCAAAAACTATACCTTTCAGTTCTGTATTGCAGTAAATAACATATGCCCCAGTGCACAGAACCACAATATTGCTATTATCTGACAGTTTGCGTTCAAAGAAGTGTCATATCACCAACAGACTGCAGTCTACCCATCAGCTAGCTGGTTGTCAACCACTGGAATGTGGGGGAAAAAAAATTAATATTATAGATTTCAGTTTCTTTCTGCAGTACCTTAGAGTCACAGAGTCATAGAGATGCACAGCACAGAAACAGAACCTTCGGTCCAACTCGTCCATGCCAATCAGATATCCCAACTCAATCTAATCCCATTTGCCAGCATTTTGGCAGCTCATTCCATACACGCACCACCCTTTGCATGAAGAAGTTGCCTCTTAAGTCTTTTAAATCTGTCCCTCTCACCCTAAACCTATGCTCTCTAGTTCTGGACTCCCCATCCCTCATGATCTTATAAGCCTCTATAAGGTCACCCCTCAGTCTCCGACACTCCAGGGTAAAAAGCCTTGCCTATTCAGCCTCTCCTTGTAGCTCAAACCCTCCAACCCTGGCAATATCCTTGTAAATCTTTTCTGAACACTTTCAAGGTTTACTCCATCCTTCTTATAGGAGGGACACCTGAATTACACACAATATTCCATAAGTAGCCTAACCAATGTCCTGTACAACCGCAACATGACCACCCAACTCAATGCTCTGATCAATAAAGGAAAGCATATCAAATGCCTTCTTCACTATCCTATCTACCTGCGACTCCACTTTCAAGGAGCTATGAACCTGCACTCCAAGGTCTCTTTGTTCAGCAACACTCCCCAGGAACTTACCATTAAGTGTATAAGTCCTTATGGAATTTTTTTATGGGGTCAAAGACAGAAAATGCCAAGATACTCAAAAACGAAATGGTTTCACAAATATTTGCACCCAAGTTATTTTACTTGTTTCCCTCACTAGATGTTTATCAATTTGTGTATTTGTAGCATTTCATGTTCCTACCTCAGACTTGCAGCTTCTGAAGTCTTTGCTTCTTTAAAAGTTTAAAGCCAAGGAAGACTATGGACTACTCCAGCTGTGCCTCCCTGGAACGGGATGGTGAACAGATAGACCTTCAATCTAGCAATTTCCAGTCAGACGTTAAAATACCTGGAGCTGCCTGACTATTTTACACTGTAGAGTCGTTTTTTTAAGATTCATTTATAATTTGAAATTGTTACCTCTGTGAAGTCTGTTGTTATCTACTGCTGGAAGCGTATTTCTTCTTGGGATTGTAGCTGCTGATGATGCTTGTTTTCCTTTGCTATTGCGAGTACATTGCTTCGGGCTACCCCATTCTGGCTTCCGATCTATCGGAACAGGCTTTGGTGGCCGTGGAGGAGGTGCAGCTGCTGAATCACCAGAGCTTGTGGATAACGGGTTGTGGTTACGGTCAAAAGTGAATGTCCTTGGAATATTGTGGCAGGACATCGGCGTTGATGGAATGTCATAGGAGTCTGTGGAAATCTCACTAAGTCTTCTACAAAGAGTACTATTTGGAGTGTTAAACGTGTACACTTCTTCATCGTCATTGTCTAACCCAGGTGAGCCATATTTGGCTGCACCATCATATCCCAGACTCCGAGGCAAATCATAAGCAGTGGTAACCCTTTGTTCTATGTGCTGTTTCTCTGGTTTTGGTAACACATGAAAGCCATGGATTTGCCCACTGATTCCGTTGACACAGTGTGAGTTTGCTTCTGATAACTTCTCTGAGGTTGTGTCTCCATCTCTCTTCGTGGAACCATGCTGAGAAAAACTGGCACTCCTGGATAATACCAAATAGAAAGAAATGGCAATGAGTTTGGTGCTTCATGTTATTGATCATGCTCAAATTAACTCCTTTACTCTCAGCAGTGAACTTAATACTCCTCAGCTTAGCTGCAATGGTAAGTTTCGTAACTAAAGCATAGACTGTACAATGCTGCAGTGCAATTGAATTGAGTTGAAACTTTATTGCTGGAACAGCACAGCAGGTCAGGCAGCATCCAGGGAACAGGAGATTCGACGTTTCGGGCACAGGCCCTTCTTCAGGAATGAGCAGAGAGTGTTCAGCAGGAGAAGATAAAAGGTAGGGAGGAGGGACTTGGAGGAGGGGAGTTGGAAATGTGATAGGTGGAAAGAGGTCAAGGTGAGGGTGATAGGTCGGAGTAGGATGGAGGCGGAGAGGTCAAGAAGAAGACTGCAGGTCAGGAAGGCGGTGCCGGGCTGGAGGGATCCGGCTGAGACAAGTTGGGGGGAGGGGGGATGAAGAAACTGGTGAAGTCCACGTTCATCCCCTGCGGTTGGAGGGTTCCCAGTCGGAAGATAAGACGCTCCTCCTCCGACCGTCGGGTTGTTGTGGTTTGGCGGTGGATGAGTCCAATGACCTGCATATCCTCGGTGGAGTGGGAGGGGGAGTTGAAATGCTGTGCTACAGATTGGTTGGGTTGGTTCGTCCGGGTGAATTGAGCAATTGAATTGAGCAACTGCACCAATTGAAAAGGTGAAGAATTTCTATGGAATATTGTCAATGAACATATCAAAAGATAAATGGAGTCACTGCTATTTAGTACAATATTTGAAAAAAGAGCAGTGATGGAGGATTGTCACGCAACAGCATTTAAAATTATCAATAAAAGTTCATGTTAACAGAAAAGTTTTGAAATTTACAATGTTCTCTTCAAGTGTAATTTGATTTTTATAGTCAATGGATTTTGTTTTAGCAGATTTTTGAGCAGTTTCCAAACTTTGCTTAAACTCAATTCCAGCTGATCAGCATTGCTGTGAGTAAGCAACACTTTACCACCAGAAGTCGCATCTTTCAGAAAACCATCTTGGTTTGTATCCTCAGTCTAATTCAGAATTGAGGAGAAAGTGAGGTCTGCAGATGCTGGAGATCAGAGCTGAAAATGTGAGATCAGAGCAGGAAGAAGGGCTTATGCCCGAAACGTCGATTCTCCTGTTCCCTGGATGCTGCCTGACCTGCTGCGCTTTTCCAGCAACACATTTTCAGCAGCTAATTCAGAATTGACTATGTTAGCAGAAATAAATTTTCCAAACTACCTCAGGCTCAGAGGGGGGGATGCAATGGGCTGCAATGTAGGTGTTTTTGGCTACGTTTGAGTTGCACTGAGCTTTGTAGAGGATTTGTTGACATGAAGCCTATCACTGTATCTCATCAAAATCACTGCATTAATTACATACCCTGTCCGTTTGGCACCTCTCACACCCAATTTCCACTCCATCTGAAGACGATGCCTTTTGAAAACACTCACTACCCAGTAGATATCTGCCCAATGACTGGAATCCTTTACTCGTGCATCACCTTTAGAACTCTGCAGTGTGCCCAGACAAGCACTGAGACACTCCGAATTTCTCCATACTTGGCAAAGGATATGGGAGAAGGGGAAAATGGTATCATGATTCAATGAAAGGGACCTGGAGGTCCTGGTGGATGGGGTAATATGAAGGAGGGCTCCCCTCTACCCAGAAGAGCACCAGCAGAGACTGTACCTGCTAGCCTGTGCTCTGTGATCATTGCCCAAGTCAGTACTACCTCCAGGGTGTGGAGAAACTGCCAGCAGTGTAGTAAAAATGTCAATTATCTTCTCTGTTCTGCCAGGGTAAGTGCCACACCCTCTCTGCCTCATCACATTCACTCTCTCCCCTGTCACTTTCATTATTGCCTGTAACACCTTCCCTCCCTCAGCCTCCTAAAGCACAAAGGTTTTATCCCTGAATATCAAAGGAGTGATACTGATTTCAATTTCATGTCCACGATATCTAAAACTGGAAATTAGAATATTTAATTCTATCTAAAATCATGTATAAAAAGCAAAATAAGGAAAGGGAACAAAATGTAACTTGAGTTTAACATAAAAAAGACAAAGATATAATGAAATTCCCAAATAATTAAAATCAGAAGAAATTTGAATCAATATTTGTAAGTATTATATTTAGCAGAATTTAAGACAGGTGTATTCTGAAAGTATTGGCACCATCATTATCTTAATGCTTAGCAGCATGGAAAAGGAACCAGAGACTTTGAAATAATGAGGGAGAAAACAACTTTAAAGATGAAGAAAAATGACTTAAAAATTAACAGAAAAAACAGGGAAGAGTGTAAGGTTTAAATACTAAATACAGCAGACAATACAAAAGGAGGTCATTTCAATTTCAGTGAGGTTATGGGAAAATAAGTAGAATGGAATCTAACTGTAGAAGATGAACCTTATACAGATAATAAATAAATTTATTTAAAATTGTAATAGGAGTAAATGCAGATGTTAAATAGATGAGCATATGGAACAATTGTTACACATAATTGAAGAAGATGGTTCCTGAAAAAGTGAAAGGACTGTTTCAAAGGATCAGTATTGAGATGACAAAGATTTAAGATATTTAGGAAAAAATTCCAGGGGAGACATCAAGAGACATGATTTTACACTGCAATTTCTATAGGAAGAATATTGTGAAACTTGAAAGTGTTCAGAAATAAGGATGTTGCCAGGCTTGGAGGGTCTGAGCTATTGGGAGAGGCTGAGTAGGCTGGGTGTATTTTACCTGGAGCAATGGAGGTCGAGGAATGATCTTCTAGAAGTTTATAAAATCATGAGGGGCTTAGATATGGTAAGTAGGCAAGGTCTTTTCCCTGGGGTGGGAAAGTCCAAAACTAGAGGAGAAAGATATAAAAGGGACCTAAGGGGCAACTTTTTCATGCAGAGGGTAGTGCACATATGGAATGAGCTGCCAGAGGAAGTGGAGGAGGCTGGTACAATTACAACATTTAAAGGCATCTGGATGGGTATATGAATAGGAAGGGTTTAGAGGGGTACGGGCCAAATGCTGGCAAATGGGACTAGATTTATATAGGATATCTGGTCAACATGGATGAGTTGGACTGAAGGGTCTGTTTCCATGCTGTATATCTCTATGTCTCACTGTCTAAATTGATGATGAAAGGAGATTTCCCAATGTCTTTCAGAAGCAAGCTAGATAAATACCTGGGAAAGAGACATTTTATGGCTATGGAAGTGGTCCACTATAAAACTCATCTTCAACAGAGTGTGAAGACAGTTTGGGGAACTATCCTGAAATTAAGTGTTATTGGAGCCACAGGAACTGTTTGTTGCAGAAACTGTTCCATGTTCTAAACAAAATATAATGAATGTTCAGATTAATGGAAAATGCAGGACTTCAGTTGGAGAAATTGACAGTCGGAAAAATTTTGGTTTGCTCTAGGAAAGAGCATGCATAAGTATGATGGAGTGAATGACTTTGTGCTATGTTGCAAACCTTTGTGGTTCTCTGTTTAAAAGAAAACTATTTAAACTGCTTAGCTTACTTAACATCATCATGTATAGAAATTAGAGTCAGGAATGTCAGTGTACTCTACACCCGTACTCTCTTCTGTTTCCTAGACATGTTCACCCTGATAGTATCATAATAATTAAATCTAAGTCATTTCACAAGTCCATTATTACAATCATGCAGTACTAAGCTTTTATCATTAGAGGGCACCAGTGAATTGTATAAATTCTTGAGCATGTTTCAATGCTTCAACTTTTCTCCATAGGCTACAAAGCTTCTACATGGACACTTTCAGTAGAATTGGAACTTTAAACAGCGAGTTTGAATTTTCATCCATGCAACATTTAGCTGCTATTGTTGTTTTCTACGAACTCAAGTTTTGCACCAGTGAGAAATCAGGGTCAGTCACGCACAGGTTACAATGTAAACTTCTATCAAGCTTGAAGCCATAACCACTTAACACTCAATGAAGAATTGCTCGTTGCAAACACAAATACACTGTGAACTGGATTGATGTTAGCTAAACTCATTTCACTCAGTCATTTGGAAAAATAATGAAGAGTGACCAGGCAGCAAACCTTCCTTTTGAATAATCAGCCTTGCCATCTGCTGCAAGTTAATGTTTATGAGTTCAGCTCCAGCTGCTTTTGATTCTGATTTAATACATGCAAAAATATAGCCCAACTACGTTCCATGTTCTGATGATTGTACACAATATGAGTCAGACAGCAATGTTACCATAGCTTAAAAATATGTTGCTGGAAAAGCGCAGCAGGTCAGACAGCATCAAAGGAACAGGAGAATCGACGTTTCGGGCATAAGCCCTTCTTCAGAAATGAAGAGGGTGTGCCAAGCAGGCTAGGATAAAAGGTAGGGAGGAGGGACTTGGGGGAGGGGCGTTGGGAATACGATAGGTGGAAGGAGATTAAGGTGAGGGTGATAGGCCAGAGAGGGGGTGGGGGCGGAGAGGTCAGGAAGAAGATTGCAGGTCAAGAAGGCGGTGCTGAGTCTGAGGGTTGGGACTGAGAAAAGGTGGGGGGAGGGGAAATGAGAAAGCTGGAGAAATCTGCATTCATCCCTTGTTAGCAATGTTGCCATGCTAGCCCGCTACTTTGAAAATCAAATCAAAGGAATTTTGCGTTGTATACAGCTGGAAATTCATACCTAGAATTTTCTGTCTTCTTGCTCATACACTGGTGGAGAAAGAGGTAGTCCTGTGGTGCACTGGATGAAAGGATGGGCTGGGCCTGGATTGGGTTTTCAAATGTAAACACTGATGGTTGACTGGCATGTGAAGAGCTGTGTGTGCTGTGGTCTCCAACTAGAGCTTGAACAGAGCCACCAAAATCAACAATGGATGAGCGGGGAGTCTGAGATCCAATTGCAGCATTCTTGGCGACATCTACATTGAAAAGAAGTGAATCCTTTCATTAACAGTTTTCTCCATAACCCAAATGTTAAAATATAAACAATAGAAGTAAAATAGTCTGTGTGAAGCAGATATTTATCCAGTATAAAATACAATAAATTGCTAGTTATAAGTCTAATTCAGCCCATAAACAAACTGTGTAGGGCAGTAATACAACAATTTACTTCAACTTCCTCAACTATAATTTATGATAACGCTAAAATTATCCTGGTCTGATGATAGAATAAATTATAGACTTAAACTTTCCAATGTCTATTTTAGAATCTTTTTTACGTTTTGAAAGTGTTTTCTAATCCTCATTCTTATTGTGCATGGTTTAGTTAACTAATCCATCATTAATTAAGCTTTATATCCCTGGCATCCTAATCTGCCTCCATTCAGCACATTTTGGCCTCAACAAAAACCCTCTTACACACTGGAAAATTCCAGTAGGCATTGACAGAGTGGTCTTAATACCCCATGATGGCCTGATAGACTACCTGCCATTTGTGAGCAATCCTCACCCCATTCCGGCCTGTTCCAGGATGACTCAAAGACAGACATATATGTCTTTAACTGGGAGTGGGAAAATTGCTCATCTGCCTGCCAAATGTCCAATTTATCTATCAGTAGATTTCCACTTAAAATTCAACAATAGACACTTTCCAGAAAATGTCAGAAAACGTGGCTTCAAAGCTGATTTAAAGCTGGCAAAAGTCAGTTTGCTCAATGATGCTCCTTCCGAACCTATAGTACACCAGATTTCAGCTGAGTGTGTGTTTACATTGCCCCAGTGTTGATCCTACTTTGGTTACAACAATTTTTTCAAAAGCAACAAAGGTGTTACAAGGTAAATATGCATGTTAGAAACTTACGGCAATGAATTACTTTTCTATCATAGGTAATCACCTTCTCAGTTTTGCCTCTCACCTGATGCATGGTGACCTTCATGTTAAACTCACCACCAGTCATCTCTCTCTGATGAGCAAGCAGTCCCATGGTCCTCTGGGAGTATGGCAACTTTACCTTACTCGGTAATAATGTAGTGGGATGAGGGCTGAGACCTTCAGCAGTCTCAAAGTGGCCAATCAACACGAAGTACACAAGACTGTGGAAATATCAGTGGGGCCCAAAAAATATTAAAGAAGGAGCTGTTTCATCATGAGATTGAGTGCCCGAGTAATGCCCCAGCCTGCAGTGAGAACTGAGTGTGACTTGTTTACTTGTGTTCCTCATAGCTAAACAAATCTCTTAGCACTGAACAAAAAGAATGTTCCAGAATATGAGGCTGAGACAGTAAAAGGTATTATTGCAAGGTATTATCCAGATACCCTGGACGTTAATCGAGGTGAAAAAAAGCAAGAGGATTTTGTACAGGCTGGGTGTGTTGACGTCTAGGTTTCTAGAAATGAGAATTTTGAATTTAATACATTGGGGACAATGTGGTTAATGAGGTCAGAACATGGAAGACAATGTAAGTAGTGGATGAGACAAATTCACCTTCACCAAAAATATAAAATTAACTATATATGTGATAGTTACATTGAGTCAGGACGTTTTAATTTCACAAATCACATCCTTGCATAATGGAAAAGTCAAAGTACTACCACCTTAGATACAATAATGATCAGCTTGTTATTATCCATATCTTTTGAGATCATCTGGGTTCAGAGTTTCTGAGGACTGCACATTAGTCACTGAATGTGAAATTCAGTAAAAGCATTCATTCCCCAGAGGAAGAGTGAGTCATCAATGTTTAAAACAACCAGGCATTGATTTCTTAAAGGATTTACTGCGTCAGTACCCTTTCTGTACAGGACAACTGAAAGCATTCATTCAGATGACCAAAACCCATTTAGCTGGTCAATTATTTTTTCCTGCTCAAAAATCAAATATGAACAAGAGATACAAAAAAAAAATCTTTTAAGATTTCTGCAGAAAGAATTATGTGCTGTTCCTGCATTGTTTTAGTTTGGACAGGCTTTGCAGTAAATATCAAAGAAAATCAACAATATATTTCCTTTAAAGATAGGATTTTATGATTATTAAGTTTCATAGAATACTTATAATGCACAAAGGGGCCAATCAGCCCATTGAGTTTGCACTGACCTTCAAAGAACATCCCACCAGGACCCAACCCTCTGCATGGGTTCTTCTTTTTTTCTCACGGCTAATCCACCTAACCTGCACACCTTTGGACTGTGGGAAGAAACTGGAGCACCTGGAGGAAACTCACACAGACATGGGGAGAATGGCAGTACAGTGGCACCGGGGACCTGGGTTTGATCCTAGCCTTGGTCTGTGTGGAGTTTGCACATTCTCCCTGGGTCTGCATGGGTTTCCTTCTGGTTTCCTGCCACAGTCCAAAGATGTGCAGGTTTGGTGGATTGACCATGCAAAATTGGCCATTGTGTCTAGGGATGTGCAGGCTAAGTGAATTAGCCATTGGAAATGCAAGGATGAGGTGGATCTGGGTGGGATGCTCTTTGGAGGGTTGGTGTGGACTCGATGGGTCAAATAGCCTGCTTCCACAGTATAGGGATTCTATAAAATAAACATTTGCAAGCACTACACAGTCACCCAAGCCTGGAATCGAACCCATGTACCTGGTGCTGTGAGATTGCAGCACTACCACCGTACCACCCAGGAACATGTTGAAGAAATTGTGATATGAATTATACTTGCCAGATGTGTAACATGAGCATCTGGACTTTCCAGGACATAATGATCAATGCCCCTTCAGCTAACAAGTTGAGGTGGCTTGAGAGCTGCAAAGCAGCAAACCAATGCATGGAGCAGTGTCAATTGCTGTAAGGCAAGCCCTCTGCCCCTGCTGGCCACTTGGATGAATTGCAACTCTGTGGTTTTACTGTCTCCACAAGTAGCAGAAGTCTCTGCTGTGTATAAAGGTACTCCCAGTTATCCAGAGAGCTCAGATAAGTCCATGTTTAGAAGGTCTTACCAGGGGCTGCCCCTGGCCAATGAAAAGTGGGTAAGAATGCAAGGCCAGGTTTAGAAGCTAGGGGAAGTGTGAAATGGGGGATGACTTTGAGGTGATGTGAGAGGTAGAGATAGGGTGGGGTGGGATACCCCTGTTGACACCTGAGGTTTCACATGGTAGGGCCCACTCCTGCCAGCAGTTGTGGGAGAGGGCATTTAGCGCCAATATTTACCACTTAAGGGCCTCAACAGCTCAAGGTCAAATTACCTAGTGTCACCCCCATACACTGTAAAGTTTCCTACAGGTAGGTAGGTGGTTTGATATTATACATCCTTGTCTTTAAACCTGCTAATGGGGGAACATAAAATCCAGCTTCAGGACATTATCAATAGGAGCAGCAATAGATCGTAATGTCCCCTCAAGCCCTCACTGCCATTTTAACACAATCCTGGTTGATCAACAGTCTCAACTCAACTTCTTTGGAATATTGCCACCACACCACCAGAAGGCTGTGGATGCTATGCAGAGGGTATAGAAAAGGTTTACCATGATGTCGCCTTGAATGGGGGATTTTAGCTATGAAGGAAAGTTGGATAGATTGGGTTTGTTTTTACTGGAATGCAGATGGTTGAGGAGCAACCTGATATAAGTTTATAAGACTGTCAATGGCATGGATAGAGTGGAAAGTATAAGGCTTTTTCCCAAGGTGGAGGAGTCAATTGCTCGGGGACATAGGTTCAAAAAGTTTAAAAGAGATGTATGAAGCACGTTTTTCACACAAAGGATGGTGAGTGCCTGGAACACACTGCCAGAGCAGGTGATGGAAGCAGACACAATAGCAGCATTCAAGAAGCACCTGGACAAATACATGAATAGGCAGGGAATAGAGGGATATGGATCCTGAAAATGAAAACAGTTTTAATATGGAAAGGCAAAATATGTTGGAGCAGGCTTATAGAGCCAAAGAGCCTCTTCCTGTGCTGTATTGTTCTTTGTTCCTGCCTGCTTGCCCAATCCCTTGACTCCCCGAGAGATCAAGAATTAGTTATCACACCTTAAGTATATCTAAAAACTGATCCACAACTCTCAGGAGTGGGGAATTAATAGTCATAGAATCATACAACAACAAAACAGGCCTTTCATCTAACCAGTCCATGCCAAACATAATCCCAAATTAAATTCGTCCCACCTGCCTGCTCCTGGTCCATATCTCTCCAAAGCTTTCCTATTCATTTACTTATCCAAATGTCTTTTAAATGCTGTAATTGTACCCACATCCACCACTTCCTCAGGAAGTTCATTACACACGCGAACCACCCTCTGTGCAAAAACTTTGCTCTTCCTATCCTTTTTAAAATCTCTCTCCTTTCACCTTAAAAATATGCCCCCTGGTCTTGAAATCCTCCATCCTAGGGAAAAGATAATTATCATTAAACCTACCTGTACATCTCATAATTTATAAACTTCTATTAGGTTGATTCTCCAAGAGGTATGTTCCCCTTTGAGGAAAGAAATCTCCCCTCATCTCAGCTTGATATAATCACCACCTTAACCTGAAATTGTGTTCCAATGTGTTAAATTCCCAAACATGGGAAACAACCACCCAACGTCGACCCAATCAGTCCATTCATGTATATTTCAATGATTTCAGTCTTGTAAACTCCAGAGATTACAGACCCAATTCTGTCTGTCCCTGATTATAAAACAACCACCTTATTTCATTAATGAAACTGATAAAGTTTTGCTGCATTGCTTCCAGTGTTGGCATACCATACCTCAAATATGGAGACAGAAATTGTACACACTGATCATGGTGTAGTCGCGCCCAAATTCTATACAACTGTAACAAGACTAATTTATTCTATCACCCTGTTATCCTTGCAATGAAAGCAGCATATCATTTGCCTTCCCAATTGCCTGCTGTACCTGCACGTTGCTTCTCTTTTTTCCTTCCATGTGAACAGCCACATCCCTCTGAACATCAAATTTACAAGTTTCACACTTTTACAAAAATATAGTTCTGGTTTTCTGCCAAGTGAATTACCTCACACTATACTCTGTCATTTGTTGTTCACTCTGTTTGTGTCACAGCTTACATTTTCATCTATCTTTGTATCATCTGAAAACCTAGATATATTATTCTGAGTGTCTTTATTTAAGTCACATTAGATTATAGACCCTACTGATCTTCGTGGTACTCTAACTCATCAGACAATGAGCATAATAAAGATTTAGAAAACGTCGACTTTGAGTTGAAACAGTATGCTATTATGTACAACCAGGTTTGAATAGATGCTTTCATTTGGCATTCCCGAAGCCAGTATCACTCACAGCTCAGAAAGTATGAGCTAATGCAAAATATTGGTGAAAGAATTAATTTTACTACATTGTCAACTTTGATAAAATTCCCAGTCTCTCAAAGATTGCTTTCAATCATCCAAGAATGGAAGAAAAGGAGGATGTGGGAATTTACAAAAAAAAACAATCCTTAGTCAGAGTCTCTGGCTGGTTGTTAATCTTGTCAGGACAAGGAACAATGTGTACATGCTGAAAGACTATTAAATTACTTCGTGCTGACTTCTCCAGAGCTTCCAATTTAGAGCAAAATATGAATTCTGCATTCAAGTTAAAGGAAAAATACTTTCCCCTGCCGTAATGAAGCCCACATACACGGAACATTGGCTCTGAGATTCTGATCAGTGTCAGAAACCTAGAGCTGAGTTTTACCAAAAATTAAGTGTCAATTTTGATGAGTTTCATGGAGGGTTTCTCTCTGTGAACTTTAGCAATTCTGTGCAGCTTACCTCATTAGATATACACTGTGCCTCTGTAGAGGCCCGCTCATGCTATTATGCATGCACCAGTGCTGGAAGAACCTGCCATATCTGGGACCTCCGGGGTTCTTGGCATCATGTGTAAAGACCAATTATGGACTAGGTCCAGCACTGCCAGTCAGGTCCAGCCCTTCACAGTGCAAGCAGTTGAAGGGTGATAATAAAGAAAGGATTCCGAGGAGGATACTTCATTGCAGATACAAGTTCACATTGGTAAATGTATTGCTATTTTACATAATCATCTATTTGATTGACTGTCACAAGAATCAAGTCATACAGGTTCCCAGTCCTTAGCACCATCCCATCTCAGAACTCCACTGAAGAGTATGCTACTCTTTCCTTCATCCCTTGTGTAGCCTAACATATTCTCATTGTTCAATATAGCAAAGCCTTCGAAGAATTGAAAACATTTGCTTTTATTCAACAATACCAAAGCAAAGGAAGACAAAGACAAGCTTCATTCACTTTGGGAAGCAGCAGGACCCATTCACCTTTCAAGCAACAACAAATTTACAGTCAAAAGTCATCACTGCATCCAGCACTCACTGGAACCAGCAGTTGATTAAGTCCCGCCTGACTTGTTGCAACTGATATTGCTGTGCTCTGTTATACTGAAGGTAATGTCCCATTCTGCTCAATCAATGGAACTTCATTTTCAGACCTATTTGTCTACCTTGGCTGAAGAATGATTTGGCGGTGCCAGTGTTGGAATGGGAGGGACAAAGTTAAAAAGCACACAACGGGGACTCGGCAAGATGGTGGCGATTCTATAGAACTGCTGTGGACAGTTTACCTAACAGCCAAAGCATACCGGTGTTTTTTGCCATCCCTGGCCAACTTATGTGGTGGAATTATTAGTTTAAAATCTTACAGAACACATATTTGTTAATATTTGGGAGTGGGAAGGATGCCAAAGGGAAAAGAAGCAAAGAAACAGCAGCAGGGAGGACACATCCCTGCAGCACCTACAACACCAAAGACTGCAGCAGTTGCAGCCTCTCCTGACTGCCCCGGGGACCCGACAGACTCACAGGAATTGGCTGCGGTGATGGAGAGACTTACTTTGAAAGTTGCGGCTGCGATTGAGGAAATCCGTGGGGAGATTCATGCCCAGGTCCAACCTATTGCATCCATACTCCAGAAGCATGAGCAGGAGATCCAGAGCCTCGGGGAGAGGCTGGAGAAGGTGGAGGGTCGAACTAAGGCCTTGGAAACTGCGATGGAGTCCTCATCTAGTTGGATCCAGGTGCTGGAGCGAGAGGAGCGAGCCTTGTGAGACCATGTCGAAGACCTCAAAAATCGAGGTCGGAGGATAAATCTCTGAACTGTTGGGCTCCCTGAAGGCGAGGAAGGTGAGCAGCCAGTCAGCTTCTTTGAAAACTGGCTGCTGAAGTTTTTGGGTCTTCAGCAGGGTACAGATTGAAAGGGCATATTGGGTTACAGTGTACAGGTCAGGCCTAGTGCAGCGTCCCCGCTCGGTCCTAGTGCACTTCCACTCATATAAGGACAAGCAAAAAGTCATAGAAGCTTCCAGATTCCTGGGAAAAGATCCGCAGACACTGCTGTACAACGGGTCAAAAATCATGTTTGTCCAGGATTTCTCTGCAGCTGTAATTCGAAAGAGGAAGTCCTTCGATGAAGTTAAAAAGTGGCTGAGGAACCTGGGCATCCAGTACTCCATGACATACCCCGCAGTGCTCCGTTTCAGCCACGAGGACTCAGTTTATACATTTGACTCAGCGGATAAAGCTAAAAACTTTGTAGACACTTTAAAATAGATGGATTGGCCTGAAGAGTACGGTTAATGTTTGTTCTCTTTTCTTTCTTTCCCCAAGTTTTCCCTTTTTTTTATTTCTTTCTTTCTCCCTAATAATTTCCTTTTTGGAAAGGGGGGGAAAAGACCTTGGAATAAGTTGTTCCTTTTTTTTAATAACTGGATTTTCTAATGGGAAATTTTGTGGATGTTCTTTGTTGACTCTCCCCCAATTTTTGGTTGTTCTGTTTCTCTTTTAGTCACAAGTAGGGGTGACATGAAGCCAGCAATGGGTGGAGTGTTCATCCTGACTTTGTCTTTTTTCTGTTGATTTAAGGACCATCTCCTTGTTTATTTTCTGGCCTAAGGCTGGGGCATAATCCGGGTTTGAAGGAGCTGTGAAGGAGGGGATGGGTAGGGTGAGTGCCCCCTATGGGCAGGGGGAAGAGTCTTCCATTCAAGGTTTTATTGTTGGTTTTCTTTGTAGTTATTTGGTAGTAATAGTTTTTTATAGTTATGATAGAGTAGTTTTTGTATATGTAGTTCTTTGACTCTATGAGTCTTTATTTACTTGTGCTCGATTCTTTGTAAGCAGGGTTCTCCCTCTGAGGGGTTCAAGGGTCTCTGAAAGGGGATATGGCTAAGTGTCTTATTAAATGGTGCACCTGGAACATTAAGGGAAGTCATTCACCTCTTAAAAGGAAAAAGGTGCTTTGTAGCCTTAAGAGGGAAATAGTTGATATCGCTTTGCTGCAGGAAACCCATCTTGATGATAGTGAACACCTTAAATTACAATGGAGGGGGTTATGGCCGGGTATTCTCTTCATCCTTTAATACTAAAAGGAGGGGAGTGGTGGTACTTATCCAGAAAAATCTTCCATTCACATTATTGGAGCAGGTGAAAGATGAGCAGGGATGATTTATGATACTTAAAGCCCTGATACATGGGGAGGGATATGGCATTTTAAATGTCTACTGTCCTCTGGCGCATCCCCTCAAATTTATAATTAGTGCTTTCTCTAAGCTGAGTGCTTTTAGAACACGGCACATTATTATGGGGGGGGGGGGGGATTTTAATTGTCTTTTGGATCCGACAGTGGGCAGGATGCCTTGTGGGCCCCCAACTATTTCTTCGCAGGCCAAGCAGGTGGTTGACTTATGCGAGGAGTTGGGGCTGGTGGATATTTGGAGATGTCTTCACCCTACTGGCAGTGACTTCACCTTTTTTTCAAACCCACATAAATGTCACACGAGGATTGACCTCTTTCTGGCTCCCTCGGCCCTTCTGGATTCGATTATGGTATGTAAAATTGGGAATATAGCTGTCTCTGATCACGCGGCAATATATTTGGAGGTTCAGGCCAAAATTGAAGGGCAAGGTTTGCGGCACTGGCGTTTGGACCCTTTTCTCCTTAAGGATTCCAAATTTGTGGAATACATTTTGAAGGAGTTTCAGGAATTCTTGACTATCAACTCAGGCACGGCTAGTAGTCCATCCATGCTATGGGAGACTGCTAAGGCCTTTGCTAGGGGATTAACTATTTCCTATTCGGCCAGCCGGAAATGACAGAAGGAGGAACAGCAGGTCTACTTGAGACGCAGTTGAAAGCCGCCAAAGCGGCACATTTTGCGTGGCCTTCAGTGACTAAGCTACAGCGGATCACGGCCTTCCGGGCTGCCTTGACATCAATACTGACACAAAATGCAAAGAAAGAACTTGCTTTTGTTAGACAAAGGCTGTTTGAATATGGGGATAGGCCAGGGAAATATTTAGCGTACCTGATGAGGAAAAAGCGTGCTCCCCCATCCATTACTGCAATCAGAGACAGCGCCGGGGTCCTTACATACAATGCTAAAAAGATTAATGAGGCTTTTCAGAGTTTTTACTCTGAAGGTTGTATCAGTCTGAAGGTTGTGAGGACAGGAGGGCTAAAATGGAGACCTTTTTTAAGAACCTGGACCACCGAGGGGTAACCTTTGAACAGGCCTCTCTCCTTACTGCCCCCCTTGACAGTTCAGGAAATACAGGAGGCAGCTAGGCAACTTCAGAGTGGGAAAGTGCCTGGCACTAATGGTCTCCCGGGTGAGTTTTATAAGGAGTTTATTGGGATTCTGTCAGGTTGATGTTGGAGATGTACAATCATTCCTATATGCATGAATGCCTACCACCATCTTTGAGAGAAGCTAGTATTTCCTTAATTCTTAAGAAGGGGAAGGTTCCTGAGGATTGTGCCTCATACAGGCCCATCTCTTTATTAAATTCAGATTTCAAGATTTTGTCCAAGATCCTGGCGCTGAGATTGGAAAGAGTGTTGCCCCATATTATTAAAGAGGGCCAGACAGGCTTTATAAGGGGCCGTAGGTCCTCTAATAATAGTAGAAGGTTGCTTAATATGGTCCAAGCTTGTCAGCAACAATTGATTCAGTGGTTGGTGATTTCCTTCGATGCAGAGAAATCATTTGACCGGATGGAATGGCCATATTTTTCTTATGTCTTAGAACAGTTTGGGTTGGGTTGAGTCTTTGCTAGGTGGGCGGAGGTTTTATATTGCCACCCTCTGGCCGCGGTCATCACCAACGGGGTGTAGTCTGGGAATTTTAGGATTGGTAGGGGTAGTCGGCAAGGCTGTCCCCTCTCACCGTTGTTGTTTACATTGGTGATAGAAGCCATTTGTCAGAATATCCACATAAACGTTCTGGAAGTGGGATCGAGGGCACACAAGATCACACTGTATGCGGATGATGTCCTTCTATTTTCATCGAACCCAATGACCTCCGTACCCCATTTGATACAATGTATCAACTCATTTGGGGCTATTTCAGGATATAAGATTAACTTTGCAAAATCAGAGGCGATGCCTTTGAGGAACCTTAAGGATGTGCCAGAAGTTGAAGGTGGCCCTAAGTTCCATGTTAAGTGGTCACAGGCAGGGTTCCGGTACCTAGGCATTTTTATTACCCCCAAGTTTGATCTGTTATTTCGGACTAACTTTGCTCACTTGCTCGACAATACTAGGCGATATCTCCAGAGATGGGAGGCTCTTCCAATTTCATGGCTGGGCCGAATATCTCTCATTAAGCTGAATGTCCTTCCTCATTTGCTTTATCCCATGTGTATGCTCCCTATAATGTTTCCCAAGTCAATGTTGTGGAAGCTTATGGGGTGGTTTGGTTCCTTTGTCTGGCATTTTGCGTGGTCCCTCATGAAACTTACTAAATTGCAGTTGTATCAAGGAGGGGGAGGAGTTGATTTCCCAGATATCAGGAGGTATCAATTGAGTTCCCTGCTGTCCTTTGTCTGTGATTGGGTAGGTAATGATCCAAACTCCATATGGCTGGATATTGAGGCCTCCCAGGCAAAGTGCCCTCTTATTAACCTGTTGTTCATGGATAAGATGAGCACCGTTATGGACCATTGCCGGAACCCCATTGTCATTCGTACAGGCAAGGCATAGAGGGCGATGCATCAGAGTGAGGGTTATTTATCCAAGACTTCGCCACTTACACCTATAGTTGGCATGCCAGGGTTCCGACCAAGAATGATGGACCCAGGGTTCAAACTATGGTTAGCGAGAGGAGTTTCTAGTTTGGAAGACTTGTTTGAGGCGGAGGTTATGATGTCTTTTGAGCAACTGAGCCGCAAATACAGGTTGCCAAGCAGAGATCTTTTCCATTTTTTTCAGGTTAGGGATTTCATCCAGAAGAAGACTATACTTCTCACTAAGCCCTATAAGCCCGATACAGAGAGGTTGTTGCTATGTTCCACAAAGACCCTTTCGCCTGCTGGGCCTGGCAGGATACTATCCGGTTATGTGAGGTCCGGGAGCAAGAGTTAGGAGTGGAGATATCTTCTGAAACATGGGAGAACACTCGAAAGATCTCAATCTGTAATAGGACATGCGCTCTGCAGTTAAAGATTCTGCACAGGGCTCATCTGGCACCAGATCTTCTGGCGAAGTTTAAAAAAAGGGGCATCTCCAGTATGTCCCAAATGTAAAACAAGTGTAGGTACTCTTACCCATTGCTTCTGGACATGCCACAGGCTCCGTGTTTATTGGAGCGCTGTGGCGGGAGAGACAGGGAGGGTATTGAGGACTGAAGTCAAAGTAGACCCAATATCTCTTCTCTTAGGTTTACCAAATTTACCATCTTTAGACGGGCATGGGAAGAAACTATTTAATATTCTTGCATACTGTGCACGGAAGAATATTCTGATGAATTGGGTGTCTGAGAACCCACCGGGCTTGTTGGGATGGCAGAAATTAATTATGGAGCACATTCCTTGGACTTTATTACAAACATGGTGCACCACACAACAGACAATTTTTATAAGACATGGCAGGCCTACTTGAGTTATTTGGATATAGATTTGTCAGTTATCTTAATTAGGGCATTTGTTTAACCACGATGATTAGATTTGTCAAGCCCTGGGCCCTGGAGTTTTCCAGCAGACCCTTGGAAGTAGCCAGTTGCATAAACAATTGATGTAGCTGACACCTACGACAGCCACTGGGATAGGACGGACAACCCACTCCACATGCCTATCCTACCACCACCACCGCCCACAACCCGTGCTGTCCCCGCCATCCTCCCCCCATTTTAGGTTGCAGCTCCTGCCCCAGCTTTGACAGTTCTGTGGTCATATAATCAGTCTACAGCAGTAATGTGCCTTCTGAAGGAAACTGTACCTAGGCCAATAGACTCTGGGAGTCCTCTACCTCCTCTGCATCCTGAGGGGACCTTCAGATGTGACTTCTTCATTTGGAGGCTGTTCAGCAGCTGCTAGACATCACCAGTGTAGTCAGTATTTGCGTGACACACAAATTTCAGTTTAGTATAGTCCTCCACACAATGGTACACAGAGAGTCATGGAATACCTTTACCTGTAATGATGACATAGAGGACCTTATTTTCCATTTCCATGTTCACATGAGGAAGGAGGGCAATACTCCTCACAGTTGCTGTTGAAGCCTCGTAATCAAGGGCCCCTTCCAAACTTCTGTGTTCCTTTCTTCCTGGCAGCCCCATAGATCCTATCAGTGCTGAGCTCCCACACTTTTCCATCCAACTGTTTCATTCAAATCTTCATCTCTCAAATTTACACTCAGAATCCTGGTCCAACAGCTTGGCCTTGCCAGCGAGTTGCACTGCTCCCCTCCCCCAGTGAAGCCAGAGTGGTTGTGAGCATTGATGAACCCCTTCTCACAGTCCACCATGCCCTCCAATCCATTATCATCTCAACCTCTTGTATGTTGAGTAGCCCCCCCACCTCATAATTATTGTCCTTTCTGCATCCTAGCATATTTCCTCCAATCCCCAGAATTGTTTTCTCCCAGCTTCCCTATCACAGTAATGACCCCTGATAACTTGTGTTGAGCTGAGTCCTGGCACTGACCATAGCCCAACCTTCTCAATGACTGGCATGCACAGCCCCCACTGTGGAGTGACCAGACCCTTGTGTGCAGCTCTTTATGTACCTAACTGTGAATTCTCAGGCTGGACGTACAAGACTGATTGTGGGTCAGTTGCTGGACTGTAATGATATGGAACCTTTTATCTTGATTGCCTGAAGTGGCCGAATGATCATATCCAAGGCCTTGAATTAAGATTGGACACAGCCCTTGACTGACTGCTGAAGGACCCTGATTGATGACAGTCCCCCTTGATTCGACCAGGGTCTACTCCTTTTAGAGCTGAAAATGTGTTGCTGGAAAAGCGCAACAGGTCAGGCAGCATCCAAGGACCAAGACAATCGACGTTTCAGGCATGAGCCCTTCTTTCGGGCTCATGCCCGAAACGTCGATTCTCCTGCTCCTTGGATGCTGCCTTACCTACTGCGCTTTTCCAGCAACACATTTTCAGCTCTGATTTCCAGCATCTGCAGTCCTCACTTCCTACTCCCTTTAGACTTGGAGGTATTGATTGTGTTCTATAACCAAATAGCAGTCTGTTTGCAATGTTAACTGCTGGCACATGGTGTAACTTTGTTGTAACACAGTGCCATGCAATGACAAGTCCACCCATTTGACTAATGTCTACTGACAACCATGACAAGGGTCTGCCTTTGTATCTGCACTAAATGACAAATCAAAAGAGAAGTACTGTGAGCCTTTAAGTTTTCAATGAGGCAGCAAAGCAAGGCAGAGATGCTTCAAGTATTCAAGTAGGTACAAAGTGAATGAGTACTAAAAATGTGAATGAGGAGCCCTGAGATGCAACATGGTCGAATCCATTTAAATGTGTTGGTGCATGAACTGTCCTGCAGCTGCACTGCAATGAAAGGTGTCAGTGTATTCCAAAGTGCAGGACTATTCTCTAAGTGGATCAGAGATGCATCATGATGATGTGATGAGGCTGGTGCACATTCAATGCCAATCTCTGTGGACATGGGATAAGTGCAGTCATTGCCATTGAGCACAGCCTGAAAAGTTGTGCCAGCTGTCTAAGGTGGAGACCCAGAGGATAAAGTGGTGAGCTGGAGTTGCCAGCTACCTGCTCTGATAATCATCGTGGGAACTGCCGCTGTCTAGTTTTTATCCAGTGGGTGGAAGTTTAGAAAACTATGTATCAAGGAGACAAGATTAGACACAAATAATATGTAGTTGAATGCAAATAGGTCTTTTTCTGCTTACGAGTGAAATTTTGATCACCCTGTTCAGAACCTGGTTGCAGAATCAGACTCTCTTCCTCAATGTTCAGAACCACATTTTTACGAACTTGCTATATTTTCCCAACTGACTTGCCATTGCTCACATTGTTCCTGCTCTATTTCAGTATTATTTGTATTATTAACATTGCACTGAAGCTAAACCTTTGCAGTATTCAATCTTGAATTGAATTGAACTGACTTCTGAATTGAAGATGACCGAGGATTCATCCTGCAAGACTGACTTCACCTTGCTGTGACATCAGATCACATTATTCAACTGTTAATTGGTCCATAGATTTGTTCTACATTGATGCCAACGTTGGAATATGAATGGACCCTTAGTAGATATAAATACTAATATTTTTCGCCTGTTCACAAATTATGCAAAAGCTTTTAATAGTGGTAATATCATACATTAGTGGTAAAATCATGTCACAGTAGCTATTTTTGTTACTAGAAGGCAAGGAGCAAGTGATCCAAAACAGTTTGGAGAAACATTGATTGTCACACAGTTCTAATTATTTTACTAAGATTAAACCTTATACATCAAGAATGACATGAAATAATTTATAACTCATAGCTGAAGGCAGGTCATTGGAAACTATACAAATAAATAAATTATATTAATAATAATAACTACAGTGAAAAATTGAAGAAAAATATGGCATTGAAAGAAAAGAACTAACTTCATAGTTTAGGTTTAGTGGTTACTTAAAGGCTTTGGACATTTGAAAGCTCACCAAATCTCAGAGGCAATGCTGTCCAGTCAGAAGAGATTTTCACAACTGTTCAGCAACATATCTATTTACAATAGGGTGTCCGACCTGCAGCCAACATGCAATATGTGCCCTGCCAGAGCATTTCACACAGCCAAACATCTGCTTTGTTGGTAGACAAGTTTACATAGGGTCACCATATTTAGTAATTACAGAACTTTACATGAGAAGGATCGTGGACCAGGAAAATAATGATGTAAAGTGGAAGTTTTATTTGAAGCTGGAGTTTCAAATACAAGTAAGCGTTATTGGAGTATTTAGTGAAGAGCTGCTCCTCTAATAAGAGGCCCCTTCTCTTCCAGATGCGCTACTGCTGGTGCTGCATGTTTATTAGGAGCTCATTATCAGCACATGTGAGAGAGAACCAGATTGTGATTGGAGGACTAACAAGCAGCTCAAGGAGCCAAGTCTGGGAATAGGAGGATTTCAGGGTCAGTCTGACCTGGGGAGGGGGAGAAAGCAATGAGAAGTAGAGGGCAGAGGGGAACTGCAAAACATGACAGTGAGGAGTGGGAGTGGGAGTGGTGGGGGTGTGGGAGTGACAGTCAGGCCACCAGTTTGCTTTCTCTAATTTTTCTTTAAACACATTTTTGAATCACCTTTTATGAAATTATATCTGAATTTCTCCAGATAAAAACCTTGTTTTTCATTTTAACATGAAATGATGCTGATGGAGTTTCTTTTGGAATGCAAAGCCCCATGGGGTTTTTTTATGTTAAAAGGGGCAGAATAAGACAGACAGTGAGAGGGAGAGGTATGTGAGAGGGGTGAGAAAAGGGGAGAAACTGGTGAGATAGAAAGAGGGATAGAGATAAGTGTGTGGGAAAAGGAAAGGAGAAAGTGAGGGAGGAAAACCAGGCAGTGAATGGAGAAAACCCCAGGCTGAAAGTCAAGTTGCATCTGATCCTCATTGTCATGCGCCTTCCAATATGGCCTGCTAAGAGTGTGCCCCCCCAGAACAACTCAACGTCAGTGTTAATGAAACATATCTCCTCATCTCAGGCCCAGTCACCACCTATCCCTGGTGATTATGGATTATTCTTTTTCTATCCTTAGCTCTAGTTCCAAATCAAAAAAAATGACTGGCTTTATTATTAAGCCTTGTTTCTTTTTTTGGTGGTGATTCCCATGAAATACTCATTTTAATTATCCATTTATTGCGTTCAATTTCATTTTCATGCAGACCAATTGTACTGTTGCTACAACAGATTTGGTTGAAATTTATCTATTGCCCCCCCCCCCCCGCCTCACTGTTGAACAGAAACATTGAAATGCGACTCACCCCATGAGAAAAGGTTGGCTATGCACAGGAATTCCTAGAGGCCTGGTACTCTAACCAGAACTCCATCAAAAAACACATTGATTTGGATCACATCTACCATTCTCTGAAAAAAAACTGGAAACGATATCACCCACCTTAAGAAACCGAAACATATAAATAGAAAGCGGGACATAACAACAGCGCTTAACCAGAGACTCACTGATGATGTTACCTAGTACGGTGATAAAATGTCTGAAGTCTGACCTTCCAGCTCAGGGAGGAAACCTACAACGCAAACCTCAACTTCAGCTACAAATCTTCTCAAAAATTGCATTTCTTCATGTTTCAGGGTGATATGAAGTCTTAGTTTATTAACATACAATAGACACATTAATAATTATTGAAATAGAAACTAACAGCTTTAATCTGAGAACAAGCCCATTAGGCCAAAATAATACAGCAGCTGTACATAATAATCTAAGTCAACAGGTTACAAAGACATCAGGACCATCAGTACATCTTTCATGACACCCAGTATTCTCACTTTTGCTTTGTTTTTAGCCCAAATATTCCTCCCTTTTATCTTCCAACATCGTGCAACTCCTCACTCAAACCATCCGTGCATCCACTTGTCAGGTAGCAAACTTCAAACTCCCAATGTGACCAGAGCCTTTTTGAAAGGAAATCTTCATTTCAATACATCAATCTATTCTACACGCTTTCAGGAAGTACTACACCACCTCATGAATTTCCACCCATTCAGTTTAATTGAAATTAATTGACTGGGAGCATAGATTCATACATCCTTTTCAACATTAAGTCAACTTACCTGCCAAATGCCAAAATACTGCTAGAAAATCATGGTTTTTGCAGAACTACATGCTGATCTGTCTCAGGGCACAATTCTCAGTGGCAGCCAGCAAGTGGTTCAAAACAATGTTTGAAGCAGCTTTCATTATCTTAGTACTTTTTCTCACATTGTAAGAACTGCATTATGAAGATTGAAAATTCAGCTTTACGTATTTATACATACATCTTAATGTTACTTACTTCTCATTAATGTTGGAGTCAGTCAGCCCATTTTGATGGATGGCTAGTTTGTAATGTTGAATGACACCAACAGTGCAGGTTCCTGCATCGGCTGAGGTTACCATGAAGGACTCTCCTCAACCTCTCAGGTTAAATCTCCACCAGTCATCTCTATCTAATGAGTGAGTAGTCCTACATTCTGGTAAGACCATGGAAATATATGTGATTGGATTCATTAATTTAATTCAACTTTGTTTATTCATCAAGGTCTAACTATGTAAAAACCTAATACACTATTTTATCTTATTGTAATTAAAGTTAATTCCTATTTGAATTGTATACAGTTTCCCTATCGTTCAAAGTATTTTACATTTATTTCTACTTTTTCAATTAACATTTCTTATATATGCTGTACTCAAAAGCATAATAACATCATATTATATCTCAGCTCTTCAAATATTGTAGTTTAGATTCTCAGATTGGGATTTTCCCAGTTTCTAAGTGTAAAACTGGATGATCCTGATCAGAAAAGTTGCCACACACCAATAATAGATTTCTACCCACTCTACATGATGGGCAATTTTCAAAACATTGAACCAGTTCATTAAAGGTAGTTGCTTCAAATTGTTGGAAGATGGATGTATGTATCAATGTGGAGAGTTTCCTGATGTTCTGGAATGTGGGAACTTAATTTAATTCAAGTCAAATGCATATATAATACTAAGTACTGTATATGTAACCACTTGAAAGGGAATGCAATAATAGTTTGCCATTCCTTAATTTTTTTCTCATTTGGTCTTTCCACTTGGCACAGCGGTTCTCATAGACTTTGAGTAAATAGTTGCAATTTGCTTTTCTCTTGTCTCATCACCATTACTCACATTAATGGATTTCTTGACAAGATTCCCCCCACCTTGTTTATGCGGAAACTTTGGAATTTCAGGCAGGTAAAAGTATAAAAGAACTGCAATGTCCCCCTCTGCTGGTACCTAAAAAATGCACATTTAGATAGAGGTGGATGTACCTCATTTATGTAAACAATTCATCTGGGTGGACATCGACAGCCACTTCCACACATGCCAGGTCACCACAAACTATACTTGTGAGAATCTGACAAACTTGCCATTGATCATATGAATTTTTAATGCAGAAATTAGGTCATTTAGTGGCTGGCACTGTCAATAATAGCAGTGGTGGGGTGCACTCTGCAACTTGTCTGCACACCACTTTACAGACACACTGCAATGTTGGAGCAACTAAAAAATGCACTCCTGCTGATAGTTATGTCATGCAGTACTGTTTCCCCATCAGCAGACATCTAACTGGGAGTTGACAAATGGGCTAGCACCAATTGCTTGCAGACTCATGCTTGCAACTTGAAATTTCCTTTTTTTTGTTCTTTTCACACTCATTCTGACAAAGGAATGCAGAATTAGGAGATTGCCTTTAAATTGTGTTTAATCTTGAAATTTTACTTAAACTAAACTTTCCATTATTGTTCCTGCAAATGTCTAAATCAGTGCATCGTGCTATGCACAATTATGATAATTAGCTGGCCACTGAATATTGGGTATAAGTAGTGTAAATCTATTCAAGTTAGTGCAAACCTGTTTCTAACTATTCATGTGTAAACTGTACTCATTATATTTAATTTGCAAACACAATCAAAATCATGTTACCTGGTGACCTACAAATTGAAGTGCTCCTGCGCCCTATCCCTTTGATGAATATGTACATTTCTAGACACTTAATATAATTGTTTAAATGTGTTATAACACACTTCTGGAGCAGGTGGGACTTGAACCCAGAGCTTCTGACTTTGCCAACCAGAAGCTATATTGATGATAACCAGGACCTGAGCATTGTCTTGATGGAAAGACAAGCTTCAGGTAGCCATTATGAGGTTTAATAATAGCTCACCGAAAAGCAACTAATGTTTTTATTTCTTGCCAAAGGGCTCTTATGACATAGTCGTAACAAACGTCCCGCTGGACCACAAGGTTTGAGTCCCACTTATTCTCATGACTTGTCTTAACATACCTGCACAAGTTGATTAGGAATATTACTTGTGATCCCTTGCTCAGGCTCTGATGTTGCAATGGACACTGACATAGGCATTTCAATGCTTTTTCAGAAAGTGAGAGAGACATATATCGAACTCACCCTGTATCACAGCAATGCCATGTAAGACCATCATATACATGTACATGATATTAATTTGCATGTGTATAGGTACAAGATGACTAAACACTATGAAAAAGCCACAAAGGATGACAAAATGATTAATAAGGAGGAAAATATCAAGACAAGAGAATACTAGCTGAAAGTTTAAAACACATAAGTGAAAATATAAAACAGATAGTCAGCATTTCTATAGGTATTTTAACAAAACATTAACCAAGTGAATGTTGATCTCATAGAAAGTGTGTCTGGGGAATTAATAGTGGATAATTAGGAAATAGAAGATGGATTGAACAGGTATTTTGCATTGGTCTTCACTGTAGGGGGTACAAATAATGTCCCAAAAAGTCAGGAAATGGAAGGGAGGGAGGAGCTAAAGCAAATTATAATCGCCAAGGAAGTGCAACCCGAGCAAATGGTTGGAGCTGGATGTTGACAAGTCCCCAGGTATGATGGACTTCTTCCGAGGACTTTAAGAGAAGTGGTTAGGGCGATAGTTCATGTGTTGGTTTTAATTTTCCTGAACTCTTCAGAAAGTAAAAGAAAGTAAGATGATGTAAAACTTTGGAGATTTCCTCTAATGTGCTGATGAAGTTTCCTGGAACCTCAAGCACTGCTCCATTGACTTCCCTTTTCCAAGTATCAAAATGTTTTCCCCTGTAATACAATTTCCATTCTCTCTACAGCTGGTAAATTCATTTTGAAATCTTCAGTATCCTTAGTACTCTGGTTTGTACAGCAACGGTTTAGAAATATGCTGAGTTAAGGCTGTGGTATAACCACACTCATATATATGACATGGACTATGGAGCCAATCTCAGTGATAGGGGCTAGTCTGCCAATTAATATTAGAGCTCAGGAAAGGTGAAATCTGTATCATCTGTCGCAAGTGATTCAGCACAATAAGTGTGATTGGAAATCCTGTTTACAATCTGCTTAATTCTATGTTTATAATTCTTTAGGAACCTGAAGTCAAATTTGTATTGGGTATTTTTATTCATTTAAACAACATTAAGTTTTTGGTCTCAAAATTGGGCTTCATGGAACCTGTAGTTTTGCCCCTATAAGTTTTGTTTTCATAGCAAATGGAGTATGTGCCAGAATTTCACATTTCCAATGGGGCACACACTGAGCACCATCTTAGTGAGGGCATTGGTACTGCAACTAAGTGAGTGAACCTTAGGATGCAGATTAGGCAGATCAGGAAATTAGGAGTTTGATGCCAGCAATGCCATTTCAGTTTTCTGCTCCAATAAACGTCCTTCCTTCAATGCACACAGCTGAATGTGCACTCAGCAGATAGAAGGTCCTCCCCACCAGCAATAATAAAGGGCATCAACTATTTTCAGACTAGTTGCCAATTAACCTCTGCTTATAAATCAATCCTCCAGATGGCAATGCCTGGTCTATGTTACATATTCCAGAAGCTTGGAATGATTGAATTTTTAGAAAAGCTTGGTTGTTTGAGAGGTTGGTGAATTCTTTCGCAGTTGGTACTGCATATGGGTAAAGTTGTGGTTAGGGTTCTGCTTCTGCCATTTTGCACATAGACATGGCTTCCACATATTCAATTTGATTTGGGTTAGAGCATGAGCTGAAAATGTGCAGCTCCAACATAACCTCCTTGCTTTTATGATCTATGCAACAACTGATACAAGCAAATGTCCCATGTGTTGCCTTAAACACCCTATAAACCTGTCCTACTGCCTTCAGGAATTTGTGGACAAACCTAGCTGACCAATTTGTTTTATCCTCTTTTAACCTAAGACCTTCTTCTTCACTATCAAGCACCCGGCCAATCTTTGTGTCATCTGGAAATGTTCTTATCATCCACCCCCTCCACATTTTCTTCTATAATTACTAATAGACATCATGAGCAATAAGCACTGATCCCTATGGTGTGCCACTGGACACCAGCCTCCAGCCATCCTCAGTACTTTCAGCAGCAAACAGATTTAGATTACTTGAAAAATAATTTTTTAGAATTATTTTAAAATAAAAAATATGTATTCTAAGAATTTTGCAACATTTTTCCAATTTATGCCCATTTGCATTCTCAGTTCTTATTAAATTAAAAGTAAATTAAAGTAAACATTTTGAAAGTTTCTAAAGAAATTATGATAATATCCATTAGAGAATATATAACGGTTAAGTAACCATAGTTCTATTGGACCAATAGGCTGCTCTCTCATTGGAGAGAAATGACTGGTGGTGGTTTAACCTGAGGGCCACCATGCCTCAGCTGAGGAGAGAGATTGAGAATGAGAGTTCTTAGTGCTAACTTTAGCCAATGTGGGAATTGAATCCATTGCTATTGGCATCACTCTGCAGTAACAATCTAACCATCCAGCTAACTGACCCTCCTATAAAGATGAGTCAAACAAAACCAACGGTTTGGTTACTGCAAAATAATTTTGCATTTTATTTAAGATTTTACTTTAAGTGTGGATAAACCTGTTTCACCAAACCTTTGTTGTTTGTTTGGAAGAATTGTGCATTGTTTCAATCTTATAAGTAAGTATTAGGACAATGCAGTTTGATGAGAAACATGAACTCAAGTTGGAAGCAGAAAACAAACTGAACATGGACTGTGTCAGAATTCATAAGATACACTTTATACAGCTGAAGAAACCAGTGACCAATCTCAACAAATTGTCCACTTGCCTCATTCAATTAGTATATGTGAGCTATTAGCACATTTCATGGCCTGACAGGCAATATACCACTTAAGAGGGGACAGCAATATGTGATAAAAGGTTGATAATTTTGATACGTAATATAATTGTTGGGACTTGGATTTCAAACAGAGACAGATAGCTGTTGGTTACTTCAGTGAAATGTTTTCTTTGGTCAATTGTGGAATAGTGATTCCAGCATTCATCAGAGAGCTGATGATTGCAAACCCTGCAGTGTCAATAGAAAAATATTTATACTGCAGGGTTTATGACAGATAAATACACATTGAAGGCCATTAGATTTGCTTTCAGCTCAGAAGAATTTGGGCGGCATTGTGGTTAACACTGCTACCTTACAGCGCCAGGGATCCAGGTTCAATTCCAGTCTCGGGAACTGTCTTTGTGGAGTTTGCACATTCTCCTGGTGTCTATGAGAGTTTCCTCTGGCTTCCTCCACAGTCCAAAGATGTGTGGATTAGCCCATAATGGGAAATGTGGGGGTTTGGGGTGGCATGCCCTTCATCAGGTCGATATGGACTGAGTGGCCTACGTCCACACTGTAGGGATTCATTGACTCAATGAAGAATCTACGCTTGAGCAAGTTTTTATTTAGGTCAGAGGACACCAGAGTAGAGTGCAAAAGCAAACTTAGCTGTTTTTCCTGGAATGAGATCAGAGCAATTCAGGGAACTTATTATCTCAGTAGAGGGGCCAGTTTGTAAAAGTTTAAAATGGGAAATGTTTGATTAGAAATCTGCAGTTTCGTCCAGTTGAGAAAATTCATGTTGACAGACTTAGAAAGAACCTATTGACTAACTTGAAAAATCTGCAGCAAAAAATTGTGAGGAGTCAGTTTGGTGGAACCCTAAAGAATTGAGAGAGAGGAATAATTTCTGTGGTCTTGAGTGTCTAAAACATTATTTTACTTACTGTTTTGAAATATTTTAACATTCTTTTATATGTAGCGACCTTGGTTTGTGTTTTTTTGTTTGTTATTTAAATCATAAGACTATTAGATATAGGAGCAGAGTATGCCATTTGGCTCATTGACTTCCCTTTGCCATTCAATGAGATTATGTTTGATAAATATCGCTCAACTCCACTTTCCTGGTTTATCCCCAAACCTTTGACTCCCTTAATGATTAGAAATCTGTCTATCTTAGCTTTGAATATACTTCACAACACAGCCTTGACAGCCTCTACAGTAAAGAAATCAAAAAAGAAAATGCTGGAAAATCTCAGCAGGTCTGGCAGCATCTGTAAGGAGAGAACAGAGCTGACGTTTCGAGTCAAATTGACCCTTTGCCATAGCCATTTTCTCTTTTGGTTTCAGATTCTAGTATCTGCAGTAATTTGCTTCTCTCTACAGTAAAGAGTTCCACAGATTCATTACCCTCTGAGAAAAATTTCTTTCTCATTTCTGTTTTCACATGAGTAACTCCTTACTCTGAGATTATGCTCTCTGGTTCTATACTCTCCCTCAAGGGGAATCAACATCTACTCTTTCAAGCCCCGTATGAATCTTATATTTCAATAAGGTCTCCTCTCATTCTTCTCAACTGTAATGAGTACAAGCCCAACCTACTCAATCTCTCTTCATTAGAAAATCCCTGAATACCCAGAGTCAACCTGGTGAACAGCCTGACTACCTCCAATTCCAGTGCTGAAAGAGGCCATTCAGCCCATTGAGTCTGCATCGAAGCTCTGAAGAGCATCCCACCCAGACCCAATCCCCCACCCTATTCCTGTAACCCCGCATTTCCCATGGCTAATCCACCTAGCCTGCACATTCCTGAACACCATGGGGAAATTTAGCATGACTATTGGTGGAAACAGAAGCATCTGGCAGAAACCCGCGTAGACATGGGGAGAATGCGTCCACACCATCTGTCCATATAGACAGTCACCCAAGGCTGGAATGCTAACCACTGTGCCACTTTGCACAGTGCCAGTTTTGACCAAAACTGTTTACAGCATTCCAGATGTGCTAGCACTCCCGGTGTGGTTTGAATGGTGTTTTGTATAGTTTTAGCAATACGTCCTTATTTTTATACTCAGTTACTCCATTCCGTTTGAAATAAAGGCCAACATTCAATCTGTCTTTCATATTACCTGCTGAAACTGAATGCTAGCCTTTTGTTAGTCATACACTAGCACCCCAAACCACTGAGTTGCAGACTTTTTAGTCTTTTCCATTTAAATAATATTCAGCTCTTCTATACTTCCTACCAAAGTGCATAACCTTACATTTTCCCACATTATATTTCAGCTGCCAAGTTTTTGCCTAAACACTTAACCTGTCTATATTTCTCTGTAGACTCCTGGCCTCACTTTCACTACTTGCCTTTCCACCTACTTTTATGCCATTCTTAGCAATACCACATTCACTTCCATCATTCAAATCTTTAATCATTAATTGCAAGTAATTATGGTCCCAGCAGTAATCCCTATGGCACTCCATTAGTTACAGGTTTTCATCTTGAAAATGACCCCTGCAACCCAACTCTAGTTAGCCAATCCTCTATCCATGTTAATATAGTACACAAACACCATGGGCTCTTATAAGTAACCTTATGTGCAGTCCCTTATCAAAAACCTCTTAGAAATCAAGTATTTTACATCTACTAATTCCCCTTTACGTATCCTGCTTGTTATCTCCTCAAAGAAGTGTAATAAGCTTTTCAGACATAAGCCCTTCATGAAGGCATGTTAATTCTGCTTGATAATATTAACTGTTTCTAAATAGATTAACATTTTCCCACCGACAAATGTAAAGATAACTAGCATAGAGGTATCTTCTCTCGGTCTCTGCCTTTTTGAATAAAGGTGTTACATTAACTGTTTTCCAATCCTCTTGGAATTTTCCAGAATTGAAGTATTCCTTGAAGATTATAACCAATGTATCCAATACCTGTGCAGCTATTTCCTTTAAAATCCTGGGTAGCACTCATCGGGGTACTGGACTTATTGGCCTTTAGGCCCATTTGTTTAGTTAGCACCTTATCCCAAGTAATAGTGTTTATTTACTCCATGTCCCCACTTAAACCTTTGATTATTTACTATTTTTGCAATGTTATTAGTGTCCTCTACTTTGAAGATTGATGCAACGTATTTGTTGAACTCATCAACCATTACCTGATTCCGCATTATCATTTCCCCACTATATTAACTGTGGCCTCTCTCTTCCTTTTCACGTACTTAAAAAAGCTCTTACTCACCATTTTTATGTTACTTGTCTTTATGGTTTATTTACTTCTTTCTTATTGCAGGTTTTCAGGTACAGTGAATAATTAAGAAGGCAAATAGAATATTGTCCTTCTATCCTAGAGGGATGGAGTTTAAAAATAGGGAGATTATGCTGCAGCTGTATAGGATGCTAGTGAGGCCACATGTGGAGTACTGTGTACAGTTTTGATCTCCTTACTTGAGAAAGGATGTACTGGCATTACACAGGATGCAGAGGAAGTTCACTAATTTAACTCTGGAGTTGAGAAAGTTGGCTTATGAGTAGACTGGGGCTATATTCACTTGAATTTAGCAGATGAGGGGGGATCTTATAGAAACATGAAATTTTGAATGGAATAGATGAGATAGAAGCAGGGTGGTTGTTTCCACTGGCAGGTGAAACAAGGGGGGCATGGCCTTAAAATAGGAGAGAGCAGATTTAGGACTGAGTTGAAGAGAACTTTCTTCACCCAAAGTGTTGTGAACCTATGGAATTCCCTGCCTAGTGAGGCAGTTGAGGCTACCTCATTGAATGCTTTTCAGGCAAAGATAGATAGCTTTTTGAATAGTAAGGGAATTAAGCGTTATAATGAGTAGGTGGGTAAATGTAGCTGAGTCCATGAAATGATCAGCCATGGATCTTACTGAAGGGCAGAGCAGGCTCAAGGGGCCAGATGGCCTACACCTGCTCCTATTTCCTATGTTCTTATTAGTATTTTGGTCACCTTTTGACAGCTTTTAAAGTGTTCTCAATTCTCTGATTTAACACTGAACCCTTGCATGATTTTCTTTCAATTTAATACTATCATTATCTTACCTGGTCAATCATGGTCAGTTTGTCCATTTTGTAGAAATTTACTTCCTCTTTGTTGTGAGTCATGAACTTTTTTTAAAAAAGTCTGCTGCTGTTCACCAACTGTATATTCTGCTAAACTCCTCTTTCAGTCCATTTCCACCTACTCTGTTCTGCCTAATTCCATGTAATTACTTTTTTTAAAGTTTTGGGGAAATAAACTTTGCGCTGTGCATAAAGAAAATCTGGAGTGTTGTGAATATTTTTCACAGGAGGAATTCAGCAGATCTAGCAGCATCTGGGTAGACAGAAACAGGGTTACTGTTGAGTCCAATATGATTGAAGAGTTCTGAAGAAGTCATACCAGATTTGAAATATTAACACTGTTTCTCTCTCCACAGATGTTGCTAGATCTGCTGAGTTTTTCCAGCATTCTCTGCATTTGTTTCAGATTTCCTGTAGCCATAGTATTTTGCTTTTATTTCTCTGGAGAAACAGTCACCATTTCAGGGCCACTACACCAACTACAAACAAAAAGCAGTCTAAATTGCAAATGAACACAGTGGTCACATTAGATCACCATTTTGAGGAAAACATGATGAGTCAGATCAGAATGTGTCATTCACAGAATTTGTTAATTTTTCCTTCTGGAAAGACACTTTCACACTGTATTATTCATCCCACCCCAACCCTTCACCACCCTTTGACATGAGCTCAGTCCGACCCTGATGAGACCTCGGACTTGTTTTAAAGTATCCGTGCTGAATACCTTCTTTGGGATTGGTTGCAATCCCAGCAGTGCCACAGGGAGAAAGTCATGAACAACTGATGGTTAAACTGCCCTGCAAGACATTCACATTCCTTGTGAATGTCTTGCAGAGCTCAATACCGTCTGCCTGTAATCTCCACTGAAAAGAAAACATGGGTCCTGAATGACAAAGGCATTGGAAGAAACTTGGCAAAATTGCATGAAATATGCAGTGACAGCAAAAAGTCCCATTTTCCAACTGACTTTTGAAAGGTGAGATGAGATTCTCGTGGCTTATTGGCATGCATCCTCATTATAACACTGCGTAGCCCATCTTTAGAAAAGGATTCTAGTCCCCGAAGCAACTTCCCCACCCCCCACAACCCCCATCACCCTCCCACCCCAAGGGCTTCATGGGCCAGATGCCTTATGAGACTGAGTTTTGGGGGCAAGGGCTACTCTCTGTGACATGGCTGATGAGTCTGTTACACAAACCCCTGACTGAGGCTGTGCTGCCCAGTTTTCAATCAGGTCCACGGTTTGACAAACATAGGATCTCCTGACGAAATGGATTCTGAGGCTTGGATTGCTCTGGCAGGGTTGTGGGGAGGAGTGGAGGGGTTGGTTCTTGAAGTATTTCCAGACAACAAGTACTGCATAATCGTAGCATGCTGTGCTCTGCACAACTGCAACTGGCAAAGATGGGTGTAATGGGGATGAAGAGCTGGAAAAGCAAAAGCAGCCTTGTGATGAGGTAGGAGGCCATTGAGAAGAAAGAATTACACCTTTTCCTTTATAGAATGCAGTAGTGTGCAGTGCAACAACCAAACAGGACTAATTGCCTTCAACACAATCAGCCCAGTTTCACCGACTCCCCCATTATCAGCTTTTCTCCTTCCCTGGCTTACTATCAGCCATCCCTTTGTCTCCCTAACTGTCTTTCTCTCTGTGTGGGCTCACCCATCCACTCTCTCCTTGTCCCCGAACCCCTGTCATCAGCACATATATCATCTTTGCCACCTTTGCCGAGTTACTATCATTTCTGAAGAAAGGTCACTGTACTCGAAAGATTAATTCTGCTTTCTCTCCACAGATGCTGCCAGAGTGCTGAGCTTTTCCCAGTAATTTCTGTTTTTGTTTCAGGACTTAATTGCCACTAGGTTCCAATAGAGAGCTGGGTGTAGTGATCACTTATTGACTTAAATTTGTTGGCACTTGAAAGGTAAGCAGTCTGTTTCTGTCCTGAATGCAAATGCGTGTCTGTTGTTTTCAATTCCTATTGCTGAATACAAGTGAATAGTTTGAACATCTGAAGGATGTCCTGAAGCTGATGGTCCCACATTGTACAATAAGATGATGCTGGGCTACACTGGGGAGAGAACAGCATGGACTTAGACAGGCTTGTAAGATGGGATGCAGCCAAAGGCAGGGATGCTGTGTGCATTAGTTCTTAATAGTAGTAAATGTATGCTTTCATGTGCAAGTACATATTCAAGCATCAGCTGTGTCACCTATGTGCGTGAGAAGCATTGGTTTATGACTACTCTCAGAGTATAGTCAATGGCAACTCCGCACTGCCAATGATTGTTCCGGTACACAGCTGGACCTCAAAGATGACACCAGGGCCAGGGATTCCAAGACATCCTGGCATTGGTGGGAACTTTGGCCTACATCGAGTGGGATAATAGAACAGGTGGAACATCATAGGGGCATGGTACATAGGTAATGAGGCGAGTTCAGGAAGTTAGCATGAGAAAACCTGCAGAGAAAAACTCTTTGTTAAATTTGTCAAAAATGGTACCTAGCTAATTTCTGGTAAGATTTAGCAAAATGAGCAAAAGAGTGGGTTTCAATGTGATCGACTTCACTTGCACAGGTAAGGCAAGCTCAACTCAAGCTTAAATGCCTTAATGGAGCTACAGTGAGTTGGGTTCAACATGAGAAGATAACTGGAAGGATCCTTGTTGAAAGATTATAGTTATAAGTGGGAACCAAGAGCAACAATGTCAGATATTGCAATGTTTAGCTTGGTAAATTGTAGCTGATTGAAAATTGCACTGGCTGAAGTTACTATGAAGGGCCGTCCTTCTCCAGTTTTCTCCTTGCCTGCAGTGATCCTCAGGTTAAGTCACCAGTCTCTAATGACACAGCAGCCCTGGAATTTGGTAAGACTGTGGTGACTTTATTTTTACCTTACTGAAGGTTGGATGATTGAAAAGTAGATTGACAAGGCAGATAACGTTAAAAGGAAGTGCTTGGTTCATCACTGTGCAAAACGGGATCAGCTTAGTGAAAATGTTCTTTTATCCGGATGCGATCTCATTGATATATGTAGGGAAATACATGTTTGCTAAGGTGTTTGGTAAAACAAGGTAACTGAAGCAATAAAATTGTGATTATGTCAAATAAATGTCACATTTTTGAATGGGAATGAAAATCTGGAAAAAAATATTTTGTGTTCTTCAGGTTTGCGGTTTCAGGTTTTCCATTTAATGTATTTTATTGGTTTCAGCTGCAGTTCATAAAACATGACAAATAAATTAGTAATACATCATCAACTGGAGATTGTCCACATCACAAAATATTTGTTTGAATCTCTTTACATGCAGAATTCAGTCCTGTTATTGTGACATTCCTTGATGTTCAAGTCTAAGGGACATTATTCTCATTAAAAGGTTTATTTCAGACTCTGTGAAAACAACTACAGCTGATACAGGAGTTCAACAGACACAATGGATATGCCCAGAACATTACAAGAAGCATTAAAAATGCTACAGATCAGAGAAAGGGAGAGAAAAAGAAAGGAAGAGATAGACAAAATAAAGCAATTCTGTCAAAATATGTCACATTAAATATCTCAGTTATTTAAGCAAAAATCAATCTTCTGAAGGGCAAACAGGAAAACAAAAATCACAGGATGACTGAACACATCAGCACTGATGCCAAATTGACCTTGGGCAAGCTTGCTGCAATTTCCAAATGGGTCCTCTCTTAGAAGATCTGATCATCAGAGAAATCAGTGTAAAGAGTACAGCTCCCATTCCACAGGCATAAATGCTCATTTTAAAAATGAAATATGTAACTGTACTGTGTAAATTAGAAATCATATTGTATATTATTAGCATTTGGTTAATGGATAGACTCTATTATATGAGAATGTTTTATGAATGAGATGAATTTTTAGCTTGCCTTTGGCCAGAAACCAAAATTGTTACACAAGAGCCATTCATTGAAGAAAGAGCAAAAAAAAATCATTGGGTGGTGTCTATAGTGGGCAGTCAATTGATAACGTTAATTTAATGATTGGTGGTAGACTGAAATCTTTACTATTGTATTTAATGCTGTGCAATTTGAATGAAACATGCTGTTTTCCTACATAGAATGTCCAAAAACTTCGGTTATAAAAATTGAGGTTTTAATTTTCACATGGGTGGAGAAGCCCAAAATAGCACGACCAGCCCAATTCTAGAATTCCCACCCCCCGGACCTGGCACCCACCAACATCGCTTGGTGGGTTGTAAAGGGGCTGGTGGTAAATTTCACATCCATGGATTACACATGCAGTATGTTGAAAAGTGCAGCTGTCTTAAAACAGATCCCTCCTCCTAAGTGGAATGTTCAAAACATGACTTCGCTTTTTTGACATTTGACTGAAAGTCTAGCATTGCCAGAGTTGTTTTGCAAGTTGGATATTCTTTTGGATGGACCTATTTACCCACCCCTCTGGGATAGATCCCAGAATTCTTTTGGGAAAGGAGTCCTTGGAAGAAGTAAAGTGCAATTTGGGATTGGTAGGGTAGAGATGAAGGGCTTTTGCCAGAAACATTGATTTTCCTGCTCCTCGGATGCTGCCTGACCAACTGTGCTTTTCCAGCACCACGCTAATGTAGACTCTGATTTCCAGCATCTGCAGTCCTCACTTTTGCCTATATGTAAAAGTGGATAAGCTCTATGGAACCAACAAACCTTCAAGGCTCTTCATGGTAAATATAAAAAAAGGCACTTTTTCTAAAACAATCAGCGATTGTTATTTTACTTTGACTGCTCATTATTAACTTTGCACTTCATAACTAATTCCACAATCTATCACTTAAACAGTGCAGATCCTGTCGGTACACAATTTGATTGGCAGATCTCAGTGGTTATAAAATCTTTGACTGTGGAGCTATGAATACAAGTAGTTTTGTTTTCAATAAGGAATTAAATGCAATAACAACATGTTTATTTTTACCAATAGTCTAAGTAGTTGAAAAAATTTAAATGAAGCGCATGAGTTTTTTTGACTCTCAGTATATTTTTTAAGAAATAAAGTCTGTGATAGGTACTTAGAACTTTATTTTAGATAATCTACATATGGCTCCTGAGGTATGACTAGGGTGAATACTATGTGAGTTGATGTGGATGGTATTAGCTGGTGAGGGGGAGCATGGATTGGCATGAATGATATTAAATTGGTATCGATAGGGTCTGAAGAGGGTCATAGATTGGCAAAAGCACCATGGTGAGAGTGTAGATTTTCAGAAGGATTCTTTAACTTTTCTTTTACGCTATATTAAGAGTGACTGTAATGTTTAACTTTTAACTTTGTTCCTTATTGCTTTCTACCTTATTCTTAAGTTTTTGTATCTAGGTACTTATACCTAAGATGGCATCCCGTGTGGGGACACAGAACATTTTTCACTGTACTCCTGGACTTTAAGTATAAAAAAATCTGCAAGACAGCACAGTGGCTCAGTGGCTAGCACCGCTGCCTCACATCGTCAGGGACCTGGGTTCAATTCAAGCCTCAAGTGACAGTCTGTATGGAGTTTGCACATTCTCATGTCTGGATAGGTTTCTTCCAGGTGCTCCAGTTTCCTTCCACAGTCCAAAGATGTGAAGGTTAGGTGGATTGGCCATGCTAAATTGCCCATTGTGTCCTGGGATATGTAAACTAGGTGGATTAGCCATGGAAGATAGAAGGATGGGTTGGGTCTAGGTTGAATGCTCTTTGGAGGGTCGGTATGGATTCGATGGGCCAAATGGCTTGCTGCCAGACTGTGGGGATTCTATGATGGGATTCTCTGATTTTGTAATTGAGTAAACATGACAATAAAGTCTAAATCTAAATCTAGAGGGCTGATGGGTTTGAGTTGGGCATAAGTTGGCCAGGAGAATGGGAGGCTATGGGTCAAGGAGAGGCAAGTGTAGAGGAGCACAGATTAGCATAGGGTCTACAGAGGGCTATGAGGGAGTGGATCGATGGGCGTAAGGGATACAAAAGTCCATGAGATAGTCAGGGGATCATGATGTAGCATGATGGTACATGAAAAGTTGTAGAACATGAGGGAGTATGAAGGGTGAGGGCTATCGGGCTAATTTACCTTTTATTCTTTTTCTTACAAGCCGCGTACTGTGCAGAGTTTCCAGGGGCAGCCACCCAAACTTCAGTTTTATCTCATTGTTGCACAGTTTGGCCTGGGTGGCAATTATTTTATGCATTTTGTTTTAAACATCTGTAGAGTAAAGTTGCATTACTCTCCTTTAGGCAGAGTTGCTCGTTGGGTTGGTTCAATTTTGGCCGGATAGCAATGGTCTAAAATTGAAGCAGATAACCTGTGGAGGGCAGGGAGTGATTTCCATTCCACTAAATAAAAGGGAAATCCTTATGTAAGCTGTCTTAGTTGAATATATCATTAATAAATATATCATTAATAAAACGGAACTAAAGCAAGAAAAAAAATGGATAAAATTATTTTAAAGAAAAAAAACTTAATGGTGTTCATTCATTAAACTAGTGCACCTAATGTAACTTGCACTGAGAAGTAAATTAAAACATTTATTTTATGCTTTGGCACATCTTTCACAGATATCTTTATGTTAAAACACAGTATCTGCTTGGAGTGACAATTATTCTATTATGAAATGCCCAACTTACATCCTTTGAGCCATCTTAAACCTGTTTTCTGATTCTGTCTAGGATTACTTTTCAGTGAGAAAAAATTAATTAATCCCTTCCACTTGAGCACTAATCAATTATCTGAGTTACTTTGTGAAACAGTCATAGATTATTTGAAAATCTATTAATTTAAATTTAAATGGACTTTGCTGCACTAAAATATGCCACCACCAATCACATAATGCAAACTTACTACAATTTCTAGCAGAAGCAACCTGGACAAAGCCAACCCATTATCATTCTGGAACCTCTCACTATTCATTGTTGTGTGGACATTGCAGCCAAATCAACACAAAAGAATAGCATGTCCCTATTTAATGCTATAAAATGACATATTGATTGGGTATACCAGTATATTGAAGTAAGTTGAGCTTAATTATTGGCAGTTCACAATTCTGTAAACAATCTCCTCTTTTAAATGAGAATTTTATAATAATTTGTTAAAATTTTTGATCAGAAACTAATTGTATCACTCGAATTCTGTAATTGGAAGGTATCTTATAGGCTGTACAAGAATTTGAATTAGAACCCTTTAGTTTTCTTCAAAATCACATTAAATAAAGCCTAATGTCTTGCCTGTGACAAATGTTTTTCATCTTTTCAGTTTCCCTGACATTGCTAAACTACCCTCATTGATTTGGATGGAGGTCCTGATTAAAGCAAGTCATTTTGCTAGTTCAGCTTCACCTAACATCAGAAGTTAAGAATGTGTGTGGGAAATGACAGATTTAAACTCACATCCTGTCGCTGTAGAACAAATTCTCCTGTTACTTCATATGGCCTTTGATATGTCCTCACAAATAAATTAACAATGTTACACGGGTGATAAGTTTGATCTAGAAGGATACTGAGGAGACAGAAACATGGAGAAAGTCCATTAGCTCGCACAAAAGCCTGAGTTTTTATATGTAGCAATGAAAGTTTCAATTTTACCTCATCATGGTTATTGCTACATTTAAGGTTTTGCATACAAGAGACAGGTTACAAGGGAATGTATCTATCAGCGCCGAAGTTCTCAGAAGGCTGAGTGATTTGTGGAGCATTGCCACTGACACTGCGGATGGATCATTTTCTATTTTAATGCAGAGATAGGTAGAATCTGTGCAAGATGATGGGTTACACCTTAGCAAGACTGGGACTAATATCCTTGTTGAGAGATTTGCTACTTCTGTTGGGACAGGTTTAAACTAATTTATCAGGAGATTGGAAAACTAAGAGGGAATTCAGACAGAATAAAACCAAAGCTGGTTTTAGATGTAGGAAATCTGTACATGAGAGTGCAAAAACAAATCCTAGAATTTACTGGGGTCAAATTACAGAATTAGATAGAATACGTACAGCATTTGCAACAAGGAAATTCAATTAATGGTGCAAGTTGAAACAAAATGGTATGATTTAATGGTGATCATGGAGGCATGGCTGCAGGGTGACCAAGACTGGAAACTAAATAGTAAAGGATGTTCAGCGTCGTGGATGGATATGGAAAAGAAAGAGGAGGTAAGGTTGTGCTGATAATAAGGGATAGGATCAGTATTTAATCAGAAAGGATCTCAATTTAGGAGAATAAGATGTAGAACCTGTTTGGGTAGAGCTTAGAAACAATCAGGTATAGCAAACATTTTTAGGAGTGGTTTCTAGGTCATCAACTTTACTGTGTAAATGCCTGAGGAGGTCGTTGACTGCGGTGGTTTGGAGAAATGCATTAAACAGTCACTAGATAGACAGCGGCTAGCATTTAAAGAATTAATGGTACATTAAAATCATACAGTCCTTTACTGGACTATTGTAGCCGCTCTGTGACATCATTGACCCTTGCACCAGGAGGCAATGTACTACCCTGGAGTCATATTTACAGCCAGAAGTGCTAAAAATAGCCAATGGGAAAAGCAAAAGACCAATGGTTAAAAGGGGAATGTAAAGAGAGTAGTTAGATCAAAGGAGGAGGGTAAAAAAGTTGTCAAAAAAGTTGTAAGACTAAGGATTGGGAAAACTTCAGAATTTAGCAAAGGATGACAAAGAAATTGACAAAGAACCAGAGAACAGAATAAGAATGTGCCATAGCAAGATGCGTAAAAAAGATTGTGAAAGCTTTATAAAGAATGTAAAAAGGAAATGATTAGCAAAGACAAATGTAGGTCCATTACAGTCAGAGACAGGAAATGTACATTTGGATATTGAGAAATGGCAGAGAAGCTAAATAAGTACTTTGTGTTTGTCAATACAAGGGAATATACAAGAAATAACTAATTTTCAAAGGTCTTGTCATAGACTTTATCAGCAAGTCTGTGGAGGATTGTATACCGAGGAACTCAGTCCAGGTGTTCTCCAGCAGGAAACCCTGGATGAATCAGGACATACAGAACCTGCTAAAAACCAGGCATGGAGCTTTCAGATCAGGACACCCACTCAAATATTAGGAATCCAAGTGTGATCTTCGCAGAACCATTAAGACAGCCAAGGACCAATACCCATTCAAACTAGAGACCTAGACAGACACCCAGCGACTATGGCAAGGACTGAATGACATTATAGGTTCAAAAAAGAGACAGTGCAAGATAGGAGACAATGACATGTCCCTCCCAGATCAACTCCATGCCTTCTATGCTTGCTTTGAGCAGAATTCCTGCAGAGAGGTAACACCTATTCCGACAATTCCTGACGAATCTATCCCAACAGTGACTGCATCAGAAATCAGATCAATTTTCCTTCATATGAATCCAATGAAAGCGATGGGACCAGACGGAGTACCAGGTTGTGCACTCCGAGCACGTCTAGATCATTTGCAACCTCTCCCTGCAGCTGGCCACTGTCCCTGCCTGTTTCAAGAGGGCCAATATCATCCCTGTGCCTAAGAAGACTTATGCAGCATGTCTCAATGATTACTGCCCAGTGGCCCTAACTTTGGTGGTCATGAAGTGTTTTGAAAGGCTGGTCATGACATTAATTAACTCCAGCCTCTCCACTACTGGACTTTTGCCTACTGAACCAACAAATCCACGTCAGATGCCATATCACTTGCCCATTCACTCCTTCCTAGAACATCTTGACACCAAGAATAGCTACGTAAGTATCCTATTCATTGACTACTTTTCAGCCTTCAACACTAGTATCCCCTTGAGAGTGATTACTAAACTTAGTGATCTCAGACTAAGCCCCACTCTCTGCAACTGGATCCTCAATTTCCTGACCCACAGGCCACAATCAGTGAAAATTAGGGACAATAATTCATCCTCATTAACACTCAACACTGGAGCTCCCCGGGGTGCATACTCAGCCCCCTATATGTACTCACTGTATACCCATGACTGTGTCGCCAAATACAAGACTAATACCATTTTCGCTGGCGACACCAACATAGTCGGTCGAATCTCAGATGGCGATGAAACAGACTACAGATGGGTGGAAGACTTGGAAAAATAGTGTATTAAGAACAACCTAGCTCTCAATGCCAAGAAAACCAAGGAACTCATTATTGACTTTCGGCGGGATGTTACTCATGCCCACCCTAAAGATTAACAGCACAGAAATGGAACGAGTGGAGAGTGTCAAGCTCCTAGGAGTGGTCATCACCAACAAGCTTTCTAGGACTCTTCATGTGGATGCACCGGTTACAAAGGCCCAACAACGTCTCTTCTTCCTCAGGCAGCTGAGAAAATTTGGCATGACGGTGAATACCCTTGCCAACTTTTATAGTTGCACCATCGAGAGCGTTTTGTCTGGATGTATCACTACCTGGTATGGCATTCAAGATCAGAGGCAGCTACAGAGAATGGTGAACTCGGCCCAGACAAACACAAAGGCCAACCTTTCATCTACAGAATCCATCAACCAAGCCCACTGTCAAGGAAAGGCTGCCAGCATTCTCAAAGATCCATCCCACCCTAGCAACGCTTTTATTCAACCTCTACCATCGGGGAGAAGGTACCAAAGCCTGAATACGCGCACCAGTCAGTTTCAAAACAGTTTCTACCCTACTGTTGTTAGAATACTGAAGGAATCACAAACCTTTAGCATTCGCTTGTACATTTGCTTTTGTTTTGCCGCTGTTTACTTATTTACTTATTTATGCTACTTAACTATGTGATCTGCCTGAATTGCTCACAAGACAAAGCTTTTCACTGTGCCTTGGTACACGAGACAATAAATTCAAATCAAAACAGACACGAGATGTCAGTACCCTGTACACATCCTCCCTGTTCTCAGTTTACTTTCAAATCACAGCTTTCAGCCTGTGAGCTGCCTTGAGGCTAATTCAGTTCTGTGCTATTGATCTAAGATGGCCTCAGGCTGATCACCATTCTTTTAGAATTGTCAAAACTCACAAGTGATTCACCACCAGCAACTTCTGACTCTGTGATTTCTTGGCCGACCAACTAATATTTATGCACGAAAATCCCTGCTTGGATTAATCTGAAAACTTATTTGTATCTTATTTATATTTGTATGAAGATTTGCAAACATTGTGAACGTGTGGATGTAAATACTTGATTATGTAAATATACTTAAAACTTGATTATTTAAATAATTGCTCCTTCAAGCGACTTGTTTTCCACAAAAAAATTAAGGTTCAAAAATCCTTGGCCATCTAGCCGGTGAGCAGTATCTATCTCATATTTATGACTTGAGCAACCTGAGAGTTCTTATTTGTCTTCTTTGATTGGTGTGCTTGAGAACTAGCCACGCCCTGAATTAAACTGTTTCACTACAGTTACAACATTGGAATCTACCTGAAATTGCCCAGTTGTATCCAGAAAAAGCAGGACAAATTCAATTTAACTAATTACCTCGTCAACAGTATACCCTTAATTGGTCTTCAAAAAGCAAGATTAATTTAATCAATTGTGCTTTGCAAATCTACCAGAGCTGCTTGCCACACAATGGTAGTGTCAATGCCTCTGAGCCAGGAGGTCCCACATATTCCAGGGATATGTAATAACATCTCTGAATGGGTTGATTAGAAAATATCTGACCAGTCTACTCTTGACCGTCATCAAAGTAGGAAAAGAATTGTCAACATCAATTGGCAATTATTCACTAACAGCCTACTCACTCACACTCATTTTGGGTTCTTTCAGGACCACTTATCTCCAGATCCCATTACACCTTTAGTCCAAATATGAATTCTAGAGGAGGTGTGAGAAGGACTGCCCTGGATAGTACAACAGCATTTGATTGATAGTGGCACCAAAAAGCCCTAGTAAAACATTAATGCTGATGGAAATCAGAAGGAATGCTCTCTCAAGCTGGAGCAAGAGAAAAGCATAAGAACTAAGAGCAGGAGTAGGCAATTCAGCTCCTCAAGCTTGCTCCACCATTTGTTATGATCATCTCATATTGGCCTTAATTCCACTTTCCTTCTTGCTCTCAATATTAATTAACAACCTCTCAATTTCCTCCTTAAATTTAATCAACGTCTTTGCATCCACCACACATTCAGATAGTGAATTCCACAAATTCATGACTCTTTAAGAGAAACAATTTCTCCTCCTCCTTTGTTTTAGATCTGCTACCCTTTATCCTAAAACTATGACCTCTTCGTCTAAACTGCCCGATAGAAGAAAACATCCTTTCTACGTCTACTTTGTCAAACTCTTTAGCATCTTATATACCTCAACTAGATCTCCTCACATTCTTCTAGACTCCAGACAGTATAGTTGGCGCAAACAACAATTCTTGTGGTTGTTGGAGGTGAATCATTTCAGCTCAGAACAGCACTACAAGGGTTCCTTAAGGCAAGTCTTCTGTTCAACCATTCGTTCATCAATTTCCCTTCATCCATCATAACATTGGAAGTGGAGCTTCTTATCTACATGGAATTTGGTTTATTAACAATACTTTGGATAATGTAACAATACATGTCTTCAGATAGCAAGACCTGGAAAATATTTTGGTTTTGGTTGATAAGTCGCAAGCGATATTCATTAAATCCCTAGATCTTTAATAGGTCAGACATTGGGTATTCTGTAGTGATTGACTTACTTCCTGACTGCGTAAATCCTCTCCATTACCTGTAAACTACAAGTTAGAAGTAGGATGAAACTTATATTTGCTTGGTTGGCTGTAACTGCAACAACACTCAGAGGTTCAACATCATCAAGAAAATACACAATCCACAATCAAAAGACACCTATAACATCTAATTTCTCTACATGGCTGAAATGTGTAATACTTATAGGGTGCATGGTAGAAATTCACCAAGATTTCCTGAATACAAGCTCCTCATCTTTGACTGACTGTAGCTTCAAAGAACACGAGAAAAGAACAGCAGGCTCATAGGAACACAGACACCTTGAAATTTCACTTCAGGTCACACTCCATACCATGTTTCATTACTCATTCGTTGCCAATGGCTCAAAATCCTAATATCCTCAACTTAAAAATATTGGAAGAAAATCTTCACTAAAAGAACTGCAATAATTCAGGGCGATCCTTATCACTTTATTAATGACAGCAGGGATGGGCAATAAATTGCCAAGACCATAACTTCATTAGATTACTACCACAAAATCTAGGCTGACATAAATCTGATTCTGAACATTAAGTAAATACATAATTTGTTTCACAGGCACGTAATTCTGCCATGCCTCTTTGAACTTTTGAGGAGTAATCATTTCAAATAGGTAAAAGTTAGGTAACTCATGTAAAAAAACATGCTGGTGTCAACTTAAATGGCTGAGTCAACTGGTTCCATGTTGTAACATTCTGGACTGTTATAAAGAGTCTGTGCCAAGGTGTTCTCATACAAATTTACAAATTAGCAGCAGGAACAGGCGATTCAGCTCCCCCCCCCCCACCCCCAAACCTTTTCTTTCCTTTGCTAAAATCTTACCAATCACCCACTCCCCAAACCCATGACTGTTACCATACAGAAAGACAAGAGGAGCTGTAACATGGTAACATTGCCACCTGCAAGTTCCCGTCGAAGCAACTCCCCTTCCTGACTTGGAAACATATCACCACTGCACACAGTGTTGTTTGGTGAAAATCCTGAAACTCCTTTCCTAACAGCATGTGGATCTACCTGAACCAAATGGTCTGCAGCAGTTCAGATGGCAGCTCACCATTACCACCTCAAGGGAAACTAGGAACGGACGAAAGTGCTGGACCAGCCAGTGACCCTGACATGTCCAAAGCGAATTAAAAAAAACTTACTTTGGTTTTAATTCTATTTTCATTACTTCCCCCTAAACCTTTGACTACCATTCCATCAACAATCTCAGCTCTAAATTATTCAATGACCTTGCTTCCTCTGCTCTCTGGGAAAAAGATATCTGCAGACCAACAGCCCTGAGAGAAGAAAATTCATCTCATGTGTCTTAAAATAGGGAGCCATTATTTTTAAACCGTATCCCCTCATTAGTCCCTTCCAGAAAGAGAAATATCTTTTCTACATCCAGCCTGCCAGTTCCTCTCAAGATCCTCAGGATGTTTCAATAAGATTGTCTGTCATTCTTCAAAACTCCAATGGATACTCAGTCAGGTAACCTGTCTAACTTTATTGGACATCTCCAATTACTCTCCAGCAAGTCTGCTCAACTCTGGAAAACCAAATCATGGCTATTTCCAAAACATCATTTGAAAAACAATGTTTCATTGAACTTAGTTTACCAAGGGTCAGCAATCTCTATAAAGAGAAGAAAGGTGCTGAAGTGAATGAGCAGTCAAAAAAATTTGGGCAGATGACAGCAGACTTTCCTACTAATGTAATGCTTTAAAATAAGGATGTCTCAACCTACAGTCAGCAGGCCATATACAACTTTCATTTCACGCAGCCAGAGGTCTGCTTTATTGGTGGATGAATTTACAGCTCATTCATAAGGTCCCCATATTTAATAATTACATAACCTTACATGAGAAGGATCAAAGACCACAGAAATGATGATGTAAAGTGAAAGTTTCATTTGAAGATGGACTTTCAAATACAATAAGTATTATTGGAGCATATTTCAAAGAGCTGCTCCTCCAATAAAAGGCCCTTTCTCTCCCAGATGTGCTACTGCTGCAGCTGCAGGTTTACTGGGAACCCATCATCAGCAAATGTGGGAGAGAACCAGTCTGTGACTGGAGGACCAGCGAGCAGTTCAAGGAGCCAAGTCTGAGAATAGGCAGCTTTCAGGGTTAGTCTGACCTGGGAAGGCAGAGGGGAAGGGGCTGAATATTGCACCAAGGGGAGAAAGCAATGAGAGCTAAAGGGCAGAGGGGAACTGCAAGTCAGACCATGACAACAAGAGTGGTGGGGCGAGTGGGAATGACAGTCAGGCCTCCAGATGGCTGCTCCTAATTTTTCTTTAATCACATTTTTAGAAACAAAATCATGGTTTATTGAATTGTATTTAAATTTCTCTAGAAAAAAGAAAACTTCTTTTTGTTTTCAACATGAAATGTTCGCTGTGGGGTAGGAATGCTGGTGGAAATGTTTTGAAGTGCAAACCCTCAATGATTATTTTCTTGACCTTAAAGGGGAAAGGCTAATAAAGACGGAGAGAGGGGAGGAGAGGGAGTGGGAGAGGTCTGACAGTGGGGAAGGGGTGAGAAAGAGAGAGAAAGAGAGAGAAAGTGGTGAGACGGAAAGAGATGAGAATGTGGGAGAAGGAGAGAGGGGGGAGGGAAACCAGGCTGTGAAAGGAGGAAACCCCAAGCTGAAAGTCAACTTACATTGACCCCGACTGTCATGCACCTTCCACTGTGGCCAGCTCAGAGTGTGCCCACCAGAGTGACTCAATGTCAGTGTTACTGAAACCCAACTCCTCATCTCAGGCTCAGTCAGCACCCTGTCCCTGGTGATTATGAATTGTGGTTTATTCTTTTTCTTTCCCTTGCTCTGCTTCTGAATCAAAAATGCAAGATTGACTTTATTATTAAGTTTCACTACTTTGACCTTTTTAGTAGTTATTTCTATTTATTACTTATTTGATTTTGTTTTTATTAAGCTCATCTTTCTATTATTTTCAAATTTCTTTCTGAAACTTGTTCACTGTACATCCGCGGGAAGAGGCCCCCACCTCAGGTGAAAAGGTTAGCCACCATGCTTTACAAAATTTTGAGTGTTGCTTTTCTTCAGGGAATAGTCTGAGAAAATAGCAGCTGCTCTATCTTTGATTTATTGTTGATTTTCTTCTAACCTTAAGTGTCACTTTTAAAACTTGATTTGATTTATTATTATCAAATGTACTGACTTACAGCTAAAGCATTGTATTGCGTACTAAACAAACAAATCATACTTTACATAAGTACATCAGGGTAATAATCTTTGAGGAGAAAGTGAGGTCTGCAGATGCTGGAGATCAGAGCTGGAAATGTGTTGCTGGAAAAAGCGCAGCAGGTCAGGCAGCAACCAGGGAACAGGAGAATCGACGTTTCGGGCATAAGAAGAAGGCTTATGCCCGAAACTTCGATTCTCCTGTTCCCTGGATGCTGCCTGACCTGCTGCGCTTTTCCAGCAACACATTTCCATCAGGGTAATAGAACAGAATGCAGAGTATACTGTTACAGCTACAGAGAAGGTCCAGAGAAAGATCAACTCTAATACTTGAGAGGTCTGTTCATAAGTCTCATAACAGCAGCGAAGAAGCTGTTCTTGAATCTGTTGGTCCATGTTTTCAAACTTTGGTATCTTCTGCCTGATGTAGGAGGTTTAAAGAAAGAGTGACCAGGGTGGGAGGGGTCTTTGATTATGTTGGCTGCTTTCCTAAGGCAGTGAGAAATGTAAATGGAGTCAATAAAAGAAAGGCTGGTTTTCATGATGGTCTAGGCTTTATTAATGACTCTGTAATTTGTAATTATAGCTCCGTAATATATACCATTGACTTAGATTGGACAGTAATAGTGGACCCAGTATCAAAAAAAGTGAAACAATTGTTGGCTGCATTGTTGTGAAAATCCAGGTCACGTTTTATATCTTTCCGAATATAACATGTAGTTTTAGTAATCAAAGTTTTTACTGATTGCGAAACTTTGAAGCAACACTGATGTCAATGCAACTCAAACAAGCCGGGGTATATCACTCTTAACCTGAGTTTTGACTTGCAAGAGCAGAATTGATATAGAACAGACTTGAACAATGAATACTCCATCACTAAATTTGTAATGGAGTCATGGAGCCTAGTGAGAGAGTAATTACACCACTGGCATTAAAAATTATTCATATGGAATGCAGAATCAAAACGTTAAGCTAAAAGTAATATAATTTGTTTGCATTTCTGATTGGATCATCTAAAAACATATTATATTGTCAGAGATACTGATTAGGGTAAAGCCTTGGCTGGAATGTTCTTTTGTCTAATTTTTCTATGCATTTTTGCTGAAAAAGCAGATAGATTCCATGTATGCTCAAATCCAGGACAAGAAGTTGCAGAATTTACAGTCATTGCCTTTTTTTAAAAAAAGGAGGATCACTTAGGCAAAAGCTAATGAAAGGTACCTCTTGTAATACACTTGGAATATCAAGTAAAATCAAAATAAATTTCAGTTAGCTGTGGCATATACCTTGAAAAGATTTTAGGATGAGTGAACAAACCTTCAGGATTTCATAAGGTAAGGAATGTGGGGTGTGAGTGGTTGTACATATTAAAATTATGACTATAGCTTAAGTTTTGGTGAGCTGTACTGCTATATTAGTGGTGTTTTGTTGGTTTAGGCTATCTATATGTACAATAAAGTCAGTTTTGATTTAAAAATGTGAAAGCTCACTGTACAGGATAGCTCCATTGGTTGAATGTTGCAAATTTCGATTTCTTCTTTAAATGTTAATGGACAGGATTGCAACAGACTGGAGTATTTCATTGATTAAATAACAGACTACTTTTCTCCGATTTACCTTTGCATCCTCGTTCTCAGACACCAAATGTATTCCCAGCTCCCTCCATTCTAGTTATGCTTCATGCTGATCTTGCCCTTAGTGTAACATAGATTCAGGAAATGCGATTAGGAAACAAGACTCCACTGCACTTTGATCAACTGTCAGTAGTAACCTACTCTTACCTGAAGTCAATGCACACACAGACTCTGATGTGATATGAAGGGAGTTGGTCTTTGACTTCCATAGATTTAATTTGCTTGGCAGCATTAAAACAAGACCATGCCACCCACACACTATTAAACATTGCAAATGAGACAGGTGTTCAGCTATTAAAAGCTGACTAAAAGGTATAGTCAGAGACAGTACAGTAAATTTTATTCTGTATTTAGAAGTGTCACTTATCCTCTCTCCACTCACTGAATAATTGATGATACAATACAGTAAATGGAGAGGCTGATAAACATCAGCTTCTAGATCTATTCCTCTAGAGGCCTGTCAGTTAACTAAATATTGTTTCATGTGTAACCTTACATTTTCGCATTCCAGATGCTCCACAATAAAGGGAATTTTGCCTAACATAAAGGCCTAGTTTACTGATGAAGTATTTCTAGTTTTCTTTAGCAGCAGACACAAATGGAAAAATGTTCTCTACAAATTGGACACCTTGCATACAATTAAGTTGAAAGTCCCCAGGTATGAACAAACATTACTTGGTCAACGTGGTTTCTATAACCCACTGAGGTTGAAGGATTCCACAAATAATGGTGCCCGCTTTGAGATGAAGAAATCAGTCATGCATATCACATTGTATTCTATGGTCACAATTGCCACTCAGGCTACATTGCTTTTAATTCTTGTGAATGCCAGTTACCTAAAATTGGTAAATATAGCAAAAGGAATTCCAGGTTTTGCCATCCGTGGCTGTATGGTTTCATGGAAGAATGTTGTTATCCTGGATTTGACAATGAATTAATGAGTGTGTTTCAGGGTGCATCTAACAGGCTAACAAGACAGCACTGCAGATTAAAACAGATTGCTCATTCAATGGACAGAATTTCCTGCCTACAGCACACTCTGTGCACAAATGCAAGAAGAATATAGGTCTGTGATTCCCATTCAGTTGCCCTTTCACACATTTTGACTACCCAAAATAGATGGGTCCAGGAAGCCACTCATGAAACATATGAAATTACACTGTAAATGCAAGTAACATGAGACTATTGTAAACAACCTCTGACATCATTTTTCAAACTTTGTGATGTGTGTAAGTCACTTCAACACACTGTTCATTACAATGGAGTGTGCAGGATTCCTTGGCACCAAGAAATAGACAGAAGTAAATTTAACTGGCAGAAATAACATTCATAACTGTTCTTTGAAAATTTTTAACCTTCTGAGAAACTGGGTTTTAAAGCATTCTATGTTAAAATAGGTGAGAAATTTGGATCACTAACACTCATTTCTTAACTGCTATGAATACAACTATTGGTCTGAAAATATGTGGACATTCACAGGGTGAACAGTGCAAAGACCTGTATTCGTGACAAAATTCGTGAGTAGCCAAAAAGTGCAGAGTAGGTAGGTCATGATGTCATTCAAAGTGTAACACAAGGTAAACATAACATCAACTATCATTATATGTTGGATCCAGCTAAGACATTGTTTCTTTCCATAGTTCCCTCAGATTGCAAAAGTCTACAATGTATGTTATGGTGGTTGCTGACTTCAGAACTTCATCACAAACCGGTTGTTGCTCCGAGATACTAGTAGGTGACATTCCTTTGACTATAGCTTCACTTGGAGACTGAACAAAGTGAAAAACATATGGTACATATATTATGCATTCAGATTTCAAAGCAAAGGCAAATGAATTTGTTTAAAAGATCAATAAGTTTTTCTGGAACAGTGACCTCAATGCATAAGTTCCAAGATGACTTATGACTACAATTAAGTTCCTGACAGTCCCCCGTGGTGTTAATGGGATATACTCTTGGGTTGAAGACAGGCAGTATAAAAATATTGTGCCATTTGCTGTGTTTTGACTTCAATGCAGAGGACCGTGAGTTCAGTTGAGAAGACAACAGTTCCCTTCCTAGCAGGAGAACTAAGTTTTGTTCAGTTAATTTCAAAGGAACAAGTCACTTCAACATGTCAATTCTAGATTGCAAAGCTTCCAACTAAGTACATGTGGGATAAAAATTTTCATGTTATTAGAATTGAGAGAGTTTTGGCCATTAGAATTGTGAAGGGCTAATGCCATCAGACTTGAAAATTAATCATAAAACTGTCTCTACATGCAATTAAATTGTCTCTACATTCAAGGAAAACAAACTTGAAGGAGGCATTTCTGTAGAAATGTAAAGAGTTGAGACAGGAGTATAATTTCTCAGGATGTGTGTCTTTGCAATGGGTGGTAAGGGAAACAGTTTGAAACTTTGTTTTGATGTATATGTTAAGATCTTTTCATCTGTAGTTTACATATATATGTATAAATTGCTTTTCTTTGTTTTCTTTCTTTTAATAAATCTATATTCTGTTGTTAGAGAACAGTTGCAGTCTCATATGAGCAGGTTTCAATGAATAATCGACACATTAACAATAAAAAAACATATGATCTATCAAACCAGATTGCCTTCTGGAATCTAATGTGTCCAGTACTGCCATCCAGAGCAGGAAAGTTGTTGGAAGGAGGAGGAGGAGGGGAGAACAGCTCCCTTTGGAGACCATATACACAGGGATTATTAAGGGAGCATTCTTTCCAGAGGCTGAATAGGCTGGGGCTGTTTTCCCTGGAGCATCAGAGGCTGAGGGGTGACCTTATAGAGGTTTACAAAATTATGAAGGGCATGGATAGGATGAATAGACAAAGTCTTTTCCCTGAGGTCGGAGAGTCAAGAACTAGAGGGCATAGGTTTAGGGTGAGAGGGGAAAGATATAAAAGAGACCTAAGGGGCAACTTTTTCACATAGAGAGTGGTACATGTATGGAATGAGTTGCCGGGGATGTGGTGGAGGCTGATACAATTGCAACATTTAAGAGGCATTTGGATGGGTATATGAATAGGAAGGGTTTGGAGGGATATGGGCCGGGTGCTGGCAGCTGGGACGAGATTGGGTTGGACCAAAGGGTCTGTTTCCATGCTGTACATCTTTATGACTCTATGACTAAGATACATTGAGTGACAATGGCCTCAATGTAATCAGCCATCCTGAACTCGAGTCACTTCAGGGCAGGGCAAAGACTGCAATGTCAGCTGCTGTGAAGGTGGAGCTGGAGATATTTGCAAGATTTCAGAGCTTAATGTCCACTCTTGCAACAGAGAGCTTATTGATACTCTATATTAATTGAGGACTAATTACATTTCATTCTGTCTTGCCACAGGTAAGCAGACAGTCCTGTACAAGAATGTCAGGTTTCCCCATAGTACACAGTGCCTTTGATTCTATGTGTGTCACTTTGTGGGTGTGCAATATAGCTTTGCCGTATACAGAATAATGGTGAATGGATGTAAGTTAAATTAGAGGAAGGTAGACTGTGGAGTTTCACAGGGTTTGGCATTTGGATCATCCCTTTTTCTAATCTATACAAATAATGTAGACCTGGGTGTATATAGCACAATTTTAAAATTACAGATGACACAAAACATGGAATAATTGTGAATTGTAAGGAGGATAGTGATAAACCTCAAGAAGAAGTAGATGAATTGATGCAGTCAGTGTATATGTATTAGATAAAAGTCAATGCAGAAGGGTGAAAATTGATAGTTTTTGGTTGGAAAACTGAAGGTTAAAAAAAGGATACAATTCTAAAAGGGGTAAAGGAGCTGAGAGACATGGTGTGTATTTACATACATTTTTGAAGGGTACTGGACAGCTTGAGAGCTCTGTTAATAAAATGTATGGAATTATCAACTTTGTAAATAGTGACAGAGTACAAAAACAAAGAAGTTATGCAGAACTTTTATAAAACATTGATTCAGGCTCAAATAGAGCATTCTATACAATTTTGGGTTCATACTGTAGGAAAAATGCCAAAGCTATAGAAAGCCTACAGGAAAAATATACTGTAAGGACACTTTCAGAAATGGGAAACTATTTCTGAAGAAAGATTGCTGATACAGTTACTTTACAGGAGAGGGTTAGGAGGATATTTTTCAAAATAATTGAGGGGTGCTCTGGAAAGAGCAACCATTCACACTTCAGTGTGAATTTATCTATATATAAATATTCTTGCTCTTATTTTAAAATTTAGGATAGTGAAATAAATGATTAGGCTAAGATGGAAGCTAAAATAAATAATTGTGTTTGAAAATGTAACTTTTTTTCATTATTATGGAAACATTTGAAGACCCATAATACTATAATTTTTGTGGCAATGAGAATGATTAAGCAGGACAATTTGAAAACAGTTATGCCTCAATTAGAAAGGTGAAACTTTTTCAAGGTTTATTTTCACAGCAGGGTAGAAATGGAGTTTTCATCAAATTGGGATTGAAACGAGATTAAAGTCTGTGGCCATCTTATCAGCGTTCCATGTAAGGGAGATGTACTCACTGACAGCAATATCTGGATTTCTGTATGATCTGTGTTGGTTCCAGAAGTAGCAGCCAGTCTCAATGGATTAATAACAACAAATGCAGAATAACACAAAAGCATAATCCAGACCATTTAATAACTATTTACATTCTCGACAAAACAGAGCGGAAGTAATGTAGGTGTACTAGAGGATCAAATGGATCAATTGTTCAAAACAACAAAGGAATAGGAATTGGTTCTGAAAGAGTGAATAGAAAACAAAATTGATGTTGGGGCTTGTAGTTTAGTAAACATCTCAGATTGTTTCAAGAAATAAGATGAAAGACAACAGAAACTTTGACCGAATCTTTCAGTCTTTCTCAAATATATAAAGCACGCTATGGAACTGACAGTAGTTAATTTAGCATCCTTGTCTAAGTTGATAAAGAAGGGAAAACTGGACAACAACTCAGCTTTAGGCAAAACAGTAACCAAGGTTAAATTAGTAAGTATTTAGAAACAGAAGTGTTAATCAAGGATAGCTGACACAAATTTGTGAAGACAAATTGTATTTGACAAATTCAATTCTTTTTGAGGAAGTAACATCTTGAAATGAATGCTGTAGGTGCAATTTATATACTGAACACCTTTTGAAACTGTCAAGTGAATAACAAAATACTATATCAACGTGCTGTGTGGTATACCAGGAAATGTGGCAACATGAAAAAGGAACTTGGTTGACAGGCAGGAAATAAGATGTTGGGTAAATGCTACAGTTAACATTTCAGGTTGATGACTAAACCTGAGATGGTAATTTTATTTTTCTCTGCACAGAACCCATCAGACCTTCTGAATATTTCTAGCAATTCCCTGTTTGATTTTAGATTACCAACTTCTGCAGATTTTATTTCTGTGTTGGGCAATTGTTGATGTCTTGCAGGAGAAGGACTTGAAGTGATGTATCTTTGGGCTTAGTACTAGTTTCAGATTTGTATTTTGTTTGGACTTAGGGAATGAATGATTTATTTATTATCACTTGCATTTTACAGTGAATAATACAATAAAATACAGTGACAAGCATTGATAGTCTCCATAATCTGGCGCAATTTTGAATAGTTTAAGAATAAAAAGGATAAAAGATATAACAGAAAGGGACTCCTGAGATGGATCACCAATGATATCTACTCTGCTGCCACCACTCCTCCACCACTTTGCCACCGCCTGTGCCAGACCCACCACCATAAGAATCGCCACTCTTTAGGCGTGCCATCTCTTTGCATCTGGGCCCCACTCCCCGATGCCACCGTCGATGCTGATGCCGGGTCCCGTGCTGAACCCACAGTTGACCCACAACTAAGATTGCCCAGCTCTCCTGCTGCCCCAATGATGCCAGAAGTCCTAGCTCTGGGCAATACCACTCTGCTGCTACTGTAGCCACCACCTTGCCAATGACAGGAGTCCCTGCTCTGGGCCTACTGCAACCGGGCGTACCTGACTCCACTGCCAGACCAGACTGCCACTGCCATCTTGCTAAGAGTCCCACTCAGGCCGCCCTTCTCTGTGATGTCGCCTTGCCAGTGCTGCCATCTTGAAAGTCCGCTGGTTCTAGCCCCAAATAATGGGAGGAGCTGCCATTCAGCATCACCCACTCTAGCTGCCATGCCAACTAATCTGCCCCAAAAGGCCCCAAAGAAAAGAAAAATGAAAAAAAAAAGAGAAAGAGCAGAAGTGAAAAGAAAGAAATAAAACATGAACAAATGAACCATGGGCTGGAGCCCACGCGCAAGCCTGCAACTCCACCGCCATCTTGAAGCTTGGAGGAGATTTTACAACTGTTAGAAATAGGATGCACTTACATTGGTTTAGTGACAGACTGTTAGAGAATTCAGGGAAATGTAGGGCTGAATGTTAGTAGGACAGTGCAGGGAAGAGGGAAGGAAGCTGTAACTTGTTGGAATTGACGAAATAACTATACTTTGCCACTCTTCTGTGTCTTAATTTCAAACATTACTTTGTGTTATTTAGTTTGTTTTCCAGCTTTACTTCTGCAAATACAGTTATTCAATCGTATACTTCTTTGTTCCCAAGAATCAAAAACATGTCTGTTCTGTCATCAGCTGTTGCCTGAGCTCACATATTTTGTTTGGAGTAGTCTGCTTGACTCTCTAGATAATGAAATCAGACAGATTATCTTGGCTTGATCTTATACTAAACTGCTATATGCTTGCAGCTGGTGTTATGTTTGTGACTTATTTGTAATGCAAGAAAAAAAAGCACCTCAAAGAAGTTAAAACATAACACCATATTGTGGAGGGGGATGGGTTCAATCTGGGGTGACTGTATCATGTCTGTGAAGATGGCTCAGTAGTTTTAGGCTAGCCTTCATGCTATGGAGTTATAGAGAATCACAGAGTCATAAAGATGTACAGCACAGAAACACACCCTTCGGTCCAACCTGTCCATGCCGACCAGATATCCCGACCCAATCTAGTGCCAGCTGCCAGCATCCGGTCCATATCCCTCCAAACCCTTCCTATTCATATACCCATCCAAATGCCTCTTAAATGTTGCAATTGTACCAGCCTCTACCACTTCCTCTGGCAGCTCCCAGCCTGTTCAGCCTCTCCCTATAGCTCAAATCTTCCAACCCTGGCAACATCCTTGTAAATTTTTTTGTGAACCCTTTCAAGTTTCACAACATCTTTCTGATAGGAAGGAGACCAGAATTGCACACAATATTCCAACAGTGCCCTAACCAATGTCCTGTACAGCCGCAACATGACCTCCCAACTCCTGTACTCAATACTCTGACCAATAAACATTGCTAGATAGAGTGTGAAGTAAGGGTTAACTATATATCTGACTTGAATAATAATCTCTGAGCATGCATGTAAGGAGCTATATCATGATGAAATTAAATCACAGGGAAGTGGGAACTCACTTGTGTAAGGTTCCAGAAAGGTCCTCTCTTATTGTCTTCTGTATGTAATTTATACTTAATAAATACTTTTACTGTACACTGATATGGGTGTGACTATCATCTATCAACAATGCAGAGATGAAATTACTGCATGGTGGCAAGCAGTGAGCAGATCAGGAACAAATGGTGGCAGTGTCTGAGGAGGGATCCAGGGTCAGTGTGTGGAGGACAAGGCCAGCCCAGTAACAGACTCCAGAAGAGGGTGAAAAACCTGAAGAGACATCTGGGGCATTGCATAATGAAAGATTTCAAGGAAACCTAGTCCTGGTCCATGGAGAGGAAACCCTGTGCAAGGTTGACAAAGCGCAGAAAGAGACCACAACAGTGATGTGGAAAACTGAAAAATCAGCTAACCCCAGTAATAGATGACTGCAGATTAGATTCTTTACGAGAATGGGAAATAAAAGAACAGAAAGCATGGGGAGAAATAGGGTATGGGTAACATCATTAAAGGAACCATAATTCAATGTCTTACTGTTTTGGAGCACACTGAAAAGCACTTTTACTGGTGTATATTTCAGTGACTTTTTTTAAACTGCTGACCAGAGCTATTTGTCTCTTAAGAAATCATTTTATTTAATTATCACAGACCTGCTCTAGAATGGGCAATATTGGGAGTAAATTTGAGTTAACATGTTTCATCTTGTTATGATTGACAACTCTGGAAGAATTTCCTTTGTATATAGTTTAATGCGATAGTTAATATGTTTTAGGTGAAAAAGAAAAACTTTCATGCGATGTGGGCACGACAAACAAAGGTAGCATTTGTGGCACATCCTAATTGCCCTTGAACTGAATGCATTGCAGGGCTATTTTGTTTTATTTCTTCCTGGGTGAAATAATTCTAGAGAGGCTGGTATCCCATCATCAAATCTCCCTTTATTTACATGAGCATCATACTCGACACTGATCCAGCTCCCTGAGAGTCAGCTCTCAGAGTGAGCAGGATGTCTGCCACTCCTGTTTATCCTTTTTAATGAATAGGATATCTGACACTGATGCTTTTCTTTCTTTTATTTTTCTATTTCACCCACACTGCCACTCCTGCTTATATGTGACAGCTGGGGCTCCCTGATTGCACCAAGTTAACAGCCCCAATCAGGGAACTCAAATTCTATGAGGTCTGCATGGCTGACCTTGTTGTAATTACTACATTCTTCTCCCTCTATGTCCAGAGATTAGATTAGATTACTTTTAGATTACTTTACAGTGTGGAAACAGGCCCTTCGGCCCAACAAGTCCACACCGCCCCGCCGAAGCGCAACCCGACCCATACCCCTACATTTACCCCTTACCTAACACTACGGGCAATTTAGCATGGTCAATTCACCTGACCTGCACATCTTTGGACTGTGGGAGGAAACCGGAGCACCCGGAGGAAACCCAAGCAGACACGGGGAGAACGTGCAAACTCCACACAGTCAGTCGCCTGAGGCGGGAATTGAACCCGGGTCTCTGGCGCTGTGAGGCAGCAGTGCTAACCACTGTGCCACCATGCCGCCCACAGATGTAGGCCTGTTCTTTCTCTTGTAGACTATCCTGGGGCATTTTCGCACTGGGTCCTGTCCTCTGAATAAGCTTCAAATATGGGCAGCAAGTACCATACCATAGCCCGCTTCTTACGCCAAAACATCTCAGGAGATTTATCCTTTTCTTCAGGCAGTAAAAGTGTCAAATCTGTGACATCTGCTGTGTCTGAGAATCCGAGGTTTCTTTGACGCTAGGGGGAGAATCCACAGGTTCCGACAACCTTTTCAGATGTTCTGTGGGGCTGGCTATATTTTGTTCCTGTTCTGTTTGTGAGTTTGCAGCTTTCATGCGAACCACGTGCTTGTTCAGGATTGCCACATGTACGCAACTTTTGTATGTCACGGGACCTGACCTCGCATTGACCATGTCTCTTACCCACAGAGGGCTGTATCCGTGGTTTCAGCACCAAACTTTGTCTAAAGTAAATTGTCTCTCAGCATTTCATTCCAGGTTAAACCAAAGTCACATGCCTCTGCCAGTTATCTTAACCTCATCAGAAATCCCAACACGGATTTCCTTGGTTCTCGAACTGCCGAGTTAAACCAATAGTATCTCAGAATTACAGGAGGCTTGGGATTGGAATATTCCTTAACTAAATCTGTCAACTCATGAAAGGTTTTAGTATCTGGTGCCTCAGGAAATGTTAGCCTCCTGAAAACCAAAAATGCTGTGGGTCCCCAAGCTGTCAGGAGAATTACTTGTTTTCTTTCATCTGCCCCAGTGTTATTTGCCCAGAAAAAAATAATACATTCTTTCCATATACTAGGTTCAGTCTTCAACAGCAGGATTGAATGAGTCAAGCATTCCAAATAATGGCATGATACCAGAAATGCTTACTCAAATTCAGAGACGACTCTTGTGAGCAAATTTCTTCAGGAGTGTATTTTTGTCTCTCGTCACCGCTGAAATAACTCCAAAAGGCCAGTATCCCACCACCAGGTCACCATTTATTTAATGTGCATAGTATTTGATACTAGTCCAGCTTCCTCTGAGCCAGCTGTTAGAGTGAACAGGATGTCTGGCACTCTTGTTTGGTCAAAAAGGCATTTAACTTACTTGACTTTGAGTACAGGCGTAGGGAAGTCAGGACATTGGTGAAGCCTCTTTTGTGCAGTTCTGGTCACCCAGTTATTGGAAGGATATTATTAAGCTGGAGAGGATTCAAAGGAGATTTACCAGGACATTGTCAGGTACGGAAGGTTTGCGTTATAAAGAAAATCTGGGACTTTTTCCACTGGAGTTTAGGAATTGAGAGGCAACCTTATAGAAGTTTATAAAATAATAAAGGGTACAGGTAGCATTAATGGTAGTTATCTTTTCTCTAGGATGGGGGATTTCAAGAGTGGGGCACATTTTTAAGGTGAGAGGGAGATTTAAAAAAAGAGATGAGGTAAATGTTTTACACAGAGGGTGGTTTGCATGTGGAATGAACTTCCCAGAGGAAGTGGTGGATGTGGGTACAATGACATTTAAAAGACATTTGGATAAGTACATGAATAGGAAAATTTTGGAGGAGTATGGGACATGAGCAGGCAGGTGGGACTAGTTTAGTTTGAGATTATGTTAGCATGGACTGGTTGGACTGAAGGGTCTGTTCCCGTGCTGTATGACTCTATATCTGTCAACAAGGGCTCCCTGATTGGAACAGATTAACAATGCCAATCACGGAACTCACATTCTGAGGTCCACCTGCTTGACTACATTACAATTGGTAAGAGGGCATTACTGACTAGGCTAGCATTTATTGCCCATCATTATTGCTCAGATTAAGAGTCAGACACATTTCTGTGGTCTGGAGTCATATGTAGACCAGACCAGGTAAGAAAAATAGATTTCCTTCCCTAAATGATGTTAGTGAGCCAGATGGGTTTTACATCCGTTTTAGAGGGTAGTTATTAAGAATAAACCACGTTTCTGGCGTTATATCAGCCGCATAATATGTTATGTTTCTCATGCACATTGTGTGTGTAGATGTCATTTGGAAGAGAAAGACTTTCTAAAATTATCTTGCAAATCTACTGCCAATTAATTTATGTGATAAGGTGAGGCATTTGAGTTTATCTTTTAATGCTTCCTGAAACTAAAGTTGAAAGATTACATTGATAAGCTTTTTGTAACTGCTGATCTGAGGTGTTTGGGTTAATGAAATCATTTTATTAAGCCAGATTAGACGGATAGCAAATTTCCCTCTCTGAATGACATTAGTGAACCAGATGTATTTTTGACAGCAATGATTTCACAGCCACTATTTCTGAAGCTAATTTTTAAACTCCTTATATGTTAATTCATTTCAATTTCTACTGGATGTTGTCATGTAATTTAAACCCCTACCACCAGAGCAATTGCCTAGGCCTCTGGATATCTTGCCCTGTGACATCACGACACCACAGCCTCCTCATACTGCAAATGAGTAACTAATTGTATTTACCAGAGTACTGAATAGTTTTATGCAAATATATTAGCTCACACACAACACAGAGAAAATGAAATCCAAAATGTGTGATAATAAATGAATTAAAATTATTTTTTTTCCCCAAGATCGACACCTCAGATGAGCAACTAAAACAAGCGGTCATTGCCACAGAAGACTGTGGAGGTCAGGTAATTGAGTTTATTTATGAGTGAGATAGATAGCTTCTTGTGTATCAAAGGGATAGAGGGTTATGTGGTGAAAGCGGGATAATGAGGCGAAAGCGGGATAATGGGGTTGAGAAATGTATAAGCCATGATTGAATGGCTGAGCAGACTCAATGGGCTGAATGGCCTAATTTCTGCTCCAATGTCTTGTGGTCTTAAAATGCTGCAAAAAGCCCATCAATGAAGCTTCCGACTTCAGTTTTAAAAGACATTAAAAAAAAACAAATGCCTGTGAAAGCTAAGTTAAACAGCAATGTTACAATTCTGGCAGCAGGAGAATGAAGGAGATCAAGTCCCACTCCTCCTCAAACTGGAGCCAAAGTGTAAATTACCAAAATGGTCAATTCATTTCTCTTTATCATTGTTAACTGTAACAACAGAGATTTTCATGAGGGGCTCTTCAATAAATTGAAAAATAACTGGAGGAAAACTTAGAATGAAAACTTAAAACAGTAGACCTCAAGGAAATCTAGTCCTGGTCTGCAGAGAGGGAAACCCTGTGCAAGGTTGACAAAGTGCAGCAAGAGCCACAACAGGGATGTGGCGAACTGAAAAATCAGCTGACCCCAGTGAGTAATAGATGGCTGCTGATTAGAGTCTTTACAAGAATGGGAAATAAAAGGACACTTAGTAAGTTCACTAGCATAAAGCATGGGGAGAAATAGGGTGTAGATCACACCATTAAAGGAACCATATTTAACTTCTTGTTTTCTTACTGTTTTTGGAACACACTGAAAATCATTTTTATTGGTGTATTTTTTTAAAAACTACTGATTTGAGCTGTTTGCCTGTAAGAAATCACTTTATTTATTATCACAGGTTTGCTCTAGAATGGGTAATATTGGGAGTAATATTGCCTATTCTTGTTACGATTGACAACTTTGAAAGACTATCCTTTGTGTATAATTTAATGCAACAGTTAACACACTTTAGGTAAGAAAAAATTCTTTCATGGGCTGTGGACACCACAAGTAAAGCTAGTATTGTTGACCATCCTAATTGCCCTTGAACTGAATGCCTTGCTGGGCCATTTTGTTTTATTTATTCATGGGACATGGGCATTACTGACCAGGGCAGTATTTATTGCCCATCATTATTGCTCACATTTCTGTGGGTCTGGAGTCTTGGGAAGAAATGTTAAAAGATGTTAGTGAGCTAGATGGGTTTTATAACCATTTGGAGGGCAGCTAAGAATAAGCTGCATTACTGGTGTTATATCAGGCTGCATAATATATTATGTTTCTCATGTACATTTTGTGTGTAGAACCATGATGTTACTTGGAAGAGAAAGACTTTCTAAAATTATCCTGTAAAGCTACTTCCAATTAACTTATCTTGATGTGATAAGATGGGGCAATTGAGTTTTATCTTTTAATATTTCCTGAAACATGACATTGATAGTTTTTTTAAAAATTAAACTACTAATCTAAAGTGTTAGGTTTAAAGATATCATTTTATTAGGCCAGACTAGATAAGCATAGAAGTTTTCCCTCTCTAAATGACATTAGTGAACCAAATGGATTTCTGACAGCAATGATTTCACAGCCACTATTTCTGAGATTTCAAGTTCCATTGGCTGTTATCATGTGATTTGAACCATACCCCCAGAGCAATAGCTTAGGCCTCTGGATATCTAGCCCTATGATATAATCACTGTACTACAGTCTCCTCATGCTCCAAATGAATAACTAATTGCGTTTACCAGAGTACATAATAGTCTTATGTAAATATATTAGCTCACACACAACACAGAGAAAATGAAATCCAAATGTAATAATAAATAAATTAAAATGATATCTTCAAGATCAACACCTCAGATGAGCAGCCAAAGCAAACTGAAGAAAACTGCAAAAAGCTCATCAATAGAAGCTTCCGACTTTAGTTTCAAAAGACATTAAAAGAAAAACCCAAATGCCTGTGAAGCTATCACATCAAGATAAGTTAAACAGAAGTGTTACAATTCTGGCAGCAGGTGAGTGAAGGAGATCAAGTCCCACTCCTTCACAAACTGTACCCAAAGTGTAAGTTTTTTATTCAATTACTGGTCAATTCATTTCTCTTTATTACTGTTAACTGTAACAACAGAGAATTTCATGAGGGACTCTTCAATAAACTGAAGAATAATCACATTTACTACGCGAGAATGTACTCTTCAATCAAGTGGAAAATTGACAAGTTACAAAGTGAATTAATGATTATGCACCTTAATTCCTCTCCACCACCCCACTCTCTCTCTCTCTCACACACACACAATAAGTGGGATCAAGAGTCCAAATTAAAAACAGCATAATCAGATGGTTTTCTCACAGTTCTTTCACTTTCTTGTTGATGGGTTCTTATTGCTGGTAGTCACAGAATAACAGGAAATCTTCAGAACAGATTTCAGGTTCAAAGAAGACATGTTTAGGAATCCTGATATTTAAAACCTTATCAGGCATTTTTCATTGAAGGATATGGAGTGTGCTGCTTTCAGCTCCAGGCTCGAATTCTTAGACTGAAAGAGACAGTACTGTATCCTTGCAGGCTTTTGCTACAACTGCCCACAACTTCCACACGTGTACTGAAAAAAGCACCCATTACCTCAGTCCAGAGGTTGTTGCTAGATGATGACAGCATTGTTCCATTGGGTTTTGTTTTAGGTCTGTTTGGTCAAAATTAAAGCAATAAACTCCACCATATTTCTCTTTCGAAAATTTTGCTGGATATGACTTTCTAAAATCACTTGTTTTTTTGTAAACAACCAATGGATCACAGTTTTCTTTAACCTTTTGACTTTGTAGTTCTAAGCAATTAACATGATAAATTCTTTGCAATCTAGTAATGTCTAAATGTCCATTTTCCCATTCTCATAGTTCATAAAAATGTGCATTCCCAACAGCAGCACTTTTATTTTTAGAATGACTTTCTCTTTCAAATCACTTTATGATTCTTCAGGCCAAAATGTGATTATAGACGTAGCATATACCTGTTATACAGCCTGACAGAGATTTTGTTCTTTCAAAAATGTACTTTTCCAAAATTAACTTTAACAATCTTTTTAAGAACAACAGCAATGTACTTTCATATTATAGGCAATCAAAATGGTGCCAGTAAATTTCACTATTTGTAGTGAGATATCCAGCTTGTGCTCCCTCACGATGCACCACTGAAATAATATTCAGTGATTAACATAACATTCACAATTTCCATAGTTCATTGTTTTTGGAATGCCAAATGAATGGTACATATTTGGGAGTTGGTGTCTGCCAGTCCACGTGGTAAGAGTTGATGTTTAAACATTCCTACTGTTTGTATCGTTTTAATGCCTAATATCTCTGCTCCTTAATAGGATAATTGTCTTCCCTAGACACGTTTTATGCTTGTTCACAAAGTAGTCAAAAATGCTCTTTCCTTTCTTTAACCTATTGAGTTCAAAGTAAAGGTTCAAGTACTGCTGAGCAGTGGGACATGCAGTATATGCTGCTGAGTACTCTTATTGGTTGGTTAGGGCTTGCTCAGTAATAAGGTTCCTACCTAACAGGGAATGATTTTTATTTCACCAGGCAAAGAGGCAGGCAGACGGCCACATAGATTTGCACTGTTAGTTGGCATGCTGGTATCTAAGCTCCATCTGCTTCCTGGCCCATTTTCCTAATGGTGGGTTAGGACAGAGGTAATCTGATCAACAAGTCGCATGTAACCAGTGTTGAAGAGTTTGAGCTATAGTGAGAAGTTGAATAGGCTAGGGCTATTTTCCCTGAAGGTCAGAGGTTGAGGGGTGACCTTACAGAAGTTTATAAAATTATGAAGTTAAAAATCACACAACACCAAGTTATAGTCCAACATCGGGTGATTGATGAAGGAGCGTCGCTCCGAAAGCTAGTGTGCTTCCAATTAAACCTGTTGGACTATAACTTGGTGTTGTGTGATTTTTAACTTTGTACACCCCAGTCCAACACCGGCATCTCCAAATCATGACTACTATAAAATTATGAGGGGCATGGGTAGGGTGAGGAGCCAAGGTCTTTTTCCCTGTGGAGGGGAGTCCCGAACTGGAGGGCATAGGTTTAAGGTGAGAGGGGAAATATTTAAAAGGGACCTAAGGAGCAGAGGGTGGTATGTGTATGGAATGAGCTGCTAGTGGAGGAGATTGGTACTAGTACAATATTTAAAAAGCTTTTAAAAGGATATATGAATAGGAAGAGTTTGGAGAAATATGGATCAAATGCTGGCAAATGGGACTAGATTAATTTAGGATATCAGGCTTCATGGAAGAACAATTCCATAAAATAGCTGACATAAACACAGGTGACAGCAGTTCAAAGTCAAATTTAGGTAATTGTTATCACAAGAAGAAATCAGTAGTGCAATATAAGAATACATCAGTGGTAGCAATGGTCATAGAACCATACTGGGATGGATCATAGTTATCATTACAATGTGCTATAGTTTGACACAGAAGAATTCAGGTACAAACTTTTTAACACTGTAAATTAGATGATGGATTTAGAGTCACATAAGACATGCAGCTTTCCAAATTCATAATTGTTACTTTCATTTAATTAACTGATAATGAGGGCTATGCAGGGACTAGACACCTCATTAGGGGAAAATTCAGACAATAAACAATGCAATTCCTGTTATGTAGTATAGTAAAGATATTAAAGATTTAAGAGGTAGTCTCTCCCCACACTTCTAACTCTGTTTGTGTTGTGGTGGAATGGGTTTTAATGATAAGGAATAAATTGGAATAAATTACACTGAAATTGAAAGTGGAGCACTCAGGATAATTAGTTGCAAAACTAAATAGCAGAGTTCAGCATTCGTACTATACTGCTCTCTGCAACATACTTTATACAAGTTGCTAATGTAGAATGCCAGTATATTTAATAGATTTCTAACTTTGTGTGATGGCTCAAATTTCTAAACTAATATTTTTAACTAATATTCTCTCTGAGTGCACGTGTTGTTGCATTAGTTTAATGTGCCTCTGATTGTTCTCTCTGATTCTGCAATTTAAACATAGATCTCATTAGCAATGTGGTTCCTGATTGGAAATGAGCAAATCATAGCAATGCCACTCTATCCTCTGAATAAAAAAAAGCATGCAGATTCAAGCACTAGTGGAGATGTGGACAATCGAGTTTACATTGCAGTGCAGCCATGCTGTGATTGCCATTTACCCAGAAAATGTAAGCCTGACCTGGTCAAAGGACAATGAACAGTGCAGGCCCCAGGCAAGGGCAAACTCCACCCACCCCATTTTGCAGACAATTCACTGGAGGTCCAACATTCCCCATGCCCTCTGATCAGAAACAGAAAAAACTGCACCAGAAGCAGGCCATTCAGTCCTTCAAGCCTACTCCAATAGAATCATGGCTGAACATTCAACTCAGTACCCTATTTTCTCTTCATACCATTTAATCCCATTAACTCTAATAACTACATCTAACTCCGTCTTGAAAACATTCAATACTTAACAGTCCAAAGATCTGCAGGTTAGGTGTATTAGCCATGGGATATGCAATGTCACAGGGATAGGGCAGGGGGTAGGTCGGGTGGGATACTCTTTGGAAGTCAGTGTGGACTCAATGGGCCGAATGGCTTTCTTCTACATTGTAGGGATTCTATGATTTTGGCCTCAATTGCTTTGGGTGGTAGGCTGTCCACTGAGAGAGAGCATTCTCAGGGTGCGTGGTGGTGGTGGTGGGGGGAGGTGGTGGGTGTGCTCAGGAACCTCACTGATCCTTAGGATAAGTCAGGTTGTTGGAGCTGCTGGTCAGGCCCTTGGAGTGCCGACTGCAATGTTGTAGGTGATTGAGGAGCTGCAGTTGGAGAGGTATGAAACTCTTCTTTACCTTCCAGGCCAAACAGGTTTTGAATATTCAGGAGAAAAAGTGAAAAGAGAGGAGAAACACTGCCATGTTTTGAGAAGCAAGTTCTTGCCAGCAATGCTCACATCCTGTGAACAAATCAAAAGAGGTCATTTTTAGGGCTCCTTTAATCAGATATCTTTACACTCAGTACCTGACACAGGACTGGCCTCTGGAACATGGGGTTTGCTGAAAACCACCCTCCTGTCCTTGTTGTCAACTTCCCTTCCTTACCAGTACCGAGGTCTTGGCTCAATTAGAGGCATCAGGTGTTGCAGTACCAGAAGTGGCCACCACAACCCTGGCGGTGTTAAGTACAACGTAATTGCCAATCTCATGTTGGTTGGCATCCTTAGCAACCTGGGCTTACTTGAAAAGAGAAAAAAGCAAGTATCCTTCAGTGTTTGTGTTAGAAAGGAAATTTGGAACCTTGCTATCATGGTTTTCACATTAAGAATGGGTAAGTGGAAAACAGGACTATCAACATATGTGGGTCTCTACCCTAACAAGACACACTGTTTTGGGAGGAAATAAAACATGGAACAAATGCTGAGTGTATATACAAAAATATGGTTAACCTCTTCACTCTATAATATTATATAATGAACACAATCATTAGTATGTTGTCAGAAGAACATTAGCCTGTGCCTGAGGGAGCATTATATTATTTCATTGTTATCACATTTCTGATGAAAAATAATTTCCTCTGCAGATTTCTTATAAACTTTGAAAATACGATTGTTTAAGAAAATTATGAAAACTAAATGATTGCTCGATTTAAATAAATCTGCCTCATAACGATGATTAAAATTACAATAATATTGTGAAAAGCGTAGGGATCAGATAACTATCTGTACACATGAACCAAAATAAACATAAGTCTCTCTGTCTCTCACTCCCTCAGACATGTGCATTGCTTTCTGTTATAATATTTGGTATTGCTTTAATTTGTATTGTCTAAGTAAATATTTCTAATAGGAATTTCCCAGGCAAAAGCTCATAGTTGAAGACTTCACTCCACTGATTGATTCCCCATTTTGACCTGACAACTTTCTGCTTTCACTTTCTTAACTTTCAGCTCTATTACTTGGCCAGCTGCCTGACCTCTGGGCTGTTGCTGAGATCTTAATCCCTAATAGGCAATCCTCCAGATCCCCTACTGCTCTGCTCTTAAATTTAAAAAGGACCTGCACATGTTCCTAACACAGTAGAAAATCTAGCCTGCTCTTCTGACTCAACACTAACTCACCCAGTCTCCAACTGGGCCCTTCATCCTCCTTTCCCAGTCTGATTATTCCACCCCTTGAACAACTGAGTGTAACATCACACCAGATTCATTAAGAAAATAGAATCATTCAATAATGATTAAAAGATAGCAATTTCAAAGTTTGTGCGAACATTTGTAGCTCGGGTGCTCGTTGTTGTGGTTCTGTTCGCCGAGCTGGGAATTTGTGTTGCAGACGTTTTGTCCCCTGTCTAGGTGACATCCTCAGTGCTTGGGAGCCTCCTGTGAAGCGCTTCTATGATCTTTTCTCTGGCATTTATAGTGGTTTGAATCTGCCGCTTCCGGTCGTCAGTTCCAGCTGTCCGCTGCAGTGGCCGGTATATTGGGTCCAGGTTGATGTGCTTGTTGATTGAATCTGTGGATGAGTGCCATGCTTCTAGGAATTCCCTGGCTGTTCTCTGTTTGGCTTGTCCTATAATAGTAGTGTTGTCCCAGTCAAACTCACGTTGCTTGTCAGATTCAAACCACTACAAATGCCGGAGGAAAGATCACAGCAGCGCTTCACAGGAGGCTCCCAAGCACTGAGGATGTCACCTAGACAGGGGACGAAACATCTGCAACACAAATTCCCAGCTCGGCGAACAGAACCACAACAACAGATAGCAATTTCATTGAAGGATTCGGAGAATGCTGGGAACAGAGGAAAAATGTTAGTGCAGCTTCTAAACATTATCCAACACATTCTAGTTGATTACAGCTTTGTATGTCTATTATTTTTATGAGGCAAAATGTAGAGATTGAGAAAATAGTTCTAATGTGTCTTGTGGACTTTATTGGTGACAACAGCCATTATGCTCGTCAAGAATGGCTTAAAAATTTTAATCTATCTTGTATCTGCCAGAGATCTATGTTCAATTAACCTTAAATAATAGTGAGGAAAATTGGATATGGCCTAAAATGGTAGTGCAATGGGTGGTTGACGAGTGCTCATTGGTTATGCTATGTACTTTGTACTGTCACCTAAATTAAATGATACTGATGAGCTACCCAACAAAATGTGCCATTTAGTGGCTACAGGTCTTAACAGGGGACCCACAATCTTGTAGCACTGGGAGCAAGTAAAGCCAGCCTCAATCACTTAAAGAGTTGGGGCCTGGAAGGGATGCTTTCAGGCAGCAGTAGAAATCTAGAGTTGCACAGTGGTTAGTGCTACTTCCTCATAGCGACAGGGACCTGGATTTGATTCCAGCTTTTAGTGAGTGACTTGTGCACTTTCTCCCCAATTGGTGTGGATGTACTGGTTTCCTCCCAAAGTCCAAAGATGCGTAGGTTAGGTGGATTGGCCATGCTAAATTGCCCTATAGTGTCTAGGGATGTGCAGGCTAGGTGGGTTAGCTATCGCTGATGCGGGTTTGCAGGGATAGGGTGGGGGAGTGGATTTGGGTAGGATGCTCTTTAGAGGGTCACTGCAGACTCATAGGTTTGAATAGCCTCCGTCTGTGTTGTAGGGATTCTATGATTCTACACTCCTGGGGGAGTAAACATGAATGCATATTTTTTCTTTGATAATGAAGGTAGTGTTAGCCAGCATTGTGATTGGATAAGACTGAGGTTAAGACCATTAGTAGAGTTGAATATTTTGAAGATCACAGTACATTCAGATCATCAATATAAATGGTCCAGAAGGAATTTAGAACAACGTTTGTAAAAGCAACGAAATGCGGACCTTGCTATCTCAGATGCGGTAAAGTGAATGGTAGGAGATGCATTAACGGGAAACCTGGATATTCTTATGAGGAAAAGGGACTTGGGTTCATGGCAATTGATATAGAGATGAAGAAAATGGGATGAGGCTTAATTGGAGCATTAAAGTCAGATAGATTAATAGAGCTGAATGGCCTGCTCCTGTGCTGCATATCCTATGTAATCCTCTGATCTAATCTACACTTTCACATCTCTTCCCTCATCCCACAATCTCTTCCCAACCACAAGCTGCAGACTATATTAGCATGCATTTTGCTTTCCATTACCAATGCACATCTTTGTTCTTTCTCCATTCCGGCACCTGGCCAAACACAGGATCACAAACCAGAAGTGAGAATTGAAGAAGAAAGTGATGATGAACAAACATCATTGATATATCTCACTTTCATAGCCACCTGTTCTGATACAGGTGAGGCATGTTTAGCTGTGCATATTTACCTGGAACAGTATTGTTGAGAGTTGCAGCAGTGGCATCAAACCTGTATTACCCGTGTCTGAGGTCATGACCTTCCTGCACTGAGTAGTTCTGGTGAATGTTGTTAACACATTCTTCAAGATGGTGCCCAATATGAGCTGCGTCTGAAGTGTGTGGAGCAATGCAGACACCAGCTCGGCAGCAGAACAGCCCTTGGAACATGCAGGTGTTAAATGACCAAATTTTGCATCTCAAATGTTTTGGATGTTACTAACGAAACCCACCAAGTTCCTGACATTTGTGGGAATTTAATATTTAAAATTACAATTAACCATCTGCTTTATCTATGACATTAATTCCTGGCAAATCTCTTCTTTCTTGCACTGTCAGTTCTGTAACATATCACTGAAGATCTTGTGCCTAGAATTTGATAACTAAAGCTTACTGTGTCTTAGGTTAATTCTTCTTCTACAGTAGGGATTGGCATTTGTCCCTTGGTTTATGTCATGATTATTTCTGCAAAGCTTTTATTGGACAATACAATAAGTGAAAAAACCAAAAAAAAGACAACGGAAACATGTGACATTGACTAATTTAAAACAGAATGCCATGTATTCAATAATATCTAATGGCTAAAAAGAGTTAAAAAAAATTAGCTGTGCAGGTTATTTTCCCAGAGAAAATGAGGCATTGCTCATTGAACAGAAGAGAGCTGAATTAATGGTGACTAGAGCCAATCTCTCCACTCTAGCAAGTGGAGCTCTTGTGCTCTCTATTTCTCATCCAGGACACCCAAGTTCAATTTGCACCTATATTAGACATGTACAATAACAACTCTGAGCAAATTGATTCGAAAGTATATGCCCTAGCAAGTGGGAGACTAAGCAATGGAAAAAGCACACATATTTTTACAGCTTATCCTAACAAATGATGATAATCATAAGTAAAATGAAAATAAATAAATTAAACATTTTAGGAATTGAAAGAGACAAAACCTCCAACATCTCAATCCTACCCTCCCTGTACACCTTGCTCCCTTCATGAGTGTCATGTCTTCAAAGCTCTTAATCCTTTCTCTCCCTAACAACACATCTAGTCATTTTGTTCACTGCCATAGCTTTGCCTGGAGATGTATTCTTTAAAGTTATCACTAGTTCCTGAAGTCCCATCTGACCTTCCTCTGTCAAACAATTATCCTAAATTTCAGCAAGAACAGAATATTCTTCAAGCATATTCATTTGGAAATCGTGGTCACCTCGAATTCCAAAGGGGAAAATAAATGATTTTAAGAACAATAGCAAGTTGGATGAGTTAACTTTTAATCCTCACCTCTGGATCTACAATGATACGGAAATGAATTTAGCATTTCCTGTTTCGCTACATTCATTCAGTGGGTCACTGAAAGCTTGAATTAAAAACCAGAATTTTCCCAATTACACTTAAGAGGTTTGCTGAATGAAATTCATGGTGTCTGGTCTGCCATTACTCAAAGCAACTTTGATTGAACAACCTTCCGTCTTCACCTCAGTAATGATACAACTGATCTGTTGAGCACCTTTATTGGGAGACTGCGCTACTGGAGAGGTGAAAGTGTTTGTCACTGCTGGGACTTTCTAGCATTCACACCACTGGTGTCATATTTTAAATCCAGCTGCACACTGCCTCAGAGGCTACAAGCCAGGAACTGCCCCTCATACTATGTTTTTCAACATATCACCAAGGATATGGCTGAGAAAGAAAAATGTGTTGCTTGCTTCACATACAGGGCCCTTGAGACCTTGATGGAAGAGAAAAAAGTAGTTCTTCATCCCAGAAGACAAGCATAGGAGGCTATACCACTACACTCTGACAGCCTGCATGCAAAGGTTTGCCGCAGTCTGTGCTGAGTCCCAAGTGAAAACAGACACCCAGTAGTGCAGAAAAAAAGTCCATGTTCTTCTTGATTGGACTGGGCTACATGCCACCATTGCCCTGCTACATCACATTTATAGGACCACCAATCACTCTAATTCTACCACTACACACACCTCTCACCAAGTTTCATGCAGTATAATGCTCATTGCTGCCTGCACCATGTCTCCCCAGCAGCTCCTACACATCTTCATTCTCACAAACTACTACTCATTCCTGCCCCCTGCACTTCCTCACCAGCTTTGTGCATCACCATGAACTGTCTGTCCATCTACTTCCATCACACTCAATCCCTCCCTTTGTCTCATCGCAAGAAACTTTGGCTGGCTCCCAGGACTAACCTACTCATTGTTTCCTGAAATGACCATTGCTTCCCTTCATCCCATGAAGGTCTGTTCCCCTTTGATTTTCACATAATTAAGCACATGTCCGCTGTGACACAGGCAGTGGGGGAGCACTGTAATGCAAGCTTTCTGATTGTAACTGAGCACTGAAGACCCTATGCATTAAGAAAATAAGGTGAATACTGGCAGCCTGTAAGTCAGTGTTGTATTCAGTGATTGTGTAGTAAAAATTAATATGAAGAGTTCAGGTACTGGAACTTCCAAATAAGCGCTGAAATGAATGAGTGCTAAGAAAGCAAGCAAACATGCTGTGTAGTCACAGGAGAAGTATGTGTCTTTACAAACAAAGTGATCTGTTCAAAAAATGCAAATTGTAGGTGAAGCTGAGCTCCAGGATAACATGTCCAAGGGCAGATATGGTGTTTGTGAGGAAACATTACATGAGGCTGCTAATTTTCTGATACTAACTTGCATGGATGAAGGTTTGATGAGCCACAGAGCATGTTGTGAAGAAACGGTTGTCTGATGGTGGGATGTGTGCTGAGGAAGCTGGATCCATCAGGTACCTACTCCGATTTACATGTTGGGCATTTTAGCTGCATAGTTTCTCAATGAAGGAAACTCAAGGAGGGGAAAATCTTTTTCTCGATGTTGTGATTCTGATTTTTTTATTCTCTTCCATATTTTCCACCTTTCTCACCATTGCTCACAACAAACCATGGAAGGGAAATTCCTGTTCACATGGGGTCATCAAGTCTGTTTTATTAACTCATTATGCTTTTGTTTTCAGCCTTTGAGGAGTGAATATTTAAGATAGGACTAGGTTTTGACCATGGTAGACTTAAAGTTAGTTAGCCTCATTGTGATGCGATAAGGGATTATGGGTGGAAAAGAGGACCCTGAGGCAGCCCATTAGATCTGGTCCTGCATTATATTACACTATCCTTAAGGTGATCTACCCCAGAAGATCCATCCATGACGATATGAGAGAATTGTGCAAGTGAGATTCCTTCTGTGCAGCATAGATGAACATGCACATCAGACCCTCAATGTAATTTTGGGACAGAATTGGTACATCTTAATTTTGGTTGCATACTTGAAACATTTAGGATGTATTGCTAGTCCCATGGAATGCCCCTTTGAAGATGACAATGGTGAATCTGCTAGTGCAAAATTATTTTCAGGTCGAATTAATACTGGACAGCCCAAGATAATGACAACCATTTTCCAAAATATTCCACCTGTAGATCAGTGACGTGGCTAGTCTGCATTTGTGGCCTGAGCTGATGAATGTTATTAATAAAGCAGTGCAACTGAACTTGATCTTGTCCACACCTAAAGTACATTTCCAGCAGGGACTGTTGTACTAAGATAAAGGCAGTAACCTGAGTCCATTAGTCTGAGGACATTATGTTGAGAATACTTATTTTTATTCATGAACACTTAAAAAAAAACTGGGAGTATTGAACAGATTGGATACTTGTTGCATTGAAAAAGGTTTTTTGCCATGTGGTTTTTCAGAAAGTTAGGTCAACAATTTAAGATGTACTACACTTTACCTGCTTTTTTTCAGAAATTCTTTGGGGAGTTGTCAGCAATTTGATTTTGATGACAAGATACATGGTGGACCACGAGAAGTCAAGACATTCTAACCTTTGCTTTCCCTGGCCAACAGGAGTGTCATTTTCTTTGTTGTTTTATTTTTAAAACTTTATCTCCGCACGGTCTGTTATACATTGTGCTGTATATTGTGAAAGTATCTGTTTTTGGGAAAAGGGACATGATTCTAATTACAGATTGTAGCTTAGATGTTAACCAGTGTTTGCCACTTGTTTTTAAGAGTGAGTTTTATTTTATATTAATTAGATTATTTTGATTTAGTTAAAGAAACCTGGTGAAAGCCTCTTTAATTCTGCATAGTAGTACAAAAAATAAGCTATTTCGGTGATTGAGTCAAATTATTTACAAAAATGGTGTAACTGGTGGAGTAGTGGAGCTTGATTGTCAGTGCAACACTCTCTCATCGCAGTGATAATGGTTAAATCATTTCTGAAATCATTTCAACAATTCTAAATACTTGGGGTTATGAAAAATAAATGGAAGAATTTAAATAAATGGATTGCTTAAAATTAAGCTGATCAATTCTGTCAGACAGTAATATAATGTAATGTGTGGAGTGTGGGAGGTGAACAATTTGATTAAAACCAGGTAACTCTGCATAGGTTTGGATTGAACATAATAGTGAGCAAATATTTTCTTAATTGCAGAGGAGGCAATGGCCTAGTGGTGTTATTACGCGACTGTTAATTCAGAGACCCAGGTAATGTTCTGGGATCCAGGGCTTGAATCCTGCCATGGCAGATGGTGGAATTTGAATTGAGTACTTATCTGGAATTAAGAGTCTAATGGTGACCATGAATCAATTGTTGGAAAACCCCATTTGGTTCACTAATGTCCTTTAGGGAAGGAAAAAGTCATCCTTACCTGATCTGGCCTACATGTGACTCTAGACCCACAGCAATGTGGTTGATTCTTATCTGCCCTCTGGACAATTATTGATAGGCAATAAATGCTGGTCTGGCCAGCAATGCCCTCATCCCATGAATGAATAACACAAAATTTTCTTAATTGCATATTTTTGACTCTGCTTTCTAACAATAATGACATTTGCAACAACATGACTTTCACTGCTTAATATAATCCCAAATAATATTAGCAATAGTCACTCAGTTTCTCAGGAATGCACACCACTTGATGTATTTTATAATCACATTTTTATTGCAAACAGATTAAGTTACCTCTTTTAAAGCTTTTTGTTCATTATGGAAATCTTTAAATCACAGGGACCAATGAGAAATGTTTTCATCTGATGTGGGTTTTGCTGGCAAGGACAGCATTTATGTTCCATCCTTAATTGCCAACTCCATCCCGTTCTCCCAATTCCTCTCCCTCCACCACATCTGCTCGGACGAGGAGACATTTCACTCCATGGCATTCCACATGTCCACCTATTTTGAACAATGCGCTTCCCACCCCTGTCGTCCAGACAACTCTCCACCGTACCACCTCCATTCCCCATTCCACTGTTCTAAACCATGTCCTTCCCCTCCATACGCCTGCATCCAACGCATCATCCTAAAACAATTGCGCAAACTCCAATTAGACCCCATCATCAAGAACATTTTTCTCTCCCAACACCTCTCTGCCTTCTGCAAAGACAGTTACCTTTGCCAATCCTTGGTTTGTGCCACTCTTCCCACCAAACCCCCATTCCCCAAACTCCCCCAGTACCTTCGCCTGCAACTGGAAAAGATGCAAAACCTGTCAGCACACCACACCCTCGCCTCCATCCAAGTCCCCAAACAGTCCTTCCAGGTGAGACAGAGGTTCACTATCCTCTCTTCCAACTTATTTACTGTAACCGATGCTCCCGATGTGGTCTTCTGTATATCAGGGAGACCGAACGAAAGGCACGTTTCACTGAGTGCCTTAGCCAGGTTCGCAGGGGCCGACCTGACATCCCAGTCACTGCCCATTTTAATCCCCCATCACATTCCTTTTCTGACATGACCATCCTTGGCCTCCTCCATTGCCACAACAAACTAAACTGCAAATTGGAGGAACAATGCCTCATCTTCCACCGGGGCAGCCCACAGCCCAGAGGACTCAACATTGAGTTCTACAATTTCAAATAACCTCCCTTCCCATTACCTCTCTTCCCTGCCCCTCCCCTCCCTTCCATTCCTCTCATCGATACTTCCTTCTTGCTACCAACCAGATTCATTCCTCCCTTCAACCAACCAGGTCGTACCCTCCACCTGTGTGTAGCTATCCCCACCTCACCACCCCACCCCCTTTATCTGCAGCTCCCACTCCCACTCCCAGTCCGAGAGAAAGGTTACACCCGAAACATTAACTTCTTCACCTCCTGCTGCTGCCTGGCTTGCTGTGTTCTGCTAGCCTCCTGCTTGTTTACCTTGGATTCCAGCATATGCAGCTTTTTTTTGGTCTCAAACTGTCTTGAACTGAGTGGCTTTGTAGGCCATTTCAGAGGACAGTTTAGGCAACCACATTCATTTGGGTCTAGAATCACATGTAGGCGAGACCAGGTAAAGACAGCAGATTTCCTTACCTAAAGGACTTTAGTGAACAAAATGGGATTTTTGACAATCAATGATAACTTCATAGTCATTATGACTGAGATCAGCTCTATATCCCAGATTTTAAAACTGTATTTTAATTCCACCATGATAGGTTTTTGAACCCAGCTCCCAGAGCATTTCGTTGACCCGCTGAGTATTGGTCAATTAACATTACCGTCAATTAACATCTCCTCACATACCACAGCAGGATATCTTTCACAGGTTACAATATTACATCAATGTAACAAACAGCAAAGTGGAACAATCACAGCTGCTGATTTTACTGCTCAAGTCTAATGATTTTAAGTCCAAAATACAATCAATTATTAGATGTCTAGAAATTCCATCATGCATTGCATTGCATTTATCCCACAAACAAGCCCACAGTGAATACATCATTTTATCCATGGAATAAATGTGATACATAGAGTAGTTTATATATACGTGAGGAAGATCAATTCTATGTTAACTATTATATGATTCATTATTTTTCCAATTAGTCTTGTGGAATACTCCACTTGCTGAGAAGTGGGCTGCTTTCAGGTAAGTAAAGCTAAGCAAACAGGGACACACCAAAAATAATAATGAATGATTTTGATCCAAACTTGGATTTTCAGTACTTCACTCTTACAAAGAAATCATGAGCGTTTATTATAGATAGTTAATACACATTATTTATGTTTTTAACTTACTTAAGTGTAATTCACCTTTAACAGTTTGTTCCTTAATAATATAATATTTAAGGAATATGGAAGCTCAAAATATAAATGCCCAATTTGCCTAACCAAAATTGAATACGGCATGGTAAATTGGAGCTGGAGTAGCTCATTTGACCCTTGGAGTTTGCTCTGTCATTCAACAAGGTCATGGCTGATCTTCTGCCTTGACTCCATTTTCCTACACTGTGCCCATAATCCCTTAATGCTTTTAATACTCAGAGTTCTTTCGAGCTTATTAATATTTACTGCAGAATCTATAACACAGTACAGTGCAGTACAGGCCCTTTGGCCCTCGATGTTGCCCTGCCCTGTGAAACCAATCTGAAGCCTGTCTGACCTACACTCTTCCATTTTCATCCATATGCCTATCCAATGACCATTTAAATGCCCATAAAGTTGGTGAGTCTACAACTGTTGCAGGCCCTAACTATTCTCTGAGTAAAGGAACTACCTTTGACATCTGTCCTATATCTATCACCCCTCAAGTTGAAGTTATGCACCCTCATACTATCCATCACCATCCTAGGAAAAAGGCTCTCACTGTCCACCGATCTAACTCTGATTATCTTATATGTCTCAATTAAGTCACCTCTTAACCTTCTCTCTTGAACGAAAATAGCCTCAAGTCCCACAATCTTTCTTCATAAGACCTTCTCTCAAAAGATCATCCTAGTAAATCTCCTCTGAACCCTTTCCAAAGCTTCCACATCCTGAGGGGGGAGGCATTGACCTACTGGTATTATCACTAGATTATTGTGGGCGGCAAGGTGGCTCAGTGGTTAGCACTGCTGTCTCACAGTGCCAGAGACCCGGGTTCAATTCCCGCCTCAGGTGACTGTCTGTGTGGAGTTTGCACATTCTCCCTGTGTCTGTGTGGGTTTCCTCTGGGTGCTCCGGTTTCCTCCCACAGTCCAAAAATGTGCAAGTTAGTAGAATTGGCCATACTAAATTGCCCGTAGTGTTAGGTGAAGGGGTAAATGTAGGGGAATGGGTCTGGATGGGTTGCGGGTTGGTGTGGACTTGTTGGGCTGAAGGGCCTGTTTCCACACTGTAAGTAATCTAATTCTTCCTATAATATGGTGACCAGAACTGCATGCAGTACTCCAATTGCGGCCACACCAGAGTTTTGTACAGATGTAGCATGACCTCATGGTTCTGAAATGTGATCCCTCTACTAATTAAAGCTAACAAACCGTATGCCTTCTTAACAACTCTATCAACGTGGGTGGCAACTTTGAAAGAACAATGAACATGGACACCGAGATCTCTCTGCTCATTTACACTACCAAGAATCTTACCATTCTCTCAGTACTCTGCATTCCTGTTACTCCTTCCAAATGAATCACCTCACACTTTTCTGCATTAACTACCATTTGCCACCTCTCAGCCCAGCTCTGCAGCTTATCTATGTCACTCTGTAACTTACAATATCCTTCGGCACTATCCATAACTGTCCCAACTTTAGTGTTGTCTGAAAATTTACTAACCCATCCTTCTACGCCCTCATCTAGGTCATTTATAAAACTGATGAACAGCAGTGGACCCAAAACAGATCCTTGCAGGACACCACAGGTAACTGAACTCCAGGATGAACGTTTCCCATCAACCATCACCCTCTGTCTTCTTTCAACTAGCCATTTTCTGATCCAAATTGCTAAATTGCCCTGAATCCCATGCCTCTGTATTTTGTGCAGTAGCCTACCATGGGGAACCTTATCAAATGCCTTACTGAAATCCATATACACCACATAACGGGTTTGCCCTCACCATCTGTTTGGTCACCTTCTCAAAGAATTCAATAAGGTTTGTGAGGCACGACCTACCCTTCACGAAACCGTGTTGACTATCCCTATTGAGATGATTATAAATCCTCTCTCTTATAACCTTTACCAACACTTTACTTACAACTGAAGTAAGGCTCATTAGTCTATAAATACCACGGTTGTTTCTACTCCCCTTCTTGAACAAGGGAACAATATTTGCTATCCTTCAGTCTTCTGGTACTATTCCTGTAGACAATGACATCATAAAGATCAAGGCCAAAGGCTTGGCAATCTTTTCCCTGGCTTCCCAGAGAATCCTAGGATAAATCCCAACTGGCCCAAGGGATTTATCTATTTTCACATTTTCCAGAATTTCTAATACCTCCTCCTTGTGACCCTCAATTCATTCTAGTCTAGTAGCCTGTTTCTCAGTATTCTCCTTGACAACATTGTCTTTTTCCAGTGTAAATACTTATGAAATATATTCATTTAGCGTTTCCCCTATCTCAACTGACTCCATACACAACTTCCCACTACTGTCCTTGATTGGCCCTAATCTTTCTCTAGTCATTCTTTACCCCTTATATACCAATAGAAAGCTTTAGGGTTATCCCTGATTTTATCCGCCAACAACTTCTCATGTCCCCTCCTCGCTTGTCTTAGCTCTCTCTTTAGGTCTTTCCTGGCTACCTTGTAACTCTCAATCACCCTACCTGAGCCTTCAAGTCTCATCCTAACATAAGCCTTCTTCTTCCTCTTGACAAGAGATTCAACTTTCTTAGTAAACCACTCGACAACTTCTTCCCTGTTTGACAGGTACATACTTATCAAGGACACAGAGTAGCTATTCCTTGAATAAACTCCACATTTCTATTGTGCCCATGCCCTGCAGTTCCCTATTTTGCAGGACTGCTTCAAGTCCTGCCATCAATACATTGGCTACTCTGAAGTTCTGCTGAACATTCTCCTTTCTTCCTTCCCCCATTAACCTTAAGCTCATCCAGATCATTATGATCCGCATTCTAATTTGCACCAACTTTCATTCACATTTCACTGTTGTGCTCGCTGAGCTACATTGGCTCCCAGTGTAGCAATGCTTTAATTTTCATTCCTGCATTCCAAAGTCAACCTTTTTCCTCCTTATCTCTGTAATCTCCTCCCAACCCACAAATGTCTGAATGAACTGTCTTCCTTCAGTTTGGCCTTTTGTGCATCCTTAATTGTTTTTACCCCATTACAGGCAGGAGTTAATTTTTTCAGCTGTCTAAGCTCAAAGCTAACAAATTCTCTCCATGAATCTCTCCCAACTGGCTATGTCTCCTTTTTCCTTTAAGAAACTGCATAAAATCTAACTCTTTGATCAAGTATTTTAAGTTGTATCTTTCCTCAAATCTGCCTAAGTGAATTGGTGCCAGATTTTATTTAGAAATGCTCCTGCACCATAGACACTGCTACGCCCCTGCTGCATGTTTCCAGCATATTTTATTTTTATTTTGGTTTTCCAGCATCTGCAGAAATTTGCTTTTACATAAATGCAAGGTATTGACGTTATTTATGTAATTTCTGCAGTACTGGAAAAACATGAAAATAACAGTATGTTTCACATCAATTTGGTAACTGACAGGACTTTTGCCAATGTCTAAGAATGGTTCTTTATACCATTGATTGAAATATTCTTTATTGGCATAGTAAAAATTTCTGTTACTAAGTCAGCTTTGAATGTTACACCACTCATGACAGCATTGCATGTGGGTAGCCAGTGAAAACAAATTGCATTAATGTGGACTGCCATTTCCAGTGCATAAAGCCATTAACACAAATATGCCATAACAGGGCAATTTTTCTTTTACTAATCATATTTAATGCATCTGGCCAGTTGAAGTCACTGACAAAGATTGAAAATGACTGATGGAGTGAATTATTTGTTTATCAAAGTGAAGGAGGTCAATGCTTAGAATCAGAATTCCATTCAATTGCTTCATGCCATATGATTTCAGGGTCAGGTAAAGTACAACTGGCAGCAAAATATAACTCCTGCTGCTCTACATGAGTACAGTGTCTGAGCTATAAACTCAGAAGATCATTGCGAGCTTTTAATTAGTTCCATCTTAAGCCTTCTGCATGTCAGTGCTAATTTGAAATTATTCAGGTATGCTCAATTCATATTGGGTTGAGCTGCTGAATTCCTATCCACAATGTAGAAGTGAACTACTTATGTGAGAACCAATGTGTTAGCCAGATCCCGACCAATGAATAGAAAACCAAAAATGTTGCCCCTTTGGTATTTGAAAAGACAAAACACAGTATAATACAATATAGGAGTTTGGAGGTCATGTTGCAGCTTTACAGGACATTGGTTAGGCCGCTTTTGGAATACAGTGTTCAATTCTGGTCTTCCTGCTATAGGAAGGATGTTGTTAAACTTGAAAGAGTGCAGAAAAGATTTACAGAGGAACCTCAATTATCCGAAGGGCATGGGCGGGGAATATTTCATTCAGTTAATTGAATGCTGGATAAACAATGCCAGATAACATAGTTAGCCATGCGATCTTGTTTGGATGATTTGAAATTTAGTTAACTGAATGCCAGATAATCGAGGTTCCTCTGGACAAGAATGTTGCCAGGGTTGGAGGGTTTGAGCTCCAGGGAGAGGTTTAATAGGCTGAGGTTGTTTTCCCCGGAGTGTCGGAGGCTAAGGGGTGATCTTATGGAGGTTTATAAAATCGTGAGGAACATGGATAGGGTGAAGAGCCAAGGTCTTTTCCCCAGAGTTGGGGAATCTAAAACTAGAGAGTATAGATTTAAGGTGGGAAGGGAAAGATTTAAAAGGGACCTAAGGGACAACTCTTTCATACAGAGAGTGGTGTGTGTATGGAATGAGAGGAAGTAGTAGAGAATGATACAATTACAATACTTAAGACACCTGATTGGGCACATGAATAGGAAGCTTAGTGGGATATGGGCCAAATGCTGGCAAATGGGACTGGATTGATTGAGGATATTTGGTCACATGGACGAGTTGGTCCAAAAGGTCTGTTTCCGTGCTGTACAACTTCAAGACTCTATGACATTCTTTAAGATTTTAACTCAAATCACTGACTTCTTCTCAAGTCTGCAATATGTTTCCAACAGGTTCCATTTTAGAAATTTGCAGCAGACATACTTATTTTCACAACAGTCAATAAATCCTTTCAATGCATTTTAACTAGAACAGAAGGCCTTTCAAAATTAAGGTTACTTTGTAATTTAGTGTTACAAGAAATGACTGTCTGAAACTATTGGAAAAATAATAGCGCTCTGTTACAAGAGTAGATATTTTCATTGTTCTAGTGCATTTGTTGCTACCTCATGTGTTTAAACCGGGCAAATAAACATGTAATTGCCAATTGGGAAACGGGTCATGCAGAACAACTAGAAAGTGCTACTTTAGAAGATTTCAGTGTTGTGTATTTTTTTTACCTGCATTCTCATCAGATTGATTGAATCCACAGATCTGGCAGATGGATCGGACCCACTTGTTCATTTCCTCTTCAGTTTCTGCCACCAGATAAAAGGTACGTTCAATTGTCTTGATGTCAAACACAAAGCTGTCTTGAAACTCTTTCTTTTTGAATGTTAGTCCTGCATCAACCTGCTCACAGAAATGAAGATCTATCACACGGATTGGTTTTTTAGAATGGTCATTTTTGTAGTACTCCAAGACATCAGGGTCTCCACTCATCCGGCCACTACGTAGAATGAACCAACGCTTCTTCCAGGTCTAAGAAATGAATTAGATACAGGAACCATTAAGGAAGTACACATTACAATATGATTTCTATTCCCTGCTACCATTAGCTTCTTTAATCTAGTTAGTTTAACATGTTCAAAACATTGAGGTGTTTCCAATTTTTAGTTTTAGAAATATATTAGAAATTAAATTAAAATTGCTTAACGATTGTGCAACTTACAACATGGAATTCTGATCCATATTACCACATTATTTAAAATCAGTGGGTTGATTTTCCATTCTATTTCATTGAAGAAGGGCCACATTCTGCAAATAAGGTACTAAGCAAAGATATAAGAGGTTTAAATCAAGTGGAGAGGGTAAAACTGTTTCCATTGGAAACGTTCAAAATTGGAGGATACTGATGATGATGAGTGGCAAGTGAACCCAAGGTAACAAAAGACAAAAAAACTTTTCATGTAGAGAATATTTAGGATCTGGGATGCATTGTTGGGAGTGGTAAAGGTAGAAAATTCATGGCTTCCACTGGGAAATGTGCAATTATCAAAATAGAAGGGACTACAGTCGGGGGAGTAGGATTATCATATTTGCTCTTGTAAGTCAATATTGAAATAGGAGGCTAGATGTCTCCTTTTTGCTGTGACGATTCTGTGATTATATAAAGAAACTGGATAGACAACATATGTGAATAACCTGTGCCTTAAGATTCCATAGAGATTTAACCCAATGGGCAAATAAGTGAGTGGCTTTTTAAAGTTACAAAGAACAATTACGAAGTACAATAACAAAGTCAAGAGTAGCCAATGAGAATTTGTGATGATTTTCACTCAATTTTATTTTGTTTTGCTTGTATAAGAGAGAAAAGTAAAAGCAAAAAAAGTCTCACTTTGGTGACTCATACTGTCCAAGTATTGAAAACATTCACAGTCTTAAAAGCACCTATTATTGCTTGAATTTGGTTTTGATGCATGTTATAATATTAACAAGATTAGAAGCAGTACATTTATTTTTAATTAATTGACTTTAGCACTGTAGAGGTCACAGAACCAAAAGTGGTTTTTCGTTCTATTATGGTCTTGCTTGCTTTGCTTTCCTTCAGTAAGTCAAAACAAATGAAGACATTTCATGTGTTTCCTTGTAGTCATGTTTCTTCTTCAACTTTAAATATTTATTCACTTTTCACTTAAAAAAAACACTGGTTTGTCTCTCAACTAGTTCCTTGTGGCAAGATGTTTCATATATTAATAATTTTCTCTAATCTTTTGCATCAAGACATTTCTGTCAACATCTATCTTCACTCCTTTAGTTTCAATTCGTTATTAATGGACATGCATTATTCACTCCCAGTTCTTCAAAGTACATTGGCAATTTTGGCAAGGTGATGTTAGGTGGAACTTTCCATGCATGGTCATTAATTTAAAATCTCAAGTGTAAACTTTCTCATTGGTCAAGCATTGAAATTTCTCAGTGACTGGAATAGGGCTTTTCTAGCATCACAGAGATGTGAGATTATTTGAAAATTAGCTACTCTTCAACTGACCAATCAATTTTCATTGGCCTTAGTTATTTATTGGCTCCATTCAGTTGCTTTGATCATCTTTGTTACACCAGACCTGGGATCAGAATCAATTGAAGATGCACAGACATGTTGCACACAGCTGTAATTGATCAAATTCAGCTGGAATGAGTTCAGGTTCAAAATAACTGCAGCAACAAATTGAGCCAGACTTCACTTGACTTGAGGCTGTGGCAGATACAAGTGACAACTGTTACCTGTGCACCAGGTTCTGGACGCACTATGATGAATGCTCTCTAATGGGCACAATTGATGGAAATTAATAGACTACTTTGAACTAATGGACTTGGGGCACAGGTTTGCAGATACTCAGGGAGCAATAGGTGCAACTTAAGTTACGTTTTAAATTTCACAACCTTTAACATTATTTCAGCTGATGATATTCAGTTTTATAGCTTGCTGGTTCTAGGGGCTACTGTAAAACTCAATTTTCTTTCCTCCCTTGTTTTACAATAGCTTCCATAACCAGCAAGCTAGAAAACTGAGTATTATTGCTGAAATAATGTGAAAGCTACTGTAAAACAAGGGGGAGGGGGGAAAGAAAGTGAAGTTTTTAAAAGCCCCATGTTTACTCTGCCTAAATTAAACTTCTGTCGATTAGACAGATTTAAAATTTCAGGTTCTCATTTGCAACCTGTCTTCACTACCTCTATTTCAAGCAGATTGAGACAGCAATGAGCCATTTGCTGCACAATTATCTATAGACATTATCTTGATTAGAGATAGAATTTCTTGTAGAAGAGGTTCACTACAGCAGGAGGTTTGTCGGATGTTTCAATCCCAGGAGATAAAGCACATCAAAACGTCTGTCTTCATCAGCTAAACAAGAAAAGTTCTACTTGCTTTGAGTTGTGGAAATGTCACTTTTTGCAGGATGCCCTCTGAAGCTGCAGGACTGCCCAAAGATTCCTGCAAGGGCTAGACAAAGGTCAACCCTTTTACATAGCTGCTCACTTAAACAAAGTGCCCGTGCAACCCAAAGAGAACTTAAATAAGTTGCCCGCTCAATTCAAACAGTTAAACCTGGCACCCTTTTAGGCTATTCTGAAAAACGCCATCATGAACAGAAAGCACTTGTGGTATCTGACCACAAACAAAACTTCAAATAGCAATTGGGAATGACCACTATGTATTTTCTAGGTGACTCTCGATATTCGTGTCACATTACTTGAAACTGAACACTCGATGGATGTATTTTAGTGGAACAGTGCTACTTCTTTACTCGTAGCTGCTGACCCAACTGTAAAGTCTCCTGTATCAGATAAGTAGTAGGCTTAGACATTACCACATCCATCTTCTAGAAAGGTATGTCACGCTGTATGAGAATTGACAGTTAATCCATTTTATCAGTTGTGAAGCTCTTTAGGATATTTTGAGCTTATGAATATAAACCTACATTGTTTTGAAGACAATGATTGCATACAATATTTTAAATAGTACCACTCGGAGTGCAGCAGCTACCAGCTTCCAATGTTAGTGAGCCTGACAAGAAACATGTGTAAAAATTATAAAATAACTCCACGGAGGCTGGTATTCCGTCACCAAGTCACCTTTTATTTATATATGCACAGTACATGGACTCTGACCAGCTAGCTCAGAGCCAGTCCCTGGACTGAGGGGAATCCCATTGGCTCCTGCTATTATATGTCAGCCAGGACTCCCTGATTGGGGCTGTTAATTTGGGCCAATCAGGGAACTCACACTCAATGAAATCCACCTGCCCAACCTCACTCCAATCACTAATCCCTGCCCCTCACTAAGTCTGGGGATATTGGCCTGATCTTTTGTTTAGAGCTTCTCCCGGGATGTTTTCGCCCTAGGTCCGGCTTCTCTAACTCTGACTTGGACATGGGCAGCGTGTACTGGACTCTAGCCTGTCTCTTGTGCCCGGACCATCCCAGAAGAAATTCCTCCTGTTCTTCATGTGGTAATGTTATTGAGGCTGTGACATCAGTTGCATCCATCTTGAACGCTTGAGGTTTCTTCAACACTAGATGGAGGTTGAGGATCCATGGTTTCTGATAGTCTTTCTGGCTGTTCTGAAGGGCCAGGTAAGTTTTGGTCCTGCCCTTTTTGTGAGGCAGCAGATTTCACTTGATCCACTTACTTGTTCAGGACCACCCTCACCTAACCGAATTTTATATGCCACAGGACCTGACCTTGTTTGACCCATTTCCTTGATTTCAACACCAAACTTCATCTCTGAAGTAAACTATCTCTCTCGCTTAAAGGAGGCATATGGCTGGCATTGGTGTTCCTGCTGTCGTTTCACTCTCCCCCCTTACAAGTCCGTAAATATTAGGTTTAAGCTGGTGCAGAGTCCTCTCCCCATCAGCAACTCTGCTGGAGCTATCCGACTCTCATCACCACTGAAGTAACTCCACAAAGGCTGGTATCCCATCATCAAGTCACCCTTTATTTACATGGACTCTGACCAGCTAGCTCAGAGCCAGTCCCGAGAGTGAGGGGCATCCTACTGGCTCATGTTTATATTTGTCAGCCAGGGCTTCCTGATTGACCCGAGTTAGCAACCCCAATCAAGGCTCTCACACTCAATGCGAACGGCCTGGCTAACCTTGTTCCAATCACTATTAGCTTTAAGCACATTTAGCAACACCTTGTTCTGATAGCAGGAAACTTTCCCCTCATTTGTATCCTGCTATAAGAGACCTAAGCGACCGTGTTGACTTAAATCAGCAATTTCCCTTCATGTGACTGACACCAATGCTTTTCTTGGAGAGTGACCTTCAGCTCTAAAAGGAACATCCTCGTTTGGTGCATTTCTTACAGCAATATTCCAATCTATCAGCATTAAAGAGCACAAGTGGTGTAATGTAATGTCACTGCACTAATGATCCTGATGGCCAGGTTAATGCTCTGGGGACATGCATTCAAATCCCACTATAGCAGCTGGTAATATTGAAATCAATAAGTCTAGAGTATAAATACTAAAATACTTTTAGTATTGACAGTTATCATCAATTTTTTGTGACACCATGAAATTGAAAATGTGTAATAAATCAAACATGATGGATCTGAGACTTTAGGTTCTCCATTAATTTTCTCTTATCCTTTGGAAAAATTCCAATTGCCCATTTATAAATTTCATAGGATTCCAAGTGTTCCAAATTGAAATGCAAATCTTTAAAAACTGCAGGATTCCATAGGGTTCGTAAACAATTGTGAAGATTATCTCACCTTGTTAATGTCATGTATTTGTAAAATTTATTAAATATTTGTGAAAAGATGCTCACACACAAAGTAACAAAACTGATGATGGTACAAACATAATGCCTTAAAAACATTTTGCTTAGACATACAGAACTGACCATTGTATGCAACAAGTCTGTTTGAAATTACTTTATCATGACAGGCAAAAAGAATACTAACATTTTTCCACTTTGCAGGAATGTACCAGTCAGTAATTAATACATTCCTGCATTAACTACCATATAACTAGGGTCCCTTTCAATTACACCGGTAAATTATGTCCAGTTCCAATTTCGATTGAGCTACCACGTTGGGTGTATTTGCTTATGTAAAGGGGGAATGCTGACATTGACTGGTCGAGCCATTAGGCCTGTTTCATTGTAACTTTTACATATTTCATTTACTGTATGATATTATTATGGCAGATTAGAGATAAATTATAAAACAACTTTGAGTCTTATTCCAATACAGATGTAAGTTAGCGAACAATGACCATGACTTGGTGGTAACATCCTCACCTGAGTCAGTAATTTCTGGGTTCAAATACCACTCCAGACATGAACATAAAACCACATCTGACTCCCTGAAGGAATGTTGCAACATCAGAGGTATTGTTTCTTGGTTGATGTGTTAATTTTAGTTACTGTTTGCCTAATTATAAAATATCTCATGACTCGATATTGAACACGACCAGGGGAATTCTTCTTTGTTCCTGACCAAAATTTATTCCTAAATCAACACCACAGAATATTTTAAGATAAATAAAATAAAGAACTAAGGATGCTAGAGATCTGAAGTAAAACTGAAATTGCTGGAGAAATGCTGTAGATCTGGCAGTATCTGTGGGGAGAACATAGAGTCAATGTTTCAAGTCCTGTGATCCTTCTTCACATCTATAACAAACTAGTAAAGGTGGTATTTAAACTGATGACAGGAGTGGGGTGGGGTAGGGGGCAAGGAGTGAACAGTTGGTGGAGAGGGAGTCTGGATAAAGAGAGTGAAAAAAGGATAGGCAAAGGGAGTGTTGATATGGGCTAGGGAAGTGGAGAAGCTCGATAGGTGATGGTGGGGACTATGACGAGTTTAAAACGATCAGTTGTACTGAAAGCAACCCATTTCATGACAGGATTTGGGGTTCTGAGTATAAGTAATCGATAAGGAATGGGGTGTCCACACTCTGAAGTTGTTAAACTTGATATTGGGTCTGGAAGGCTTCTGCATAAACAGAAGATGAAGTGTTGTTCCTTCAGTTTGTACTGAGTCAGAAATGTTGGTATGCAGACCAGACACAAATTGCATTGAGTGCACCATTTAGAACCACAGAAATGATACAGCTCAGAAGGAGGCCATTTGTCCATTACGACCCAAAGGCACTCAGATGCCATCTTCCTGCACACAGCCCATAGCCCTGTAACTTACGGGTTCAGGTACTTGTAAAAAGGAATTCAGGGTCTCTGCCTCCACCACCAACTCGGGCAGTGAATTCCAGACACCACCACCCTCTGCGTAAAAAATATTTTTCCTCATGTCCCCTCTGATCCTTCTGGCACTTAGCTTGATTCTACGACCCCTGATTTTTTAACTTTCTGCCAAGGGAAACAGGTTTCTCCTGTCAACGCTGTCTGTACCTCTCACATTTTTGTACACCTCAGTTATGTTGCTCCTCAGCTTTCTCTATTCCAAGGAAAACAATCCCATCGCAGCTACAATTCTCCAGCCCTGGCAACATTCCAGTAAACTTTCTCTGCACTTGCTCCAGAGCAATTACAACCTTCCTGTAATGTGGTGACCAGAACTGCACACAATACTCAAGTTGTGGCCATACCAGTGTCTTATACAGTTTCATTGTTATATCCTTACTTTAGTATTTTATACCTCTGTCACTGAAGGAGAGCATATCATAACATGCTGACTTCATGACTAGAAAAGGGTTTCATTCAGTTAATGCCCAAATCATCTGTGCTCATTGTCACCACATCTTATTAGTCTGCATCCCATATCCTGGAACTGCCAAGATGCCTATGCCTATGTCCTTGAGAACTCTGAGGCTCCTGCTGCATTCCGTACAAGGAAGACTGCTGGGATAGGGCTACCCCTTCAACCTTTACTGATGACTCCATTAGGCAAACTGCCTGAATGAGACAGAGTTTAAATACAATTGAGCCCATTCTTAAATTGAGGCTATCATGGAGTAATTGACAGGCCTCCAGAACGTCAGGTTTGATTCTTGGATTGTTGTGGCAAAGAGCAGATGAGATAAAAGAACTGGGGGAACAGCAGTTTTCTGAAGAGAAAAATGAGGACATTGAGCAGTAGGGATATCACCTTCTGCATGAGAAAACATTGCAGCAGCAGGCTCAGCAAGTTAAACTAGTCTTAATGGACATGCATTTCCAATAGATGTCACTCGGATAAAGATACCAAACATTGACGATACAATTATTGTTGCTTGAAAGGCAAGCAATCCTGGTTTAGTTGCAGAACCAAATGCAGCTTATTTGTTTGTTGTTTCTTCACTTTTCCTAAAAGTTTAATATCAGTTGACTTTGACAATTATTTGAAGGCTACACAATGTCTGATACTTCCACATCAAAACATGTCATTGCTGAATATGATTGCAATTATGGAAATTGTAACACGGCTTCTGACAGGGTTGTAACATTGTATGGTACCAAGGAACGGTAGTTTCAGTATTTTTGCTCTTGCAGCTGTGACTATAATGTTGCCAGTCAATCAGACAGGCGATCATTTAAAGTGCCGATATATTTACAAACATTAATGAAGTGTCACCCATGCAGCCTATATGCCCTCAGAGGGTTCACCTTTCTTTGCCTCCCACGACATCAAGGTGTGTCCTGACCTCTGTAGCTGGGGTGGGGGCTGCTGCCCTATGGTGGAGCCTATTGGAGATTTGGGTGGATTAGGCTGGAGATTCCATACAAACTCAGCATGTCCTGGCCAAATGCAGGCTTAACTTCCTCGGCATAAACTTAAACAGGGTTGGAGCTCCTAGACAGAGTGGAGGTGGAAGGGCCAGGACCGCTGAGAGGAGACCTCGGGGGGAGGGGGGGAGTGGGGGGGAGGGAAAGAGGGTGCTGGATGTGGTTCCTCCTCTGTCAGGATACCTACTTCCATTGGCCCGTCTCCTTGTGAGGAAGGGGTCTTGGTGTGAAGTTGTAAATCTTATCTTCCTGGTGCCTTGCTGCTGATGCTGAGCACCAATGGCTAAACCGATGAAGTGCAGGTCTGTATGCATCTCCAGGACCCACGGAACATTCTGTTCGACTTGTTTTTCCATGGATGCAGCCAATCTTCCCAGATGGATGCACACATGCCAGAACCAGCTCAGTATTGTTAACATGGATGGACTCTGCCATCCTATGATATAGTTTCCTGAATATCTTCAACAAACCTGGCTGCTACTTCTATGTTTCTTTGCAGATTTCCACAGAGTTATTAATGGCTAACCACATGGGGTCCTCTCCTTCCCAGGGCTGAGCAAGTGCCTGGTCTATAGCAGCCTTCTGAGCTCCAGTGACCTGGGGGATCTCTTCCTCAGCCAGTTGCAGAGTTGTGCCAGCGATGTGTTCACCAGATTGTGCTCCTGGCTCCTGCAAAAATACCCATTGAGGTGGCAAGATCTGAGCTTGTGCAAGGTGAAGAAGGAGGTCTTGCTGGTGCTTCCTCAGAGAAATACATGCTTTTAGCTTTGGAGGTGGAGGAGGGGCTGATGTCTGGAAGAGCTGGTCTCTTGCGTGTAGATGTTATGTGGACACTACTAGTGTCAGCATAAGACAAGAGAGGGATCATTGAACATTACGGGCTGAAGCTTGAGTATGTTAACAATATATTCACAATGGCGGTCAAGTGAGTGTAGCACAACACTTGACAATGAGTCTTAATTTGTTGCTAGGACATGGAGATCTCAGCATTCTTTGAGTGATCAGGGTCCTTTCCTGCAAGTTCAGGGATCTTCTCCTTGTAGGAGATGAGGATAAAAACATTGGCTTGCCCCGTCTGCTCTACTGTGGCCTGCCTTCTCTCTGCAGTAAGATAAGGGAGGAATTGAATGAGGTGAAAGTGGTTGGAAGCACTATTATTGTTGGTTGAGCTGCAGGAAAAGTGGGGAGGTCTCCTGAGTAGGCGAGGAGGAATGCAGAGGACAGGAAGGGTTCATAGTCTGGGGAGATGAGGTGCGATAGGACCACTGAGGGAAAATGTTATATGCAGTGGTGAAATTGGTAGACCACAAGCCTTGGTGGGAGATAGGTGCAGTAACAGAGAGAGAGAAATTGAGGTAGTAAAGAGATGATGATGCTACTTATCCTTATGGAATACACAAGGACAATAACTTTCCTGTGGCATTGCTGGTTTTCCTCTGGACTGTGGATTCTGCACTGAACCAGCCAGCTACTTTGGATCAGGCTGGAGGTATTGGTCTCATGGCTGCCTCTAATGGTCCCGAGAAAAAGAGGGCAGCGTCTTCACCACCACTCTTTCCACCAGGACGTCCAGGTCCCTGCTGGTGAAATGGGTTTCCAAATACTGCGCTCAGACATAACCTTTCCAAATATATAACAACCAAGGACAGCTCGTAGCTTTCAGCATTTAAGATGGTGTGCAGGTGGGGTTTAAACATGATGGCTGCAACTTTAAAGCTGGAAAGTCCCCACACTGGTGATCACCTCCGTCTCTGCTGAGCTCAGGATTGTAGCACCGTGAAACTGGGATGCATAATTAATGTGGAGCAATGGAGAATTGCATGGGAAGTCACCAGGGCTCACAGATAGAAACCTCCATTAAACTCCCTGATATTAACACTTAGTCAAAATGTGGGAACGTTCAGTTCCTTGTTTGTCTGCCTTTGGAGATTGCAAATGTACAAACAGGAGCAAACATTGCATGATGTTTTTTCAACCTCTTCATCTCTGTGTATGAGTGTGAGACCACCTACAGTGAACGATGATGAGGCAAACCAGCCCAAACAAATGATTCTTCTATTTATATAACAGCCGCCAACACTAAATCCTGGTCTGAGGCTTTCAGTTGTAGATTCTATATGAGAATGCGTTTATGTTCTCATTTTGAATGAGTAGTGTTGGCAGCTGAGGTGGACAATCAAAAATATCAACATATGTGCTGCATTCAGGTTCCAATGATTGGTTGTTGATTAATAATAGCACATGGCACCCACCTGAACAGGCATTGCTTCTAGCGGTGGCTCTCTGTATTAGATTGTGCCAGAAATTTATCCAATTTGTCCATTTGTCTCAAAATAGAAACATGGTTAAAGCAGCCAAGCAGCAGTTTACGTTTCTCTTAAACAGAGGCATACCCAATTGCCATTTGCCACCATCGTGCTGAACTTGGTAACATATTGAAAAACAGCTCTTTCAAGTCCAAAAACCACTAATTCCCATAATTGTGTTGACTGCATTTCCTCAGTCTTTCCTTTTTGGAAGGACTGTATTGCATTCTCACAGTTTCTGTCTCTGCTATGTTTGATTGATGATACAACTTTCTACAATAACCATTCCAATATGTTTTCCTATTTCCTCAAGAGAGGACATTCCCATCAAGATTACCAGGGTATCTGATCATGTCCATTCAATTTCTTGCCCTTCTGTTCTCAGCAATTCTCCTTCCTCCCAGAACCATGATACAGAATCCACTGTTGTCACTTTCCACCCCACTAACCTCTGCACTCAGTTGATCACCTTTCTGCAATTCTGCCAGATCTAGTGTGAAGTCACCAAAAAAGAAATCTTCTTCTCTGCTTCAAGCATTCCAAAGGAATTATTCCCTACCTAACAGCCTGTTCCACTCCTCAATAATCTCCAATACCCCTCTCCATTCCATTGCAAAAGGAGAGGCATTGCCTACCCTTTTATCTCTTTCCTTCACACTGTCCAAGGTCTCAAAGACACCTTTCAAGCAAAACAATTACTTAATTCTACTTTTTCAAATTAGTATACTGTACATTTGCTGTTCAAAGCATGGTCTCCTCTATACTGAGGAGAACAAACCTTCTGTTCAGTCTGTAAGCAAGACTCTGAGCTTCTTATTGTAAGTCATTCTCCATGTTCTTCCCAGTCTGACCTTTCCATTCTTGGCTGCAACTGTGTTCCAATGAAGCTTAATGAGAAACTGGACTATTTTCAGCCTTCTGGACTCAATCTATACTAAGTTCAACAAGTTTAGATTGTAACTTCTTCCCCATTCCATTTTCTTTCCTTACATTGTTAATTTGATTTCTTCCTCTCATTCCTCACTTTTGTTCATTTGCTTTCTGACAGTTGCCATTCTTGATTTTGCCTTTCTTAGCTCCTCCAGATATATTTTGCTCCTTAATTTTTATCATTTTCATTCCCTTTGGCCTTGTACCTTGCACCCTTTTGTCATTTACTCTTTCTTACCCTTAACTCTATAATAGACATTCCCTTTGATTTTATTTTTCACCTTCCCCCATTTCACCTGCTCAAAGTCTCTCATATATCTAACATATCCCTGCTCCGATAAAGGTCACAGACAAATCTCAAATATTAACTCTGTTTATACCTGTATAGATGCTGGCCAGATCTGTTGTGTATTATGAGTATCTATTTTTTGTTTTTAATCAAAGCATTTTGGATTTCCAGTGTCCAGTCTTTTGAATTTTCATGAATATGTTCCCATATCCCCAATATCTCTCATACAGTAATCGAGTCACACAGCACAGAGTCAGACCCTTTGGTCCAAGTCATCCATGCCGGCTAGGTTGCCTAAACTGAACTAGTTCCATCTGCCTGTGTATCTTTACATCTTCTCTTCTTATCCCACTGGACTGTGGGATTTGCAGGTTCTTTCCCCTGCTGGAGGACAGCAGGAGAGGGGATCTGGGTTATAGTGTAAATACAGAAAGAAGAATGAAACAACAGAAGAAGATGGTTATTAGTGCAGTCATGAAATGCAGTTTACAATACACATCTTCCCACATAAGGGTTTCTATCGCTTGCATGAGATCTCTGTTAGATGCAGAAAACATTTGCAACCTCTTTCATGTCCATACTGATTCACATCTGAATTTTCATCATCAAGACTTTGTGGCTTATTTAACTATCTGGCTTTTTAAAAATCTTCATTGCTTTTTGTGGTGGGAGGGAGGGAACAATACCAAGTTGTTCTAATGTGTAGGATATGAATGCAGGGCATTGTATCCCCTGCAATTTAGTAGAGGTAAGGAAAGACATCATGTCAGGTTTTTCTAGGGTTGTTTGCAACTGATTAGTTTATGAAAAGAAATCATTCTGATTCCTTGTTGCCTTCTGGTTCAGCCTTCTGCTATAGTAGCAAGAAAGATCTGGACTTGGTGAAATAGTATGAAAAGGATGGGCAATAACTCGCATTTTACATCTTTTATTTTCAATGTCCTGAAACACAAATTCGGAGAGAAGTGGAATAGATTCCCATTTTCCACTATTACATAAAATCCAAACACACTTGTGGGTCTGCATCCCATTGCAGTTAGATATGTTGAGAAGAGTGGTGCATTCTTAACCCTTGGCATTCATAGGAGGCTTTACATTCAAACTTGGAGATCAGATGTCAAAAACCTTCAATGCTCTCTCACTTGGCAACAGCAGCAGTTCCCAGAGTTTATACTGAATTCATAAAGTACACCAGGGATTGTGAAAGTTATGCCACAGGCACAAATGCTTCAAATTTACAAGTTGTTACTTGGGAAATTATAGTTAGTAAAACTTTCACTACAGTATAATATCATTATTCTAGTGAATAGATTAAAAAGAGCAAATCGTCAAATAAATGCAACTTTGAACTTAATATCAGAATACTTATGTCAATGGAACATAAACTGTATATAGCAGATGATGACAAGATATGAGGAGCAAACAAACATTATACTAATCTATTACATGTTTCCTGTAATTACAATAAATCACAGACATGTACATGAGAAAGGAAAACAAAGATAATGTTGTGGCTCAGAGGTAATTACACCTGTGACTTAATTGACTGTAATAATGGCAGCCAGTGAGAGTACTGAAAGGGAACAGAGTTTCAATACAACTAGTTTTACCTGCACAAATATAGACACAGGAAATAGTAAACAATTATTTTCCAGCAGTTATGTTGTGCATATAGTAGCTGACATGTGAAGTTGTCATCTGCCAAATCACCAACAGATAGCTAAGATCATGCCTGTAAGTTTTAGAATCATAGAAGCCCTACAGTGTGGAAACAGGCCTTTTGGCCCAACAAGTCCACATCAACCCTCTGAAGAGTAACCCACCCAGAACCATTCACCTACCCTATTACTCTATATTTACTCCTGACTAATGCACCTAACCTACACATCCCTGAACACTCTGGGCAATTTAGCATGGCCAATTCACCTAACCTGCATATCGTTGGATTGTGGGAGGAAACCGGAGCACCCAGAGGAAATAGAGTTAATTTCAGTAAAGAAGTTGGGAGAAATTTTCATGCCCAGTGAGTGATGAGAATATGAAACTTGCTACCACAAGAAATAGTTCAGATGAATTGCATGGGTCCTTTATTATATGTACGTGCGGATGAAAGGAATAGAAGTCTAGGCAGGACTGGATGAAGTATGTGGAGGAGGCTCATATGGAGCATAAGCAGCAGCAAGGAATAGTGCAGTTAAATAGCCTGTTTTTCTTCATAAATACCCTGCAACTCCTTCCGTAATTTATTATTATTCATTCAAGGGCCATGTACTTCACTGGCTGGTCAGCATTTATTGCCCATTCCTGGTTGCCTTTGAAAAGGTGGTAATTGCGGGTCATGTATTGAGATGGATTGAAGACTGGATGGCAGACAGGAAACAAAAAGTAGGAATAAATGAGACTTTTTCCAAATGACAGGCAGTGGCTACTGGGGTACCTTAGGGACCAGTGCTCAGACCCTGGCTATTCACATATATTAATGTTTTAGATGAGGCAATTAAATGTGAAAGCTCCAAATTTGCAGATGACACAAAACTAAAGCGAGCTATGAGGAGGATACAGGGATACTGCAATGTGATTTGAACAGGCTGAGTGAACAAGAAAATGCATGGTGGATGCAGTAAAATGTGGATAAATATAAGGTTATCTACTTTGAAGGCAAAATCAAATTATTACCTGAATGGCTATAAATAGAGAGAGTGAAATGTACAATGAAACCTGGGTGTCTTCATTCTGCAGTCAGAAAAGGTGAGCATGCAGGTACAGCAGGCAGTTCAGCAGGCAAATGTTATGCTGGCTTTCATAGCAAGAGGATTAAAGTCCAGGAACAGGGATATCTTGCTGCACTTGTACGGGGCCTTGGTCAGACCACACCTGGAATATTGTGTGCAGTTTTGGTCCCCTCATCTGAGCAAGGGGGTTCTTGCTATCGAGGGAGTGCAGCGAATGTTTACCAGACTGACTCCTGGGATGGCAGGACTGATGTATGAGGAGACGTTGAATCAGCCAGGATTACTTTCACTGGAGTTCAGAAGAACTTTGGGGAATTTCATAGAAACATACACAATTCTAACAGGGCTGGGCAGGACAGATGCAGGAAGAATGTTCCTGACAGTGGGGGATTCCAGACGCAAGGATCTCGGTCTAAGGATATGGGGTAAACCAATTAGGACTGAGATGAGGAGAAATTTCTCCAGTTGTAAGCCTGTGAAAGTAGTCGCGGTCAAAACATGGTATAATTTCAAGAAGGAGTTGAAGAGAACACTTGGGGCAAGAGATTTCAAAGAATGTTGGGGAAAAGCATGAATGCTGTGCAGTTTCAAATTATATCATATTATGACTGCATATCATTGCATTTTTAAGAGCTTGCTTTTAAATCAACTGAATACTTTTACATTTTTTGTGGGGGGCAGGTTATGAATGTGGAGTTGCATTGGAGGTATGAAGAAATGGGAAAGGTATAGCTGCCTGGGTATAGAAGTGGGAAAGTCAATCATATAAGAAGATAACTGGCTTAAAGGGCAGTGTCAGTACAGTCCACAATGAATGGGTATTGACTGACAGAGACCTTAGAGTTTGCCTATAATTCAATCAGCTCTATTGAGAGTGATCTTGGACAATGTTACTCACAATGCATAGAAGGGAAGACCAGCTGAGCCTGCAAGCTCACTCCTCTCCCACAGAGGGGTGAATACAACACTGAATACTAATATGAATATTTATAAAGGATGAACGGAAAATTACATTACGTATTCCAAAGTAATGAGATGGCCCAAACTCCCTTGTAACCATCAATGTGTGTCAACTATGAGGCATGCCAGTACACCTAGCTCTCTGACTAAGCTAGTGTCAAAACATAACCAGGATGCTCACGTGAATAAAGTCATATCAATGTAATGTGAAACATTGACAAATGAAAGTTATACTTGAAAAATACCCATGTCAACCTTGTGCTCTGAATAAATCTTAAGTTAGTGGAAACGAAGTTGGGTCGGGCAGTTATGGCCACGGTGCAGAGCCTCCCTTTTTGTCCAGGAGGCCACCTAGAGCTGCTCCATTGTCAGCTTACAGCAGGATTCTTCATTGGATAGCTTCCCCAACACACAATCGCAGTGTCTCCTGTGCAAGCTGCCAGCACTTTACCTTTTAATTGTAAGCATTCAGCAATCAGCACAAGAAAAATGTGGAAGTGGTGCTTCCTGTTCCAGTGCCAGAAATGATTAGATGGTTAGATTTCATCCAAGATGTGTAAAGGTACACCTTGACCACAAGCCCTGATTTTTCATAAGAGTCACACACCATAGAAATAGGCCCCTCGGTCCAACCAGTCCATGCTGAACATAATGCCTATTAAACCAGTCCAACCTACCTGCTCCTTCCAAATCTTTCCTATTCATGTACTTGTCCAAATATCTTTTAAACATTGTAATTGTGCCCACATCCACTACTTCCTCAGGCAATTCATTCTACACGCACAAACCATCCTTCGAGTGAAAGGAAATTACCCCTTATGTCTTTTTTAAATCACTCTCCTCTCATCTTAAAAATGTGTCCCCACTCTTGAAATCCCCTATCCTTGGGAAAAGACAATTACCACTAACTTTATCCGCTATACCTCCCACGATTTTATAAACTTCTGTAAGTTCACCTTTCAATCTCCTACACTTCAGTGAAATAAGTCCCAGCCTTTCTTTATAACTCAAACCTTCCATATCCAAACAATATCCTGGTAAATCTCTTCAGAACCCTCTCCAACTTGATTTTATCCTTCCTATAACTGGGCGACCAGAACTAAACACAGTTCCAAAAGCGGCCTCACCAATGTCCTTTACAATCTTCACCTTTTCATATTGTGAAGTATTCAGATGATGCTGGTGAAAAGCATTAATCATGAATTTGAGAGTTGCCATGTGCAGGTTTGCGGTCATATACCCACATTTCTTTACTCAAGAACATACGGTTCACTGAAGCACTAATGTGTCAGATAAGTCAGTTGCCTTACAAAAAAAAGTATGTGATTATGCATCTTACAACAACCTTAAAATCAACTGAGATAAATATGATTAAACCTGTGGAGTGATGAACAGCTAAAACAGTACTAATTTAAACCAAATCAAATTTATCAGTTACTGAGGAAATTTAGAGGACTACGTGAAGGATTACAATTAATATGTTAAAGTGGATATTACACTAATGACCATATTCAATTGCCTTAATTGATATAATGAGGAACTCAAGGCATGAACATGACAGTACAATGAGAAGCTTGTTTTACTGTGTTCAAAATGTGCTTCTGTTCAAGCTGACAGTAGCTTTGGGCAAATCATGAAAATTCTTTACCCATCAAAACAGTATTAAAACAGGCAAAAGTCTCTTATAGTGGTTGGCACTTTAAGATACAAAAAGGAACCTTTGATTTTCCTAAGTTGTGCCAGGAAATGAGATCTTGCTGGTTGGGCAGTCAGTTAAAATGATGTTATGCCATTTCCCATTTCATTTCTGCTGATTCCTCTTTATAACACTGCTGGTTTTGGCAGTGGGTGACATTCCCATCAGATCCCTGTGGAAGTCTCATTAATACATGCAAATTGGGAATCTGTATAGGGAAGCTGTTATTCATCCACCGTCTGGCTGTTATGTTGGCATTCAGCATGTTGAATCTTCACTTTCCTCTAAAAGCTGTACAAATAGCTGTGGTTCAAGAGAAAGGGCCATCACCACCTCTTCCATGGGAAACTAATAAAAGCCGGACCTATGAAATGCAGGGACAAATGGCTGCATTTCATCAGCTGAGGGCATCTTTTTTACTTCAAATGAAAATTGCATGTTGTTTGATTTTAATTTTTAAAGGGCCAGGTACTTAAGTAACTGTAGATCTTAACATAAAATCCACCTTTTTCAATCTTCAAGAGCATTTATGCCTCCTCTGTAAATCTGTGGTTTCCACATTATGGGTTAAGAAGTGGAATAAGGAAAATAGGGTCTGTTTGAACTCAGCAGTGTTTCAAATGCTCCTCCTGAGCTTGCTCTCCTGAATGTATGATTCACTCCTGGTTCATGCCCCTGCCAGTACAAATGGCATCAGCCAGAACTGGCAGCTGGACTTTGGCATCCTGGTATTGCCCTCAATTTTTGAAGGACTCTGCAATCCACCCAGCTCCATGAAAATCCACCCCTCAAAACTGTCATTCACTATCCACACTATAACAATTCACTTAATAAGGTATTTTCAATCGAACTTGATAAGCACAGTTTCAGGTGCTTGACAGCTTAACAAGTATGAGAAAATAAGACTGAAATTGCCTTTTATTTGTAAAATGATGGCCACCTAGTGTATTTAAAATCTCACTTTCTATAATTGTAACAAAGGAATTTCAAATAAAGTTTCTCTAATTCAAATTATCTTTATTTTATGCCTATTATACCATCACAATGGCAAGATCCATACACTCGTGATGCATCAGTCATATTTAAATCTTTTCAACGGTCCAATGTTCTGGATCAGGAATAAGCAGAAATGTAGGAAGGATATCAAGTTTATAACATTAAAAATCTCTTGTGCCATTTTAAATGTTAACATATACAAAATGCTCTTTACCAAGAATTGCTGCTGGTCTCCCCAGAGGACTTAATGAGCTGTTGACAGCCCTCCTTAAAGATGCAAAGGAGAAAGCAAAAAAAAGTTACAAAGCTGTTATGACAGTAACTGTTCTGTTCCCTTTCTTGCAAATGACTGATGTCTTTGTACTTGCTTGACTCAGGAGTGAGGAAAACATGGGCAGATTGTGGCGAGTGAATTTTCTTCAACGCTGAATGTGAGTGTTGTTGCAATTACGTGCTTAAGGAAGTATAACCTTTTAATTTCCAAATAAAGCAAGTCTTATGTGCAATCTCTAAACTTTTTTTTAATCTAATGGTAAATTACTTCCCTCTGAAACTTATATTATATTGATAGATCGAAAGAAATATCACACAAACATAAGAGAAAATTCTGTTTCCTCATTTTGGCACTTAATTTTTAAACAGTGCCTCCTAATTCTGCAACAGAAACTTCCTTTCCACCAACTCATAGTTAAGATGGATTTTATATACTTCAATGATGTCTCCCTTTTCTTCTAAACTCCAGTGGAAATGAGTTCAATCCATCCAAAATTCTTCATAAGATGCACCAGTCATTCCAGGTATCACCAAATCATACAGTGCAGAAGAGGCCCATCTGCCCATTGAGTCCACACCAATATGTGAGAAACACCTGACATTCAACCTAATTCCATTTATATGACTTGGCCCATAGCCTTGAATGTTATGACATTCCAAGTGCTCATCCAAGTTTTTCCTCTGTTCCAATCTAGTAAAATCATCTTCGAACTGTTTCTAATGCATTCAGAAAAGTCCAAACTAAAACAGCATCCAATATGTTGGCTCACGAATGCCCTGTATAACTGAAGTCTAAATTTTGGTTGGTTTCCTTAGAAAAGAGAGGGTTGAGAGGAGATCTGGCACAGGTATTCAAAATTATGAGAAATCTGGACAGAATATACAAAATCACAGGAGCAGGAGTCGACCATGAAGCGTACAGAGCCTGTTCCATCATTTGATATGGTCACAGCTGATCTTCTTCAATTCCACTTTTCCATCCACTCACCATATCCCCGATTCCACGAGAGAAAGAGGTCTATTTCAGTTTAAAGAAAGTGAGCCACCCACAACACTTTAGAATGGATTAACCCAAAGATGTATCAACCTTTAAAGTGAAGACCTTTATCTTCACCTAAATGATAGGCTCACTATCCTGACACTGCGCCTCTGGGTTTTGATTTTCTGACCAATGGAAATAATCTCTATTGCATCAAACCCCTTCAGAATACTGTATGTTTCAATGAGATCACTTATCAACTTAATAGAATAAAAAAGCAACTTAATCAGCATAGGTCAAGGCTTCTGATTGGCTTGCAGCTTTTGCTGGGCAGTACCTCTATGCCCTAGGATCCTTGATCCCAAGGAAGGCCTAGTTTAGGGCTGACTGCCCACTGTCAAGGAAAGGCCGCCAGCATTCTCAAAGATCCATCCCACCCTGGCAATGTTTTTCTACAACCTCTACCATCAGGGAGAAGGTACAGAAACCTGAACACATGCACCAGCTGGTTTCAAAACCAGTTTCTACTCTACTGTTGTTAGAATACTGAATGGACTCACAAAGTCTTAACATTCACCTGTACCTGTGTTTTTGTTTTTGCTGCTGTTTATGTATTATTTACTTATCTATGCTACTTAACTATGTGATCTGCCTGTATTGCTCGCAAGACAAAGCTTTTCATTGTACCTCGGTACACATGACAATAAATAGAATTCAATTCAATTCGATTGGTTTGTAATTGCTTAGGCCTTCCTGTAAACAGGTGAGGAGGGGCTCTCACAGAGGGAGAGACTCTGGTCCTCTGCATTAAATAATGCTTCATATCTCTTCATTCATACAAAAAGTGTTGCCAATTCTGAAGTAAAAAACTACCTTCGCTTTGCTATCCCTAGGAAGGAAATTCGGAATCAAAGATATAATGATTATTCATATTGCCTACCCGTGTTCTGTTCAACTCTGCCCTTTGGAACCTGAACTGAGGTCTGCATTTCTCAAAACACTCAGGACCTGGGGATTGGGGTCAACCTTCAGGTCTGCAGACTGATTACATCTGATACCAATCCTCTTTACACCACTACCCTCAGCATCATAATTAACAGGAAGTGCATTGCTGTTATATTGAAGATGACTTTTGAACACAATAGATCATACTACTCTGAAAATTGCTGGTTGAAAGGATTCAAATGTACAGAATGCCACATGCACTTTCTAAACAATCATAAATTATAAAGTAATCTTATTTAAACTGATAAAGTTGATGAGACACTTGCTTTGCAGTACTGTGATGATGGATTCTATCCGACTGCAGTCTGACAGGCAAACTCAACTGATCCATCTGTGAGATAATGTGAAGTTGCAGTGATAAATAGCATTCTTCTTTCACCCACCACCTCGTCTTCCCCCAACCAATAAAAATTATATCCTGTTATAAATCAAAATCCAATTGCTCAGCGAACATGCTGGAAAACATACAGCTGGTGAAGCTATTGCTGTATCATTTTTGATATTATCTTTGGCTCAAGCGTATCAATGCGAGTGTTCAAATATTTGCTGGGTTGCTTGAAGATCAAGTAAATAATAGCCAACAAAACAGATGCAGCAACTTGCAATTCAACAGAACACGACAGCAGCCACTTACAGCAGACATTAATTTTCTCATGAATCTATTAGCTATCATCAAAATGCAAAACCAATTACAGTTGCAGTTTATTGACTGCCTTAAATCCATTGTAATATCCATAATAAACTAAACAATTTATACTAGTATGCTACCATAAAACATTCCTTAAAAATATTACTGCCGTGCAGATGGGCTTTTTGGAGACAAAAATCAATGATCACAGCAGTAAAGCTATTAAAATGGTAATAAGCTTTCTAATCATGTGGGAAAATCTTTTAAAAACAAATGTGTTTCAGAGTTCAAAGTCAAATCTTTGATAAGCAAAATAATAATTGTGGACAGTTACCACATTTATCAAGGACATGACTGCATTAGAGTGCAGGCACCCCAAAAGCTGCCTTTTGTAGTAGCAAAGTTTTTGTTATTTGCTTCTACATATCCTCCAGTTGGGGACTGGTTAGCTGGACAGCTGGTTTGTGCTACAGAATGATGCTAACAGTGTGAGTTCAATTTTTGCACAGACTGAGGTTATCATGAAGAACTCTTCTTCTCAACCTCTCCCCTTACGTGAGGGGTGGGGACCCTCAAGTTAAGCCACTACCAGTCATCGCTCTCTCATGAGACAGCAGTCCTATGGTCTGGTAAACTTTTCTTTTATAGCTCCAATAGCAGTATATATGAGCTCATTCTTTGGAATCTGGCTTAAAGTCTTTGGTGCTCTGATTCAATTATTCCCATTTATGGTATGTTGGCTAATTTGAAAATATATTCAGGTTGGGCATCTGTCAAGTACTGGATAGGCTGAAATTTATTGCGGGCTCTTTGTTACTCTGTATGGTGAAGGCACTCCCACAATATTATAAGATAGGGAGTTTCAAGGTTGTGATGCAGTAAAATTAGGAGAAAGTGAGGACTGTAGATGCTGGGGATCAGAGCTTAAAAATGTGTTGCTGGAAAAGCGCAGCAGGTCAGGCAGCATCAAAGGAGAAGGAGAATCGACGCCTCAGGCATAGATTCCTGAGGAAGGGCTTGTGCCCGAGGCGTCGATTCTCCTTCTCCTTTGATGTTGCCTGACCTGCTGCGCTTTTCCAGCAATACATTTTTATGCAGTAAAATTAAACAGTCATATATGTGTCTAAACCAGAATGATATGTGACGTCTTGTGACCAATTGTGCATTTATTTTACAGGATTGGTTAGAGGCAGGATCTTCAGGTGTAAGACAGAAAAGCCCGACATCCAAGGCACAGTGCTAAGGGTAGCTCAGGTGCTAACTTCCTAGAGGACAATATTACACAAAGTTCTACTGAAGAGGACACAGATGATGACTTTAGTGAGACAGCATATAGAATAAACTGTTGGGTATGCACAACAAAATGGCAAATAAAACACATTCTTTCTACTACTGATGTGCAAGCAACTCCGTCAATATCTCTGTAGACCCAAATGTAATGCTGTATCATGATGGCCAATGTCTCAGCTTCCATTCATATGAGCAGCTTCCACCAGTAGTTTGAATGCTGCTGTGCATGTTCAGAATGCTGCCATAATGGCTGTGGATATCACTGAGCAAAGTGGGTCGCAGCATAACACAGGAATTTATTTTCCAAAAGATTCCTAGAAATTTAGAGTCACAGACCCAGGAACTTGGCACTATGGAGTACAATCCAGCTTTTCCTTTTTAGAGGGACAGCATTTATACTCCCACCACTGCTTTTGTATTGTCAGTCAGTCAGTCAAGATTTCTGCCACTCTTGGTGAGATGGTGCAGATCGAAGCTCAATATTCCAGGCCCAGAGATGCTCAAGATCAATCTCTGAAGCCATCCTCACTGAAAGTTAGTAGATTCTGGCAACTATGTTGCAATAATGGGCTTGCGCTGCGTAGGAGCATTGGACAAGGTATAGGCACAAAGGAGACAGGTACTCAGTGAATGCACAAGGGGGATGAATTGACATTTGATAATGGAATGATTTAATTTATAAATTTGGTTTGGAATGTTTATTTTGGGATGACTTTTATTTTAGCTTTGTGATTAATTGGGTTCTGTGATGGCTAGTGACAGAGAATTGGGTTTGCAGTTATTCGTATCACACTCATGTTCTTTACATGTTAGACAGGGGCTTTCTAAGAGGCCTCCTGTCTTCGTCTTCCTGTTTCTGTTCTGCTTCTCTCTGGTCGCCATGTAACTGGTGGCAAGGCCGTTTGCTCCATGGCTGGCAACATTTTTCAGCTTGCGGCAGACCCTCAGGCCTTGATTTATGTTCTGATGAGTATTGTAGGACTCATCCAAAGAGGTCTTTGTGGGTAATGTGGCTTTGTTAATAGCAGAGACAGAATGACTTATAATGGGGAAGTTGATCCCAGAGTCTTCATCCCAGAGTGCTTAAGTAATTGCCTATGTAGGTAGTTAATGGCTTGGTAATCATCTTCCAAAATTCCATAAATTCTAGAATGATTCTTTGCAAATGTCCCTCCACTATTTCAGAAAGGAGCAAGGATAAAATAGGCAGCTGCAGTACCATTAGCCTTGCAACGTTAGTAGGGAAACTACTAGAGTCTAAGATAAAGGTTGTTATAAGTGATAAAAGGGCATGATGTATGTCATATATTTGGATTTTTAAAAAGGCTTTTTATAACGTCCCACGTAGGAGTTTAGTTAGCAAAGTTAAGGTACATAGTATAATAGATAAGATACTGTCATAGAATAAAGAATGGCTAACACATCAAACACAGTAGGAATAAATCAGTCATCCTTACGTTGGCAGACTGTGACTCGTGGGGTAATGTAAGCATCAATACTTGGGGCCTCAGCTGTTGGCAATATATATCAATGGTTTGGAGCTGGGACCAAATGTAATATTTCCCAAGTTGCAGATGGTACAAAGTTAAGGAGGAATGTGTATTGCGAGGAAGATTTTAAAATGTTTTCAAAAGGATTTGGATGGGCTTAGTGAATGGGAAAGAACATGGCAGATGGCTTATAATGTGGAAAAATGTGAGGTTAGCCACTTTGGTAGGAAGAACAGATGCACAGAGCATTTCTTAAATGGTGTAAGGTTGGAAAGTGTAGATGTGCAAAGGGATTTAAGTATCATTGTCAATAAGTCACTGAAGGCTAATATGCAGATGCAACAAGATGTGAGAAAGGCAGCGGAATGTTACCATTACCACAACAGAATTTTAATACTAAGATGGTGAATTCTTGATACATTTTTACAGGAACTTGGTTAGACTATATTGGGAGTATTTTGTGCAGTTTTGATCTTTTTCTCAGGAAATGTATTATTGCCTTGGAGGGTGTGCAATGAAGGTTCACTAGACTTGTTCCCACAGTAGTGGGACAGTCCTATGAAGAGAGATTTGGGAAACTGGGATTACATTCTTTAGAGTTTCCAAGAACGAGAGGTGATCTCATTGAAACCTCGAAAATTCTTAAAGCGATATACAGGTTAGATATAGGTACGATTTAGTCTCTGTTTGGAGAGTCTAGAAACAGGGACACAGATTTAAAATAAGGTGATGCAATTTAGGATGGAGATGAGGAGAAACATTTTTACTCAGAACCTTTGGAATTCAGTGGAATGCTGTACTCCCAATGCTATGGAAGTTCAGCCTTTGAGTATATTTCAGGTGGAGGTTGATTATTCTATTGATAATAAAAAAATGTTATGATAGTTACAGAAAGAGAGAGTAAACATAATGGGTCATTTTTGGATTTGCAAAATGTGGGAAGTGGAGTGCTACACGGATCATTGTTAGGGACTCAATTGTAAAAAATCTTTATTAACGACTTGGCAAAAGGGACCAAAAGTGTGGTTTGACTTTGCTGAGGGCACATAGATGGGAAAGTAAGTTTTAGAAATGGACATAGACAGGCTAAGTTAATAGGCAAAAAACTTGTCAGAACAATGACAATATGGGCAAATGTGAACATACTTTTTGAAGAAGCCACAAAGAGGATCGATGAGGGCAGAGTGGTAGACATGATCTATATGGACTTCAGGAAGGCATTCAACAAGGTTCCCCACGGGAAACTGGTTAGCAAGGTTAGATCTCATGGAATACAGGGAGACCTAGCCATTTGGATACAGAGCTGGCTCAAAGGTAGAAGACAGAGGGTGGTACTGAAGGGTTGTTTTTCAGACTGGAGGCCTCAGACCAGTGGAGTGCCACAAGGATTGGTGCTGGGTCCACTACCTTTCATGATTTATATAAATGATTTGGATGTGAGCACAAGAGGTATAGTTAGTAAGTTTGTTGATGACACCAAAATTGGAGGTGTATGGACAGCGAAGAAGATTACCTCAGATTAAAACAGGATCTTGATCAGATGAGCCAATGGGATGAGGAGTCGCAGATGGAATTTAATTTAGATAAATGTGAGGTGCTGCATTTTGGGAAAGCCACAAGGGTTGGTGCTGGGTCCACTACTTTTCACCATTTATATAAATGATTTGGACATGAGCATAAGACGTATAGTTAGTAAATTTGCAGATGACACCAAAATTGGAGGTGTAGGGGCTGTGAAGAAGGTTACTTTAGATTACAGCAGGATCTGGACCAGATGGGCCAATGGGCTGAGGATTGGCATATGGAGTATAGTTTAGATAAATGCGAGGTGCTGCATTTTGGGAAAGCAAATCTTAGCAGGAATTTTACACTTAATGGTAAGGGACTAGGGAGTGTTGCTGAACAAAGACACCAGGTTCATGGCTCCTTGAAAGTGGAGCCACGCGTAGATAGGATAGTGAAGAAAGTGTTTGGTATGCTTTCCTTTATTGGTCAGAGTACTGAGTACAGGAGTTGGGAGATCATGGTGCTGCTGTACAGGACATTGGTCAGGCCACTGTTGGAATATTGCATGTAATTCTGGTTTCCTTCCTATCGGAAAGATGTTGTGAAACTTGAAAGGGTTCAGAAAAGATTTACAAGGACGTTGCTAGGG
>NC_057715.1:62694225-62699432 GCF_004010195.1 Chiloscyllium plagiosum | reverse complement strand
TGGGAGATCATGTTGCGGCTGTACAGGACATTGGTTAGGCCACTGTTGGAATATTGCATGTAATTCTGGTTTCCTTCCTATCGGAAAGATGTTGTGAAACTTGAAAGGGTTCAGAAAAGATTTACAAGGACGTTGCTAGGGTTGGAGGATTTGAGCTACAGTGAGAGGTTGAATAGGTTGGGGCTGTTTTCCCTGGAGCGTCAGATGCTGAGGGATGACCTTATAGAGGTTTATAAAATCATGAATGGCATTTATATGATAAATAGACAACGTCTTTTCCCTGGGGTGGGGGAGTCCAGAACTAGAAGGCATAAGTTTAGGGTGAGAGGGGAAAGATATAAAAGAGACCTAAGGGTAACCTTTTCATGCAGAGAGTGGTATGTGTATGGAATGAGCTGCAGGAGGAAGTGGTGGAGGTTGGTACAATTGCAACATTTAAAAGGCATCTGGATGGATATATGAGCAGGAAGGGTTTGGAGGGATATATCCAGGTGCTGGCAGGTGGGACTAGATTGGGTTGGGATATCTGGTTGGCATGGACAAGTTGGACCGAAGGGTATGTTTCTGTGCTGTACATCTCTATGACTCTACACAAATTAAGTGCAAGCAAAGGCCACTTAGCTTGCCCTGGCATTCAATAAAATCACAGCTGATGTGATCACTTCACATTCCCGCCTAACCCTGACAATCTTTCATCACCTTAACATAAATTTATGTACCTTGGCCTTAAAAAAAATCGAGGACTCAACTATCTTTTTAGGAAGGGAATTCTGAAGACTAATGACCTTCTGAAAGAAAAGAAAATTTCACCTTTGTTTCATCCTTTTTTTTAGATTCCCTACAGTGTGGAAACAGGTCCTCAAGTCCACACCGACCCTACGAAGAGTAATCCACCCAGACCCATTTCCCTCTGACTAATGCAACTAACACCATGGGCAATTTTCAGACAGTAATTCCTAGACTCTCCCACAAGAGGAAACATACTTTCTACATCAATCCTTAGGATCTTCGAGGTTTCAATCAAGAAGATTAAAAAAAAGTATAGAAAAGTTGTATACTATCTAAATGGATAGCGGTAGATTTGTAGCTGGGTGACCTGATATGTAAATCTCTAAGTTTGTGTGCAAGTACAACTGAAGAGGTAAATGACATTTATTGTGAGGACAGAATATAAAAGCAGAGATGTTTTGCTACAGTTGTACAGCACTCTTATGAGACCACATTTAAATACTGTGTATAGTTTTGTCTCATTATTTAAGAAAAGATATAAACATGTTTGAAGAAGAAAGGTTAGAAGCAGTTCAGAGACAGTTCACGTGACTGATGCTTAAGAAAAGAAGGACCTATGAGGACAGAAAGGTTGGACAGGCTGAACCAAGATCTAATGGTATTTACAAGTGTTGCATTGAAGTATGTAAGTTCCTGAGAGAAATGGATATAGTGGATTCTGCAAGGATGAAGAAAGACCAGAACTCGGGGACAGTTTAAAAATAAGGGATCTTCTAATTAAAATGGAAATGAGGAGGATTTTTTTCTCTCAGAGGGTTGAGAGTCTTTGGAACTCTCTTCTCTAGAGCCAATAATTTAATATTTCCAAGGAAAAGGTGGATAGATTCTCCATGAACAAGGGAGTCAAGTGTTATTTGCATAGGTGAGAGTGTGGAATTGAGGCCACAATCAGATCAGCCATGATATTATTGACTGGGGTAGCAGATTCATGAGCAAAATGGCCTACTTATGTTTCAGAGTCATATTCCTGCTCTTAATTCATATGCTTTTACATACACTCATATCCTGGCAAAGGGCTTGCACAGTGATGTGTACGTAGTCCACCATTGGGAAATCCGTTCAGAAACATAGCAGCAAAAAGATACAAAATCATATGAACAAATGAAACATATCCCATTGTAACTCGGTATGAGGAAGCTTCATTTTTGACTTCCTCACATTAGATTCAAATATATTCTGAAACCTTCAATTATTTTTGGTGTTGTTATTACCAACCCAGCTTCTCCTTTCTCCCACTCTCTGGTGGATGGTGCTTTTTCTGGGTTATCTGTGACCATTTTCCACTTATCTTGTACTATATACATACTTTATTGCAAGTTCGATTATCATCAATTAACAAACATTGTGCTTTTAAATAGATCTCATTCTATGCATTTACGCCATATGTGCATTGTTGCCTGCCAGCATGTATTGTCCATCCCTAGTTGTCCTTGAGTCCATGCCACTTGTTTCTTCTCACAAGTTGTTGACAGCCATTCACTGGTTCATGTATTAGAGCAATGCCCTGACCAATCAGAATCAGGCAGCCTGATTTAAACTGTAAACAAAGCCAAGCTGTTAGCTGCCAATCAGCAGTATCCATGGCGACACCTCTATCAAACAGAGTCTACTTGTCAACCAATTACCACTCTCCTCTTATGCAGTATAAAGAATGGTTTTCCTCTTGAATCAATATCCTTGTGAATTGTCCTACTAAGTGCAAGACAAGAAGCTTTGACAAGACGTATCGTTTTTCTTCAAAATTCAAACACTGTACTACTAAATGGCTAGGTGTATGAAAGGTGGATTTGCAGTTACATGATGGGTTTCTAGAACTTTACTATCAATTGTTTTTGAAGTGCAGTCACCATTATAATCTAGGAAGTGTAACAACAAATTTGTACACAGCAATACTAAAATAGAATAACGACGAGATAGTTTGTTTCACTGAAATTGGTTGAGTGATAAATATTGGCCCAGAAACTGGGGAAACCTAACCGTCTTTCTTGGAAATAGTGTCATAGTGTTTTTACCTTCAATTAAGAAGGCAGATGAAGCTTCAGACTCCCTCATCCAAAGTTAGTACTTCCAACATTGTAGGCTTCCCTCTTTATTGAGTTAAAGTGTCAGCTGAGATTTTATGCTTGTTGGTCTGTGTTGGCGGAACATAGGTTTACCCATTACTGCTTTACAAAGTCAAATACAATATTATAGAGAGATTTAAGCTAAAGATAAAATATAGATTAGCAAGGAAAGTGTCAGGGTTGCGTAGGACTGTGTGGGAGAAGGTATGAGTAGGTAGAGTCATTAAAATGTGGTGCTGGAAAAAGCACAGTGGGTCAGGCAGCACCTGAGAAGCAGGAGAGTTGACATTTCAGACAGGACCCATATCATCAGATATGGGTAGCAACATTTTCATTGGGCATAAAGTGAAGGTTGGTAGACCAACAAGATGACCTTTTGAATTCCTGAGTTAGAGATGTTAAACATACGAATGAGTGTTTCAATGCTGAGGCATGAGCAGAAACCAACCAAATGCCAGAGAAAGAGTTTGGTGACCCCTGGAATAGATAGGATATAGAGGCAGAAGTTCAGAGTGGCATGTTCACAAACAGTTTGACACAGAAGACTGATTGTTCCCATTTTAACATGGATCAAGATAAAGCTCATCCAACATTGCATACAGCACACTTTGGATAACAGCATGAAGGCAGTAAAAATGTAGAGTGACATAATGACTGGGTATAGTTGGTCATCCAAGCGTGCTTGTTGAAACTGATCCTGCTTGCTGCTATGGTCAAGTGGTAACATGTAGATGATGAAGAGGAATGAATGACTTGTATGTGGAGTCTCAGATAATCTACTTTTCAGATTGAACCCAAGTTCAGTCCAACTGAAAAAACATGTTTACATCAACAATTTGCCAAAATATCAGCTGCCTTAGAGACAAACATTGATGAATATCCTTTGAGCCCATAATTGATGTTAAGAGCTAATGGCTCCAATGTGATAGCTGTTACTATAGCCACTATCTTGGTGATAATACTGCCAGAATTACATGGTGAATCACTGAATTGTACTTATCCATTAGGCTACATGATTCAACTTAAGCAACTCTGGCTATTTTTGTTGCTATCCTTATACTTTTGAAGTCTACTGTAACACCTCGGTGATCCCACTGTTTGGTACAAATATTTACCAAGTTTTCATAAACAAAAACTATAGCAGGGATTTTGCTACATTGTGGATCATTGCGGCAATAAGTTATGGAAACAAAGAAATCAGGTCACACACCAGGAGAAATATAGCTCTGGCTACCTGCCAGAACAGCTTTCAGCTGTGCACTTACAGCACTCAATCTGCTGACACAGAATCAAAGCAACCTTACTCATTCAGGCAATTGAAAATACATACTATTAATAACACAAGGCAAGCTTTATTTACTATTCCATATCAAAAGATAGGGAAAAATTGAGCTTAAGGATGGATTGACATTAAGTTCTTCCAAACCTAGCCTTGGAGGGACGTAAAGAATGGTTTTGAATTCATGTCTGTAAATGCACAAAGCATAGTGAATATGATTAGTGAGCTCAAAGCACAAAGAGCTGTAGGAGAATCTGATGTAGTGGCAAAATCTGTTAAAATGTGAGGGTTTAATATTCAAGAAAACAAAGTATTCAGAAACAATAGAGAAAGAAGAAAGGAAGGCACACAGTATAATTGTGGAAGACTTTGTACGGTTAGAATGAATGGATGTCCTTGAGGGAGGCAAAATGTAGTTGTTTAGTATTGAGGACCAAGAAGGGTATGATTACACCATTGGAATTATTCCAGAGGCCTTTAATTAAATATATATGGAAATCAGAGATGTGAAAGAACTATAAGAGAAGTGATAATGGGGAGTTTTATTTACACAAATGTCAGTTGGGTTCATGTTTGAGTTAAAGGTATACAGGGGAGAAATTTCTGAAATATGCCCAGGGGAACTTCCTTGAACATTATGTTCTTGATTAAATGGGGAAGGAGCCATAACTAAATTTGGAGTTGAGGAACAAGGTGGGGTACCATGTGGGGAAGAATGATCACTCTACAATTAGGTATAACTTCGTAATAAAGCAAAGCAAGGAACAATAAAGTTGTGTCTAAACTGGAAGACAGACACCTTTAAAGGGAAGAGAAATTATTCAGTCAGAGTGAAAAATGAGCAAAACTTAATGGAATTATTCAAAGTTTGTGAGAAGATTTGTAGCCCGGGTGCTCATTGCTGTGGTTCTGTTCGCCGAGCTGGAAGTTTTTGTTGCAAACGTTTCGTGCCCTGTCTAGGTGACATCCTCAGTGCTTGGGAGCCTCCTGTGAAGCGCTTCTGTGGTGTTTCCTCCGGCATTTATAGTGGCCTGTCCCTGCCGCTTCCGGTTGTCAATTTCAGCTGTCCGCAGTAG
>NC_057715.1:62678833-62693530 GCF_004010195.1 Chiloscyllium plagiosum | reverse complement strand
GACGACAAGCAACATGAATTTGACTGGGACAACACTACCATTATAGGGCAAGCCAAACAAAGAACAGCCAGGGAATTCCTAGAAGCATGGCACTCATCCACAAACTCCATCAACAAACACATAGACCTGGACCCAATATACCGGCCACTACAGCGGACAGCTGAAACTGACAACCGGAAGCGGCAGGGACAGGAAATGCCGGAGGAAACATCACAGAAGCGCTTCACAGGAGGCTCCCAAGCACTGAGGATGTCACCTAGACAGGGGACGAAACGTTTGCAACAAAAACTTCCAGCTTGGCGAACAGAACCACATTAATGGAATTATGGTTGATCTTTAAGGAGGCGATGTTGCTGGTACAGGTTAAGTACAGCCAAAGTGCAAAAGGCAAGGAAATTAAAGCCAGAGCTCTTTGAATGGTGAAAGGGATACAGAAGCAAAAAAAAGATGCATAATGAATGTCTCCCTTGGTGTCTTTCTCATTGCCATTAGATTCCCACTAGACCACTGACATGCACACCAGTGCGGACTTTGTAGCTTTTCCACATGGGGAGGCCCGCCCCCACCCCACCTCACCTGCTGCTGGTGGGAATATGTTGAGGCCCTCAAGTAGTCACATAACACCCTCAACTGGTTTCTGGGCATGAAAACATCTTGAATTTCCTGTTCTTAACTGGAAGAGGGAAGGGTACATGGAGGAGTCAGGAAGATGACAGGATCAACTGTAAGAGCCTTCCTATTAGAGAGTCTCCTCTCAACACGTCCCACCCACTCCTGTGGAGGGAACTAAATTCAGCCATATGACGCTAAGTGCCATAAAACGTATTCCTGCTTCAACAACACTGCCAACTGTTTTCAATTTATGCACCTTTACAATTGTCTGTAAGAAACAACAAAAAATGGTTACCTTTTCAAAATTATTTTCAGAAATTGTGACCAAATCTGTTTTAGTTTTCGACTGCAGTGGGAGATTAACAGAAGAAATTAACTTCTGAAGAAGTTAATAGAAGACAAATTCCCCTAACCGCACCCTGTACACCCATTAATTATTCCCCAATAATTCACATTCTGGGAATGGATATCAATATTTTTAAACTTTCATTTTGATGTACAGAGGGATCTTGGGGTTCAAGTCCACAGCTCTCTGAAAGTGGTCACACAAGTAGATTATGTGGTAAAGGCGGATATGGCATGCTTGCCTTTATTGGTTGGGGAACTGAGTACAAGGGTCCGGATGTCATGTTGCATCTTTATAAGACTTTGGCTAGGTCACACTTAGAGTATTGCATTCAATTCTATAGAAGTCTAAAAAATTATGAGATGCATAGACAGGTTTGATGGTCAGAATCTTTCTCCCTCAAGTTGAAATGTCTAATACTAGGGGGAATGCATTTAAGATGAAAAGGGGAAAGTTCAAAGGAGATGTGAGGGGTAGGTCTTTTTTTTTTACAGAGTGGTAGGGGTCTGGAAAGCGCTGCCAGAGTGGTGGTAGAGACAGGTATGATCAGGGCATTTAAGGGACTTATATCCAAAGAACAGAGAGATATGAACCAAGGGCAGGCAGAAGGGATTAGTTTAATTTGGTGTCATGTTCGGCACAACATCATGGGTCGAAGGGCCTGTCCCTGTGCTGTAGAGTTCTATGTTCTATTGTCAAAATTCTATGTTTCAATGAAGCACAACCAGACTGTCTCAAAATTAAATCCCTTCATCCCAAGGTGGTTACTGTAGTTTCAGCAGAGACAGATGGAGTGAATGTTGAGGTACAATGTGAAGTGATTAGGAAGGTTCACCTATGCTTCAATCAATTCCATATCTGCTCTTTTATTTTTCTGCTAGGCTCACAAATTGAAATCAGAGTATTCGAGCACCAGCATTTGATCCGTGATAAGATTCATTGAATAGAATCCCAGAATCCCTACAGTCTGCAGGCAGACCATTCAGCCCATCAAGTCCTCACCAACTCTCAGAAGACCATCCTACCCAGACCTATCCCTTACCCAATCCCTATAACTTTGCATTTCCCATGGCTAATCCATATAGTCTGCACATCCCTGGACACTATAGGCTATTTAGCATGGCCAATTCACCTAACCTGCACATCTTTGGGCTGTGGGAGGAAACTGGAGCACTCAGCAGGCACAGGGATAATGTGCAAACTCCACACAGACAGTCGCTCGAATCGAACCTATGTCCCTGGCACTGTGAGGCAGCAGTGCTAACCACTGAGCTACCATGCTGCTCCAAAGAAGATACATTTGGCAACACACACAACAGTTACTATGATCCTATTTTCCTTTAAAGATTTCAGAAATATTCATTCTCTCCACCATGAACTGAGTAGCTGTGTGTTACTGTTTTGATCCCAAAAAGTTAAGGTCTTTTTGAACCAGTCAGCAGGTTTCTACTATAAACATTTTAAATGTGGTGTCTTATACTTGTAATACAATCACTACTGCTTGACCAGCTGCCTAGGTATTTGTGCCATCCTTCATTCGGAAGAGAGACAAGTTACAAGTGGGAACTATAAAAACAGGGCAAGTATAAAAATATTGCATAAAGATGAATGAAATGTGCCCAGAAATGGAGAAATAATTCCAGCTGCCTCTTCTTGCACAGCTGTGTTTATTGCTTCTTTTCCTGTTTAGAGACAGAGTCAGAGTTTTTACAGCACGGAAGGAGGCCCTTTGGCCCATCAAACATACATATATTTCAATCACAGTTTACAGCACTTGACCTATATTCTATACTGTTTTAAGAACTCATCTAAATAGCTGTTGTCTCTCAAGGGTTCCTGCCTCTACTTATCTTTTAGGCAGATTCCCAGAACCCTTTGAGTGAAAAATTGTTTTCTTCAAATCCCTTCTAAACCTCCTGCTCCCTTACCATAAAATTGTGCCTCCTAGTTATTGACCCTATGCTAAGGGTCAATGTTTCTCCCTACTACCCTGTCTATGCCCTTCAGAACCTACACCTCTTCAGAACTTTGTACACATCTATCAGATTCCCCCTCAGCCTTCTCTGCTCAAAGGTAAAGAATCCCAGTCTATCTAATTTATAGCTTCACAGTGAAATCACTCCAGCCCAGGCAATATCCTTGTGAATCCTTTCTATAGTATGGCAACCTAACTAATGTTATATGTAACTCCATCATAAGCTCCCAGCTCTTGTGCTCACTGTCTGGACTAATAAAGCAATATTTCATAATAAATCATTCCATATGTCTTCTTAACCACTTGATCTGCTTGTCTTGCTACCTTCATGGAGCTTTAGACACGCACACCAAGGTTCCTCTACTTCCTAAAGGCCTACCATTTCTCACCTTATTAACTTCCCAAAATGCACCACCACTGTTTTTTAAGATTAAATTTCATTTGCCACTTTTCTGCTCACCTGGCCAGCTTTCCTCTTTGCTATTTACTACACCACATATTTTGTGTCATCTGCAGACTCACCTATCAAACAGCCTACATTCATGTGTAGATCACTAATGTACGCAACAAACAGAAAGGGACTCAGTACTGGGGGAATGTAATGGAGGTACACTAGACTGATATCAGGAATGGTAGAACTCTCTTGTGAGAAGACATTGATTCAACTGGGCCTATGTGCACGAGTATTTAGAAGGGATCTGACTGACACAAAATTTGAACAGGGCTGGACAGGCTTGATACAGAGGAGATGTTTTCCCTGGCTTGGAGTCTAGAACGAGGGGACACAGTCTCAGGATACAGGGCAGGTCATTTAGGAATTAAATGAGGAAAATTTTCTTCATTCATGTGGTCTTGAACCTGTGGATTTTGTTTCAACAGAAGGCTATGGAGACTATGACAGTGAATATATTGAAGAAAGAGATACATTTTTATTTTAAAGGCATCAAGGGGAATGGGCAGAAAGCAAGTATATGGCATTGAGATAGTGAATCAGTTGTGGTCACATTGAATGGTGGAGCCTGTCCAGCCCTGTTCAAATTTTGGGTCTCAGTCAGACCCCTTCTCAACACTCGTGCACATAGGCCCAGTTGAATCAATGTCTTCTCACAAAAGAGTTCTACCATTCCTGATATCAGTCTAGTGTACCTCCATTACATTCCCCCAGTGCTGAGTCCCTTTCTGTTTGTTGTGTACATTAGTGATCTAGACATGAATGTAGGATGTTTGATCGGTGAGTTTGCAGATGACATAGAAATTTGTAGCGTGGTAAATAGCAAAGAGGAAAGCTGGTCAGATGACCAGAAAAGTGGCAAATGAAATTCAATCCTGAAAAACATGAGGTGGTGCATTTTGGGAAGTTAACAAGGTGAGAGAGTTTATGATAAATGGTAGGATTCTAGGAAGTAGAGGGACCTTGGTGTGCATGTCTATAGCTCCATCAAGGCTCAAAAGGGACAAATGACCTAGTCCTGCTCAAGTTTAGATGGTTCTACATGTAATTCTTAAGTCAATTTGTAAAACATGTTGGAGAGTTTCTCTACTTACAGTGCTTATGTAAATGCAAATTGTTATTGATGCTGCTACTATAGCAGCTCACTGGTATTACATATGGTTTTTAAAGTTGGTGTTACAATAAATACTAGATCCTCAAGTCATCCTGAATCAAGTTAATTCTGCATAGTCATTACTCATTCGTCATTGATGATTTTATAGAAATGTTTCTTGGAGGTGATTAATATCTTTTCAGAAGTTTTAAAAAGATATATGGGATCAAATCACACTTATCTGTCAATAATGAGAATGTTGATTTACGTGTCATTTTGTGTGAATATGGAACAAGCACATTTTACATAATAACATATCAAAAAAAATCCAAACAATGCATTGATGTAAAATCTTCTCAAGAAATGTTCAAACATATAGACTTAAAGAGAATCCAAAGGGGTTTTAGAAATACATTCAGGACAAAAAAGGGTAACTAGGGAGAGAATAGGGCCCCTCAAAGATCAGCAAGGCGGCCTTTGTGTGGAGTTGCAGGAAATGGGGAGATACTAAACAAGTATTTTGCATCAGTATTTACTGTGGAAAAGGACATGCAAGATATAAAATGTAGGGAAATAGATGGTGACATCTTCAAAAATATTCATATTACAGAGGAGGAAGTGCTGGATGGCTTGAAATGCATAAACATGGATAAATCCCCAGGACCTAACTAGATGTACCCTGGATCTTTGTGGGAAGCTAGGCAAGTGATTGCTGGGCCTCTTACTGAGATATTGCATCATTGCTAATCACAGGTGAGGTGCCGGCAGACTGGAGGTTGGCTAACATGGTGCCAATGTTTATGAAAGGTGGTAAGGACAAGCCAGGGAACTATGGAGCAGTGAGCCTGACTCGGTGGTGGGCAAGTTGTTGGAGGGAATCCTGAGGGACAGGATGCACATTATTTGGAAAGGCAAGAACTGAATAGGGCTAGTCAACATAGCTTTGTGCATGGGAAATCATGTCTCACAAACTTGATTGAGTCTTTAAAAGAAGTAACAAAGAGGATTGATGAGGGCTGAGTGGTAGATGTGATCTATATGGACTTCAGTAAGGCATTCAACAAGGGAGACTGGTTCGCAAGGTTAGATCTCATGGAATACAGGGAGAATTAGCCATTTGGATACAGAACTGGCTCAAAGATAGAAGACAGAGGGTGGTGGTGGAGGGTTGTTTTTCAGACTCGAGGCCTGTGACCAATGGAATGCCACAAGGATCAGTGCTGGGTCCACTACCTTTCATGATTTATATAAATGATTTGGATGTGAGCATAAGAGGTATAGTTAGTAAGTTTGCTGAGACACCAAAATTGGAGGTATAGTGGACAGCGAAGAAAGTTAACTCAGATTACAATGGGATCTTGATCAGATGGGCCAATGGGCTGAGAAGTGGCAGATGGAGTTTAATTTAGATAAATGTGAGGTGCTGCATTTTGGGAAAGCAAATCTTAGCTAGACTTACACACTTAATGGTAAGGTCCTCGGGCGTACTGCTGAACAAAGAGACCTTGGCCTGCGGGTTCATAGCTCCTTGAAAGTGGAGTCGCAGGTAGATAGGGTGGTGAAGGAGGCATTTGGTATGCTTTCCTTTATTGGTCAGAGTATTGAGTACAGAGTTGGGAGGTCATGTTGTGGCTGTACAGAACATTGGTTAGGCCACTGTTGGAATATTGCGTGCAATTCTGGTCTCCTTCTATTGGAAAGATGTTGTAAAACTTGAAAGGGTTCAGAAAAGATTTACAAGGATGTTGCCAGGGTTGGAGGATTTGAGCTATAGTGAGAGGTTGAATAGGCTAGGGCTAAGAGCGTTGGAGGCTGAGGGATGACTTTATAGTGGTTTATAAAATCATGAGAGGTATGGATAGGATAAATAGACAAGGTCTTTTCCCAGGGGTGGGGAAGTCCAGAACTAGAGGGCATAGGTTTCGGGTGAGAGGAGAAAGCTATAAAAGAGACCTAAGGGGAAACTTGTTCACGCAGAGGGCGGCATATGTATGGAATGGGCTGCTAGAGGAAGTGGTGGAGGCTAGTACAATGCCAACATTTAAAAGACATCTGGATGGGGATATGAATAGGAAGGGTTTGAAGGGATATGGACTGGGTGCTGGCAGGTGGGACTAGATTGGGTTGGAATATCTGGTCAGCATGGATAAGTTGGACCAAAGGGTCTGTTTCCATGCTGTACATCTCGATGACTCTAAGTAACAAATACAACAACTCTTCAATAAACTGTAACACTGCACTCCACCAAAATGTGACAAATAATGAAAACTTTTACTGTAAATCTAACTATGATTTACAACTGGGAATGTTTTGCTTTATTTAAAAAAAAATCTTTCCTAATGTGAAGTTGAACCCACTCTGGAACTTAGCATGCAGGTCAAGTTTTAATGGAAAAGTCTGCGAATCAGTTAATGTGTTTTGAATCCAGTAGAGCACTTTTCCTTCACTTTGTTGCAACCTCTAACACCTCCAGACTGTTAGCCTTTGATTTGTCCTTCAAATACTCCGGTTGCGTCAGGTGGCTGCACCCCACGCACCTTCCCTTCCCCAACTCTGAACATCCCTTGATGCCCGTGGGAGTTATTTTTGTGGTCATTGCATTAATAGGCTGACTTTTATTTCAAAAAAGGAATCAATGAAAGCACAGCTGGGCAATGTTTTTCTCTCCAATTTTCCACTGAAATCTACATTTGAAGAGTTGAATTTTCATATACATGTCATGACTAATCTAACCACCATTTGTCCAGTAGTTGAACAATGTCCTGTTTTGCATAATATGTTCTCTATCTAAAGTCCCTCCAACAAATTCCTAGCAGAGAAAATGTCTCAGTTGGTCTAAATTTGCATTTTGTCCTAACTATGTCACTGATTGATCCATTGCTGTAAAGACATGGAAATAAAACAAATCTTTAAACAAATCATATATCATATCTATTAGGAGGAGGCAGGTGAGGATAGACATGATTAAAGAGAAGCAATCAGCCCAAGAATCTGTGATCCAATTCACTGTAGATGCTAGAGGCAAATGGTTCAGCTATATATTCAGACTGTGTGGAGTTTGCACGTTCTCCCCGTGTCTGCGTGGGTTTCCTCCGGGTGCTCCGGTTTCCTCCCACAGTCCAAAAGATGTGCAGGGTCAGGTGAATTGGCCATGCTAAATTGCCCGTAGTGTTAGGTAAGGGGTAAATGTAGGGGTATGGGTGGGTTTCGCTTCGGCGGGTCGGTGTGGACTTGTTGGGCCGAAGGGCCTGTTTCTACACTGTAATGTAATCTAATCTAATTTCATGATCACCTCATGAAGAGATGGAATACGGAAGAAAATATATGTTGTTCAATGTGGGCTTTTAACCATAATGATCAAAGATAGAGGCAAGTACCAATCACGGTTGAAGCAATAGTTTTTCTCCTTCACCATATTAAGATCAAGGAGATTCTTTCCATTTTCATTCCAGAGACACTGTGTTTAAATTTCTCCTGTGCATGGGAAGCCAGCTTTTAGACCATTGTTGTCCCTGATTCCCCAGGGGTTGATGCCTATTCCCCAGCATGACCTGATAGGAGACCACCAGTCAAAAATCCACTTACACTGTTCAGTTAAAGGAACTGGGGACAAAAACAATGTGAGTGACCCAATCATAGTCCCCACAGCACCAAGGTATTATAGCATCAGTGGTGGCAGTTTTGATCATGGCCATTTCATTCTTGTGATTCCTTCAGTGGAACTTTGGGAGGGAGGCTCTGAGAACTCTGAGGCCAATCCAATTCCAGGGGTACTGAAAATGGTTCATTTAGAAGTATTTAGATGTGCATTATAACACCAAGGCATACAAAGCTATGCACCAAGTGCTGTAAAATGGGGTTAGAATAGTTAGCTGGTTACTTTTGACTGGCATTGACACAATAAGCTGAGGATATCTATGACTCTATGACATTAGAGACTTATCATTATATGTTATTTGCTGCATTGCCCTAACAATATGTAACTGTAAACTAACCTATATATGGCAACATTCAGTCTTGTTGCTCTGCTTCTCACACAATGGCTCAGTTGAAAACTGTTGTAGAAGTTCTGAAGGGGTTAATATTCATCTTACATTGATTTGGAGATGCCGGTGTTGGATTGGGATGTACAAAGTTAAAAAATCACACAACACCAGGTTATAGTCCAACAGGTTTAATTGGAAGCACACCAGCTTTCAGAGTGTTGCTCCTTCATCAGGTGGTAGTGCAACCACCTGATGAAGGAGCATCACTCCGAAAGCTGGTGTGCTTCCAATTAAACCTGTTGGACTATAACCTGGTGTTGTGTGATTTTTTAACTTTGTACATCTTATATTGGCTTCACTCATTTTACTCATGCTACATAGAGTTGACAGGTGGAAGTACGGTGTCTTCCTCTCACTTTTGGAGGGATCAGAGGTATCTGTACCATTCCCTAACATCATGCTTCTTGTTATCTAAGAACAGTACCTCTTCAGTGGATACTATTTCAAGTAGCAAGGATTCAAATTCTGCCAATGCAGGTTGGGAAACTTGAATTCAATAAAAATCTGTAGAAGAAAGCTGCCTAATAATGACTATATAACCATTGTTGATGGTCATAAAACCCATCTGGTTCACTAATGTCTTTTAAAGAAGGAAATCTGCCAACCTTTCCCAGTCTAGCCCATATGTGACTCCAGACACACAGCAATATGGTTGACTCTTAACCGATCTCTGGTCAAGGAGAGATGGTAATCAGCAATACCCACAACTCATTAACAAATAAAGCAATTGCTAGTTAGGCCCAAGACAAAGGAGGATTGGTGCCAGCAAACTACCTTAATTAACCTTTAGACAGGATGACCGACCACAAGGTACTAGAAACGGTCATCATGGAAAATACATCAGAGGACTTTACAGAAAATGTTTGCTGCCTGGGGCTATGAATTCAATGGTCCACAAAAAAATCCGCAGACCATTCTCCAGCGATAGACATCAGATTCCCATTAGAAAAATTCTTTATACTCTGCAGGTAATGAAAATGCAGAGTTAATTTTGCGGTTGCTGCATATTTGTAACTTCAAAGGATTATAGGAGTGAAATACCTCTCTGGGATTCTTGTAAACCTTTCAGACTTTATTTTTTAAAAAATGCACAGACATACATTAAAGCATCAAATATTGATTCAATAACACCACATTAGGGGTTCTTGGCATATATTTCTGTAGTGCATTCTTTCATCAATAAATGTTACCGCCAATTCCATTTTCTGCCACATTGATAAATGTTGAGTGTTCAGGATGAATTTGTTTAGTGGTGCATGAGAGCTTTACTCCAATGCCTGTCCAATGTTTGTTTGTTAGCAAGCCCCACAGCATCTTTTGCATCATCATAGCAGAAATGCATATTTTGTTGTCTTTTTGATCTGGTATCATTTAATGTTGCTGTATTATCACCATTAATTTCTTGGTTTTCAGCAAAGAAAACTCCAGAGATTACACTTCAAAGCCCTACATACTGTAGTTTGGGTTGGAGCTGGAGTGTGACAACAAGAAGTAAACGTGTCTGGATCATGATTAAACCCTTATAGCAAATAGGTAACATTAATTGCCTCAGCAAATATTTCTCCATATATAAGAATTTTTGCAAATTAATGTGATCATTAAAGGTGCCATGTTAAAATTAGTAGGGTCCATTGTCTTCAAGGAGAAATCTCAGCAATTCACATGTTCTTGAATCCCTTCTTTGATTTTTGTGATTGAGGATAACTTACTTCCATTTCAGTTTGATGGATTCTGAGATGGCTGACAAGTCCAGTGCATGATCTGCAGACTCTGCCACTCATGAATCAAGTGGTGCTTGAAAGGTTAGGTATTTGAGTTGTTTGTACTCCCCTTCTGATGATTTGACATTTACTCTGCATGTTCCTGACAAAGTCTCTCGACATGTAATTCTTTTAATTTTGGTATTAGACATATCATTTGTATGTTCTACCAGCAGAGCTGGTTTTGAGAGATTAACACCTCAGTGTTTGTTATGTTAGCTTGAGAGAGGATTCTGGCATTGGACTATCTTTCTTGCCACTGAATTTGGAGGCAAAGTTGGTGTGATTTCCTAATACTTTAAGATGCTGTTGTAGGTTATGTAGACTATTTCTGAAGTATATAGGGGCTCAGTTATGATTGTTGTTCAATAACCCATGATCTTAATCTCAGGTTTGAGATCTTGATCTCAACCAAATTACTTCTTTGCTCAGTTGGATGAAGGTTGAACTGGCAAAATGGAGATGGTGATGAAGTTCATCATTTGTGTTTACATTCATCAAAGTGAACACTCCTAAGATAAGAAAATTCACTTACATTTCCCAGGATCTTGCTCCTCATTTCAATTAATATGTTCAGGCCTGAAGGAGTGTAGTGCAACAGAGGGACTTTGGAGTTCAGGTGCATGGTTCTCTGAAAGCAGAGTCACAGATAGACAGGGGAGCGAAGAAGGCTTTTGACACACTGGCCTTCAGGGCATTGAGTGTAGAAGTTGGGAAGTTATGTTGCAGTTGTACAGGATGTTAGTGAGGCTGCACATAGAGTATTGTGTTCACTTTTGGTCACCTTGCTATAGGAAGGATGTTATTAAACTGGAAAGAGTGCAGAAGAAACTTACAGGAATGTTGCCAGGACACAATGGTGTGAGATATAGGGAGAGGTTGGACAAGCTAGGACCTTTTTCTTTAGAGCATAGGAGACTGAGAGGGAATATTATGGACATGTATAGGATCAAGAGAGGCATGGATAGGTGAATGCACCCAGTCTTTTTCCCAGGATTAGGGAATTGAGCACTAGAGGTTAAGGTTAGAGGGCAAAGGATAAATGGAACCTGAAAGACAACTTTTTTACATAGAGGGTGGTATGCATATGGAATGAGCTTCCAGTAGAAGTGGTTGAGGCAGGCACATTAACAACATTTAAAAGGCATTTGAGAAAATACATGAATAGGAAAGGTTTAGAAGGATATGGGCCAAGTGCAGGCAAATAGAGTTAGCTTGGATGGACATTTTGATTGGCATGGATCAATTTGGGCTGAAGGACTTGTCTCTATGCTGTAGGACTCCATGACTCTAAAATACGGAACGAGAGACAAATGTGTTGCTTTTTGAGTTTAGAAAATGACTTTTCTGAGTGTTTAGTGAAAAGCCACTTTCCCATCTGCTTCGGAGAAAGTGTCAATGATGTAGAGCTCAATTCCTGAATGAGTGCATACACAAGCATTATCTGTGTACTGAAGCTCCAAGGCTTCAGCAGTGGTTTTGTTCTTTGAATTTATGGTCATGTAGGTTGAACAGTTTCCCTCTGTGCTACAGACGATCTCCATGCCTGTGGTAAGATGCAGCATTGAAACAAGAAAAATGCAGCAGAGGATTGGTGCAATGACAGTCTTCATAGTTCATAGAAGCCCTTTAATGTGGAAGCAGTCCATTCAGCCCATTGAATCCACACAGACCCTCAGAAGAGCATCCCACCCAGACACAGCCCGTCTATCTTGTAATCTTGCATTTCCCATAGCTAATCCACCTAGCCTTCTCATCCCTGGACACTATGGTCAATTTAGCACAGCCAATCCACCTAACCTCTTTGGATCGTGGGAGGACACTGGAGCACCTGGAGGAAACCCACGCAGATATGTCGAGAATGTGCAAACTCCACACAGACAGTCATCCTAGCCTGGAATTGAACCCAGATCTTTGGTGCTGTGAGGCACCAACGCTAACCACTGAGTCATCGTGTCACCCCTGACATTTCTTGTTCAAATTCTGTTATCACTGTGAAATGGTTTATGGTGGTTCTATTGGTGAGGATCAGAACATGCTTATTTTTGCAGATATAGGAGAAGGATAGCGATAAATTCATACATATGAAATCAGAATACAGAGTGACCCCCGTATCTGCGGAATCGTTTTCCAGGGTTTCAGTTACCCACGGATTACCGTGCCCTGAACATATTATAGGGAACCAGGGACCAGGAGGCTGCTGGGAAGATACGTTTCCCATTGAAATGAATGGGTTCGCACCTATCCATGGTTTCAGGATTCTGTGGTATGTCCTGGAATGTATCCCCAACGGGTACGGAGGGGATACTACTGTAACTATCAATTGGACTACAGATATAGTTAAGGAGTTTCTAAAACTATTTGAACCATAGAATGTTGAGTGTTCATCAAACCTAAGCAAGTGGGAACCAAGATTCTTTCAGAAAATATAAGGAAGAAAGCATTCCGTAGTTTCTAGGAGATTATTTACAGTGTTAGTTCAAAGCTGTAGGCACAGCATTTTACAGTGTCTGAAACTAGCAGAGAATCAGAGAAAGTAAAGATGGTGAAAAAGTAGGAAGACCAAAGATTTTTGCAACAATAGCAAAAGAAAGGAAAGAAGAGATAAGCTCCAGAAGGAAACAAGATCAATAATAAAACAAAAACAGCGACAGGGTAAGTGCAAACAGAAACACCAAGGCAGAATCAGAAATTAAAATGGCAAAGAAAAACAAGGAAAAGGAAGGAAGGCTGGGAATAAATAGCAAATTATCAAAGCAAGTTTAATCTTAGATTGCAATGTACTGTATGTACTGGTAGAAATTGACTACAGCCAATTATATCTTTAAGACTCTTATTTTGCTTTGTGCATTCATGCTTGTGTCAATACAGGAAATGTACAGAGAAAAATGAAACAAAAATAGAAGAAAAAATTGTGTTCTACCGGAAACATCTGATCAGTAAATGGGAACTCTGTATCAGTTGTACAGACATTTGTCTGGAGAGAAATGTAGGTTATGGCCTGAAGCAAATCAGACAATTTAGTTACAACTGCAAAATTTTTGATGGGAGGAAATGTTGTGTATTTATATTTTATGAAATATCAGATAATTAAAATACTTTGGAGTTAATACCTTGCCATATCATTGCAGTAAGGAAAAAAAATAGTTTGTATTTTTACTACTGTCTTTCACAGCCTCAAGGTATCACAGAATGCTGATAAAACACTTGTGTTCTAGTCATTGATGTAATATAATAAACATAGCTATCAATTGGTGTGTAGCAAAGCAACACAGATAGTGATGACATCAACAGCAAGATAATCTGCATAATTGAAGGATAAAGGTTGGACAGGACATCTGAAAACTTACCTTTTCTTTTAATAGTGACATGGCATTTTTTACATTGAACTGGAGCAAAGACAGGGACTTAATTTGTATCAAAGACGATACTCCTGATGGTGCTGAACATTCTCAGCACAGCATTTAAGTGTCAGCTTAAAAAATACACTAATTTCTCTGGAGTATGGATTGGAACAATGAGGGGTGCAGATGCTAAGACTGGCATCTGACAATAAAGTGGAGGAATAATGAGGCACTTGACATTCCTGATGAAGGACTTATGCCCAAAACATAGACTCCCTTGCTCCTCGGATGCTGCCTGACCTGCTGTGCTTTTGTAGCACCACACTTTCCGACTCTGACTCTCCAGCATCTGCAGTCCTCACTTTCTCCACCTGACAATAAGGTGGAAAATTGTACACCTGTGTTAAAGGAGTCACATAGATCACTTGGGTTTCAAGAGACAATTTGTTTTTACTTAAAACCATAAGAAATAGGAACGGGTAGGCCATTCTGTCCTTTGAACTTGCTCCACCATTCCATTCAATCATGGCTGATCCAACATCCCTTACAATCATTTCCCCAAAATCCTATTTCTGCTACTAATCAAGTATCTACCTAACTCAGATTTAAACATACACAAGGGGGCGGATCAAAGATGGCAGCGACCCAGCAAGTCTGAGTCTATAGTGCTCCTCCCAAGACGTGGGTAAAGTGGGTCACCCACCCCACCACACTCACCAAATCATTTATAATAGTTGTTTAATTTAATTAGTTGTTTAATATTAAACTTAAACAATCTAATCTTTAGTTAAAATGACTAAAGGGAAGGGAGCCCGCAGCTCTCAACAAGCAGGATCCCCTCCCCCACACTCTCCAGCTGCAGCAGAGGCGTCCACAGTAACAAGCCTTGTGGAGATGATCTCCAAGCTGGATACGAAGATCAACGCTTTTATTGAGGAGTCCCGAAATCGATGGGACTCACTCTCGGCCACGCTGCAGAAGCACGACCGAGACATTAAAGAAATCGAGCGCCGAGTCGGAGGGGCGGAGCTAAAGGCCGCGAACTCCGAAACTACAGCACAATCGGCCGT
>NC_057715.1:62648744-62678333 GCF_004010195.1 Chiloscyllium plagiosum | reverse complement strand
TCAGCACCCAGAAGACCATAGTAAGATCATAAGTAGTAGGAACAGAATTCAGCCCATCAAGTCTACTCTGCTATTCAAATAAATCATGGATCTGACAATTCTCATCTCCACTTTACTGCTGTTTCCCTATGACCCTTGATTTCTTTACAGATTAGAAATCTCTTTCTCAGCCTTGAATATACTGAGTAAATCAGCCTTAACAGCCCTCTCTGGTAAAGAATTTCAAAGATTCACTGCCCTCAGAAAAGAAACTTATCCTCATCTCTGTGCAACCCCTTATTCTAAGATTATGTGCTCTGGTCCTAGATTCTCGCAGAAGGGGAAACAGATGCAGATGTGAAGAAGTGTTATTGGGATTGGTTCTTCTTGCCAGCCTCCCACAGTCATCCTACTCAAAGAGTAAGTAGACCACAACTTCTCCATTTGAATCCTGCTCTGAAACAAAAGCCAGTGCTGGGCATCAAACTAGAGAGAATGTTGAATAAGAAAGAGAAACCAGAGATTGAATTGGTTTTGACTGGGTTATTTTGGGGGCTGAAGCTGTGCTCAAGTTTTACTCTTTATAGTTATTTTCTTTTTTAAAATGCGTTCACAGGATGTGGGAGTTACTCGCCAGACCGACATTCACGGCCTGTCCCTAATTGCCGAGAGGACAGCTAAATGTTAACTGCACTATTGTGGGTCTGGAGTCACATGTAAACCAGGTAAAGACAGTTGTTTCTTTCCCTAATAGAGATTAGTGAACCCTATGGGTCTTTCTGACAATTGACAATGGTTTCATGGGTCATCTAATTCCAGATACAGCAATGTGCCACAGGATTGGTGCTGGGTCCACTGTTTTTCATTATTTATGATTTGGATGTGAATATAGGAGGCACGGTTAGGAAGTGAGCAGATGATGGTGGTGTAATGGACAGTGAAGAGGATTATATCAGAATACATCCTGATTAGATGGGCCAATGGACCAAGGAGTAGCAGATGGAGGATTTAGATAAATGTGAGATATTGCATTTTGGTAAGGCAAATCAGGGGCTGGACTTATACACTCAATGGTAGGGCCATGGGGAGTGTTGCCAAACAAAGAGATCTAGTTCTTTGAAAGTGGAGTCTCAGGTTCACAGGGTGGTGAATTAGAGTAGAAAGTGTGGTGCTGGAAAAGCACAGCAGGTCAGGCAGCATCCGAGAAGCAGGAGAATTGACATTTCGGACAAAAGCCTTTCATCCGAAACATTGATTCTCCTGCTCCTTGGAAATTGCCTGACCTGCTGTACTTTCCAGCACCCCACACTCAACTCTGATCTCCAGCATCTGCAGTCCTCACTTTCTCCAGGGTGGTGAATAAGGCATTTGATACACTTGCCTTCATTGGTCAATGCATTGAATATAGGAGTTGGGACATTATGTTGCATTTGCACATTGGTGAGGCCAATTTTAGAATACTGTGTACAATTCTGGTCATCCTTCTACAGGATGGATGTTGTTAAACTTGAGCGGGTACAGAATTGATTTACGAAGATGTTGCTGGGACTGGCAGGGTTTGAGTAATAGGGAGACGCTGAATAGACTGGGGCTTGTTTTTCCCCTAGAGTTTCAGAAGTTGAGGGTGACCTTATTAAGGTTTACAAAATCATGAGGGGCATGGATAGAATGAATAGCCAAGATCTTTTTCCTAGGGTAGGGTGTCCACAACTAGAGAGGAAAGACTTAGGAAGGGCCCGAAGGGTAACTTTTTCATGCAGAGGGAGGTGTGTGTTTGGAATAAGCTGCCAGAGGAAGTGGTGGAGGCGGAGATAATTACAACATTTAAAAGTTATTTGGATGGGTACATGAATAGGTAGAGTTTAGAGGGATATGGGCCCAATGCCTATAATAGGACTAGGTCAGATTAGGATGTCTTGTCAGCATGGACAAGTTGGACTGAAGGGTCTGTTCCAAACTGTATGACTCTATGACTCTATTATTCTAATTCTACCATCTTCCACGGCAGAATTCGACCTGGATACCCAGAACATTGCCAGAATAAGGTCTCTGAAGTAACAGTCTAGCGATAATACCACTACACCGTCACCTTCCCTAATATGCAGTTAAAGAATTATTGAATGTTCTGAGAATGGAATCCCAGTTTATAAGAAATACATGAATATTCCTCAGAACCTACTGGACACTGTTTGCATTGATTAGTGACTTCAGAATTCAAGATACAATTCTGAATACCCATACTATAGTGCATTGTTCAAGGATTCAGGAAGGACCTGGTGCTCATTGCTGAAATGTTATCGAATTAGCAAATTAGAACTCTTACTTTCTGTTTAATTTATCACTTAACCATATCTGACTGTTTGTGTATCTGAGTAAGGGTTATAATCAGAGAAGATTGGTTGTAAATTAAAGATATTAATCTGATTAGTTTGTTGTTTGGCTTTGCTCTGCTGAAGTTAAAATAAAAATATTAAAATAAACCATTAATTTCTATTTAAGTTATAAACTTGGTGTCTGAGATTTGTTATTCACACTGTCAGGTTAGGAACAATTGGGCAATTTTAAGGGTCATTGAATATATTAATTTCACTATACTGTGAATTCAGCATTAGCAAGACTGATTAGTTTGGCTTGTTCTCCTTGTGTCATAACAAAAGCTAATAAAGTGTTATGTTTTACTAAGAGGGGAAGTGAATAGTAAAACAGGGAGGTTATACTTCATTTATGCAGGGCAGAGATGAGATTACATCTGGACATCATTTAAGGAAGAATGTAAAATTGTTGGAATATTTTGGAGAAGGTTTACTGGATGAACACCTGGAATGGGAGTGTTGTCTTATAAGAAAAGTTGAAAAATCTAGGCTTGTCTGTCCTGAAGTTCCTCAGGAGTCTTGATAGGGTAGATGTGGAGAGATTGTTTCCTCTTCAGGCCATATCTAGAACAGGGGATGCAGGTGGGCTCACAATTTAAAAATAAGGGTTTGGCCATTTAAAACAGAAATGAGACAAATGATTACTCCCGGTGTCCTAAGTCTTTGGAACTCTCCCTGAAATGTTAATGGAAGCACAATCTTTGAATGTTTTTAAAGTAAAGCCGGATAGGTTCTTGGTAGGCAATTGGGTAAGAGGTTATCAGAAGTAGCCAAGAATACGGTTTTGTGATTGCAATAAGATTCACTATAATATTACAAAATAGCAGGCAGACTTGAAGAACAGCCTTCTCCTCCTCCCTGTTCATATGTTTGTATGATCTTACAATTAATGATACAAAAACAGAAGTTGCTGGAAAAGCCCAGCAGATCTGGCAGCACCTATGAAGAGAAATCAGTGTTAACGTTTCGGGTCCGGTGACCCTTCCTTACAATGTTCTGAGGAAGGGTCGCCAGATCCAAAATATTAACTCTAATCTCTCTTCACAGATGCTGCCAGACCTGCTGAGCTTTTCCAGCAACTTCAGTTTTACAGCATCCACAGTTCTTTCGGTTTTTACAATTAATGCTGGCCAACTTTAACATCACAGCGTTAATTGCGAACTAATTTAAAACAAAATTTCTTCCAAACTTGCACTGCTTGTGACAAAATCGGGTTGTTCTTCAGAACCCAATAGAATTAATTAAACAGCCCTCAAGAAGAGGTGAATAATTGAAAGTGCTAATTGTGCTAGTTTATCTATTGATTCCTCTCTCTTACATTGACAGCCTGTTGAGTCCTTTTAACAAATCATTAACAAGACTTTTGGGATTCATTCTTTAGACTGGCTGATCAATGGTTTGCTCAAAGAGATGGGTTTAAATAGTATCAATGACAAGACAGAATACAGGAAAGAGAATGAGTGCTTAGTGGCATGGTACAAAGATAACAATCTCTCTATCAATATCAGTAAAATAAAGGAGCTGGTCATTGACTTCAGGAAGCAGAGTGGAGGGCAAGCTCCTGTCTGCATCAATAGTTCTGAGGTGGAGATGGTCGAGTGAGTCAAGTTCCTGGGAGTGATGATCACCAACTATCTGCCCTTGTCTATCTATGTCAATGTGATGGTCAAGAAAGGACAACAGCGTCACCAATTCTTCAGAAGGCTAAAGAAATTTGGCATGTGCACAAAGACTCTTAATAATTTTTATGGATGCACCATAGAAAGTATCCTGTCTGGATGCATCACAACGTGGTATGGCAACTGCTCTTCCCAAGACTGCAAGAAACTACAGAGAGTTGTAAACACAGCCCAATCTATCACACAAATCAACCTTCCATCCATTGATTCCACCGACACTTCCTGCTGCCATGGTAAAGCAACCAACATAATCAAGTACCCCTTCCACCCCAGCAATACTCTCTTCTATCCTCTTCCATTGGGCAGTAGATATAAAAGTTTGAATACAGATATGAACAAGTTCAAGAATAGTTTCTTCCATGCTATTATCAGACTTTTGAAAGGACCTCTTAAATTTTAATGTCAATCGCTCTCTCTCTCTCTCTCTCTCTCTGCACCTATTATGTTGCACTCTGTTCTGCTACCCTGATGCACTTTGTATGGTACAAACTGCCTGCAGAGCACGCAAAACAACACTTTTCACTGTATCTCAGAACATGTGACAACAATAAATCAAATCAAATCAAGAAGGTGACAGAAAGGCAGAAAGAATTAGCCACAGCATTCCAGAGCTATTGGGTTTTGATGGTTGAACATTCAACTACCAAAGAAATGTAATGGAAATCAGGTATGTGCAAGGGAACAAAGTCAAAAGCTTGTAGAAATCTTGGAAGGTAGCATGAAATAATAGATATAGGAAAGGGTATGGCCACTAATGGGTTTGAACACACAAATCAGAATTTAAAACTCAAGGTACTGCCACACCAGGAGCCAGTGTAGATAGTTGTCAGATGGTGAACACCGTAGAAGATGACACAAACATGCATCTTCCCATTACTCTGTGGGATTAAAATTTTAATGTGTGAACATTTAATCCCCTGCATTTTGTCTGAGAGTCGTACTTCAGAAAGAAACTCCATCCGTGTCAGGCAAACCCTCATCACAATGGTGTGAACCATCAGAACCACATGCAAGAAAGTTGTTTCACAGCATTTTTCTCACATCTTTTAACCTTAGCTATTATTAACAATTACTATTTGCTGACTTGCACATCTTCAAATTTGAGACCTGTATAACTGAATGGGCCACCAGATTGCTTTAGTCTTTTAATATTCTGAACAAGTTGCATGAAATGACTACTTTAGCGAAACACCAGGACATTTAATGCAAATCACTACATTAACTGTCTACGTACTGAAATAACTGAGTGGCAAATTTAGTTATGGTGTAAAAATTCAGAAATACCAGGAAGTTATATGAAAAAAGGCCATATTCCCTTTGATGTTATCCATTTTTGGTAAAAAAACACGCTAATATTATTTATCACAATTGATTTAATTACTTTTGTAGAAAAGTGTACAAAAAATCCCCAAGAACACAACATGAATGAACTTTATTGTCACACACAAAGATACTTTTTACTCGGAGCTTTTTCATAGAAATAACACATCCACATGGCTGACTGGTATTTCTTCATACTTAGAATTTTGTTTGATGCATCACCCATTCTTCCTTTACTGTGATGATCATAATTCATGGGAATTATGCAGGAAATGAGCAATAAAAAGTAATGGAAATATATTCATTTGGATGCAAGTTGTCAATGCTTGGTTAAGTCCTATGAATGTGTTGTATTCTCCCATTTGATTGCTATCAATGGTGAATGTTATCAATATCACGCAGCAATTTGCTATGAGGTATCAGCCAATTCTTTTCTGACCTAACTTCTATGAGGTCATGAGTAACCTAATTAATTTACTTTCCAGTTTAGTTGTCTCTGCAGACAAGTGCTATGCCCCCAGCTCACTTATTGCTACGATAGTAACAAGGTTGGGATTCGTAAGTCAGTAACACATTATTTCCACATAATAGCCACTATCCTCCATTCTACTGAATCATGAATGCTCTTGGTGTTGAGAAAACAAGCCGTAAATTGAAAACAAACATACACAATGCTGGAGAAACTCAGCAGGTCTGACAGCATCTGTGGAGAAAGAAAGAGAGAGTTAATGTTTCAAGTCCAGTGTGACTATCCTTCAGAACTGACTGAGTTGTTGTCATTACTGTCAGACCTGCTGAGTTTCTCCAGCATTTTGTGTTTATTTCAGACTTCCAGCATCTGCTGTGTTTTGCCTTTACTAAAGCACTAAATTGACCCTTCGGCATGCATGTGATGGTGACAGTGTTCTATCTTCAGGGGCGAAAATGCTTGCTACTTCTGGGAACTCCCAGAATTTAAAGGACAGTTGTTCATCAGGATAAATGCTACCAGGCCAGAGCTGCCTGCACAGTTCCTTTGGATAAAGAATTGCCCTGGAGAATACAGACAAAGGCACCCTCATTTGCCAACAGGGATCTGGAGCTGGATGGAGTGATACAGAGGAGGATTGTCCTCTTTCCCCCAGAATTGGCAGAGGAGATCACACCACCAGATTCTGGTAGTCTGGTCTGAAGTTGCCACCGTGGTCAGTGTGGTTTCAACAATCTGGAGGTGAACCCCATGACTGAAGGCTGCCTCCCTTAAATTAATTGAATGCTGCTCCTCTGAAACTTCAAGACATGGCTATTTGGCTAATGCACATACAGCGTACTTGTTACACACATGAATAGAACCATACCCTACAGCAACAAGTCTATTCCCTTGACTGATAACTGCTGATAACCATCATAGGTTGTCTTGGCTTTGTGCCTGTGCTAAACAGCAAGTAAAAATGGAAATACTGCAAACAGTTGAAAGATCAGTCCAAGGGGACAAAATGTGAAAAAAGGCAAGGCAGAAAAGCTGTGAGCATCTAACATGCATTTGGTTAACATGAATTCATGATAACGCGCTTGCCGAATTGGGGACACGATTTCTAATGCACAAATTTTTAAAATGGGTGTTGGCTGTGATGTGACTACATCATCAACACTTTAATAACGGTTTCTAAAGTGTGATTTTTCTATAGGGTAGGGTTGCACAAGAATGCAACCATCATGTTAAAGAAGAACTACCTGTATGCGCAAAGTCACTGAGCGCTAAGAGAGCGAGTGAAGAGATGCACCTAGGTTGAATCCATGAGTTGGGTATCTGTCCCTGCACATTGAAGGGACAATCAAGTCCAGCGTTGATATATAGAAGCACATTGTAAGTGGATTGGAGATGTGCCATAAGGATTCAGAGAGGTTGCTTGGTGTTTGATGCCAACTTTCATAGAAAGTGGTATGGGTGTTGTGCCTACTGTCCAAGATGAAGAAACAGAGGAGCGGGTGATGAGCTGGAGTCATCAGGTACCCATTCTGATTGTCACTTGGGGAGAATGGGAAACTGCATATAGTTAATTAAAAGGTGCAGGGTAAAGATGCCATAGTCCCAGAGGATCATAGAGCTGCTCTGTCATTAGCCCGAGATGACTGGTGGTAGTTTAACCTGAGGGTCACCATGCCTCAGGCGAGGGGAGAGGTTGAGGAGAAGAGACCATCATGTAAGCTCAGCCAGTATGGGAACAGATAATAAGGATATGCTAATTCATGCAAATAGATTCCAATAAGCACCTCACTGCTCATTAGTAACACTCTTATCTTGCCACTTGGTTGGAGCATCAAACTTTGCTGTCTTGATGTTGAAAACCTCATTTTTGCCAATTTCATCCAATTTTCCCAACCAACTCCCCAATACCTATGTTATTCAGGGGCTGGGAAGAATTCGCCCCATGTTTATAAACGTATAAGCTTTACAACTCAGTTTAAAAATGCAAGCAGATGTATAATTTGAAATCTGCACCCAAACCCTTTGAGGAGATACTCAAATACTTCAATGATTCAAATAAATTACTTTAACATTGATGGGCCTTCTTCACTTATATGATAGATGTCGATTCATTATTCAAAGTAGAAGCATAAAACATGCCAACTGCATTCGATTGAAATTGATTGAATCTTTGAAAGAGGTGACACGTTGAATGGGTCAGGGTGGAGTAGAGGCTGTAGACTCCAAAGATTACAGCATGGCTGTTCACAAGCTTCCAAATGACAGGCTTGCAAAATTTGGGTGAGCCCTTGGGATCTAAGGGAGCGTGGCAAATTGGATCTAAAGTTCATCCAGTGTCAGGGAAAAGTAATGGCTGATGGGCATTTTTCTGATGGATGGTCAATATCAGTTGGATCCTGCAAAGTTTAGTCTTCAGCTCTTTGCTTTTGTAGTCTTTTTGATGATTTAGACTCCTGACGGAATGGTTGACAGTGTGGAGCAAGGATTTAGACTCAGGAAGACAAAGATGGCATGGCAAGTTGGACAGCAAAGCAGAAAATGGAATTCAGTTTGGAGAAGTGTAAAGTAATGTATTTTGGGTATATGTAATAAATGGGAGGGAGATCATGGTGAAGTCAGAGAGACTTGAAATGTTTGTTTACATATCCTTAAAAGTAGCAAGACAAGTGAATAAGGTGGTTAACATGTCATTTGGCATGCTTACCTTTATTAACCAAGATGTGGAGGTGTCGGTGTTAGACTGGGGTGGACAAAGTTAAAAATCACAAAACGTGACAAAAAAGCAGCACTCTGAAAGCTTGTATTTTCAAATAAACCTGTTGGACTATTACCTGGTGTTTTGTGATTTTTTTAAACTTTATTAACCAAGCCATAGAATGAAAGAGTAGTGCTAAAACACTAAACATCACTGGTTGGACCAGAGCTTTAGTACTGCAAACAGCCTGGTCACCATCCTGTGGGGAAGATGTGGTATACCGGAGACAAGAACATTAATGATAATGAGCTGAAAAATGTGTTGCTGCAAAAGTGCAGCAGGTCAGGCCGCATCCAAGGAGCAGGAGAATTGACGTTTCGGGCATAAGCCCTTCTTCAGCCCTTCATTAATGACAATGAGGCCAAGGTTGGAAAATTTTATCTAGTCACAAATATTAGCTGTGACTGTTTTCCTTGAAAGACAGGAAGCTTTACTTATGATTTAATATTATGAATTAACTTCACTAACACATTCCACCTCGACCTTTAATTCACTTGGACCATCTCTGACACCTCCCTCCCCTTCCTGAACCTCTCCATCTCCATTGATGACGACCGACTTGACACTAACATTTTTTACAATCCCACCCACACCCACAGCTACCTGGATTACACGTCTTCCCACCCTACCTCCTGCAAAAATGCCATCCCGTATTCCCAATTCCTCCGCCTCTGCCATATCTGCTCCCAGGAGGATCAGTTCCACCACAGAACACACCAGATGGCCTCCTTCTTTAGAGACCGCAATTTCCCTTCCCATGTGGTTAAAGATGCCCTCCAACGCATCTCGTCCACATCCCGCCCCTCTGCCCTCAAACCCCACCCGTCCAACTTTAACAAGGACAGAACCCTCCCCGGTGCTCACCTTCCACCCTACCAACCTTCGCATAAACCACATCATCCGACGACATTTCTGCCACCTCCAAACGGACCCTACCATCAGGGATATATTTCCTTCCCACCCATTTCCGCTTTCCGCAAAGACCATTCCCTCCGTGACTACCTGGTCAGGTCCATGCCCTCCAACAACCCACCCTCCCTTCCTGGCACCTTCCCCTGCCACCGCAGGAATTGCAAAACCTGCACCCACACCTCCTCCCTCACCTCCATCCAAGGCCCCAAAGGAGCCTTCCACATCCATCAAAGCTTTACCTGCACATCCACCAATATCATTTATTGCCTGCCTATCTTCCTTTCCATCTATCAACTCTACTCTCCTCTCTGACCCATCACCTCCATCCCTACCCCCATTCACCTATTGTACTCTATGCTAATTTCTCCCCAACCGCCCCCCTTCCCCCCATTTATCTCTCCACTCTGCAGGCACCCTGCCTCTATTCCTGATGAAGGGCCTTTGCCTGAAACATCGATTTTCCTGGTCCTCTGATGATGCCTGACTGCTGTGCTTTTCCAGCACCACTCTAATCTAGACTCTGGTTTCCAATATCTGCAGTCTTTGTTTACAGAAGTGGCATTGAACATTGTGCAATGATCAGAAAGGGCATTGAAGCAGCTGAAGATGATTGGACCTTGGGCATTGTCCTAAAAAACTCCCACATTGAAATTCTTGGGCTGATATGACTGCCCTTCAACAACAGCAACCTTCTTCCATTGTACTAGATGTGACTCTAGCCAATAGAGTGTTTTCAACCTGACTCCCAGGACTCTGATACCATATTTGGTCACATGTGGCCATGATGTCAAGGGCAGCGACACTCACTTTGCTTCAGGAATTCATCTCTTTTGTCTATGTTTGGAGCAAGGCAATAATGAGATCAAGTGTTGGTGTGGAACTCAAAGGGAGTCTCAGTGAATAATTTATTTCTTTGTGAGTGCTGCTTGATTGGTGGGTGCAGTACATAGTTTTCAGCAGATTTCCTTGCCTCTGTTCGAGTTGTTGTCATGGGTTTCTTGGGGTCTGGAGACAGTATTGAGGATTCCAAATGCAACTCCCTGGTTGACTGTATTCCACAGTGCTGCCACCTCTGGGGAGTCTGTCTTTTTAGCAGGACAAGGCAAACCCAGGAATGATGGTGTTATGTGGGACATTGTACCTCAGAGATAGTTTGAGAGTATTACTACACCAGGCTGTGGCTTGACTAATCTAATAAGATAGCTGTCCCAATTTTGCTGTGAACACCGAGACGTTGGCAAGATGGACCCTGGAGGATCAACTGAGCTGTGTTTGGCATTGGCATTTCTGGAATCACTGGAAATGAATAGGCTGAGGTTCTGGACCATTTAGTTCAATGACATAACCACTGCATTAGCACCTTATCTTCTGAAATGCCCATGATAGTTGGTAAGAATGGGAGTTTCTTGGTCAGTTATGCTTAATACAGAGTGGCATCCCAGAAGCTATAAACAGGATAGCCATCTTTTCCAGGAAAATCTAGCCATGGAAACACAGTCACAAATTTGTCCTCAGTGTGAATTACATGCCAGGAGGTGTGAATAAAGAGAGAAAAAAATAAGTGAATAGGAATAACTTATTTACCTTAATCAAGAGATCAAAAGCCATGTAACTTAGGTTTAAAATGATTGGTTGAAGGAACGGTGGGAAATGAAGAAAGATGATGAAGTTTTTTTGTGCAGTGTATGATAGTACCTGCTTAGACCTCAGTGCATGAAAAGGTGGTAGAAGCAGAAACTCTCATCAGATTTAAAAAGTACTTAGATCGGTAGACAAAATGATATGACCATTAGAGCTATGGATCCAATGCAGGAGAGTGGGATGGGACTTACTAGCTCTTTGCCAACTGACAGACAAAACTGTATTTTCACTACATTCCCTCAGTGTCCTTTTTTGAGATGCATATGTGAGCAATTTACAATGATTTCAAATTAAAACATCACTGTTTTTGCAATTTTTGTGAAGGTTTATAGCTCAGGGTGTGATTCAGGTTGCAAGTTTGCTCGCAGAGCTGGTAGATTTGTTCTCAGAAGTTTTGCCACCATACTAGGTAACATCATCAGTGAGCCTCTGTTGAAATGTTCACTTTGTTTAAATATACATTTGCTTGCGTCCTGTGCAAAGAGCAACATCGCTGTGTTATGCTGTGTATCATGATCACTTTACTGATAACATTTTATAATTTTTCTTAATATAATATGAATTCTTTCCAATTTTAGTCTGATGGATGAACGTATTGATTATCACTTGTACTGGATACTAAGTAATTCTGCATTTAAAAAATATCTAGACAAACAGATTTATCATAAGAGGTAGCAATCCATGAACATTCATATTTAAAACATAAGCCAAATTGAGGAACTCACAAGAGTTATGATGCACAATAACATTTACTGAAAAGTTGAATGAAAATAGCGTCGACAGCTTACAATTGGCTACATTTATATCATGATTGTACAACAGAAGAAAATATTAAACAATGAGAAGTGGCAGCGAGAGGGGCCAGTAGACATTATTTAGATAAGGTTCTAAATAGATGTCAATTTAGCAAACTGTTAGTTATTCATAGACATATGATAATCTACAATTTTATTGCTAACTTGATAAGTTAGACTTATCAATATGTAACAAAAGAAAAACAAATCTCCTCCAAATGAAGAAGCCTAGCAGAATTCAAGTAATGGTTAAAAGAAGGTAATTCCTTAATCAGTGGCATGTAGCTAAACCGAGTTTCCATTTCAGTTTAATTAAAGCTGCTCAATTTTTATGTGAATCATTAAAATAACTTGGCTTGAAGAAATACATTGCCAGAGATTTCGTCTATCAGGATATTAATTTACATGCCAGTTCGTCTGAGGCATAGAACCAGACAGTCTAAAAGTCAGCTTTGTTTAAAGAAATTTCATTTCAGTAGGAACAGGAACTTAAAATATAGAGGTCCCATCCTATTTAAAAAAGAATCAGTCTCATTGGGAGGGGAATTGTGACAAGACTTGACTCACATGAGGGAAAACTGAACCCAGTTGAGTTCAAACAGAGCCTGGCTGCCTTATCCTGCAAATTATGACTAAACAATTTTCAGAGTAGACTTAAATGCTCATAAAGGCAGATAGGTCTGTGGGGCTGTCAGGCTGCCATGTTTGTAAATTTAAGGAAAAAAACTTTGTACTACTACTTAAAAATAAATCAGCTCTTGGAGGTTCAATTGCAAATATTATCCTAAGGGTTCTAATTATAGTATTATTGCTTAACTGCATCATTTCATAACCTGTTATTATCACAATGGGGCTCTGTAAATTCACACTTCAGTTGGAAGCTCAAATTGGTTATTAAATATTAGCAGTCTTTGATGTGGATTTATGAACTCAAATATTTGTATTTTTGTGGGATGAACTACTTGAAGGGATGTAATTGAATTAAATAGGCTTTTATCAGAGATTTTTTATAAAGTGAAGTCTGTAATTGATACTTGGAACTTTGTTTCATTTTATTGCAGCTAGGCTCCTTGAGGATTATTAGAGTGCACAGACATAGGCATGTCGGTATGAAGGTTTGAAAGGTTATTGGGTGGTGGGAAGGGCAGCATGAATTGTCATTGAGAATTTGAGGGACCATTGGTGGTGTCCAGAGGGGCTGGCTTTAGACTGTTCCCATGGGCATCAGTCACAAATCCAGCATATACTTGTCAGCTCAGAAACAAAATCTGACAGTTCAAGATACTTGTTAACAAAGACTTATTAACAAATTTTCTGTCTCTGCACACCCATTTTGGGAGTGAAAATCTGGGTATCTGACTTCAGGCTCTCAGACAAAGGAAATTTCATCTCAAAAGTGCCTCACTGCAGGTTGATGTCCATTTGGAACAACATGTATTGCTAAACAGCATGTTACATTACCAACTTGACAGTTCAATGTGCATTGCTAAACTCAAGGCTTTAACACAAGCTGAAATTACTTCAGAAACTCAGCAGGTGTAGCGAGAAAGCGGAGTTAACATTTTGAGTCCAGTGAGAATTCTTCTGAAGAAGGGTCACAGAACTTGAAAATTGACTTTTCCTTCTACCCACAAATGCTGTAACACCTGCTGAGTTTCTCCAGAAAGTTTGTTTTTGTTTCAGATCTTCAGTATCCACATTTTTACTCAAGTATTTAGCATCTTAACTGATTGCAAATGGTAAATAAACGGCTTAATGCATAAGAAATGGGTGTTGCGTCTATTGTCTGTAAACATTGTTGCTGTAATTTTGTGGATGACAACTCATGCACTTGATTTATAGATAATGGAAATCTCTCAGCCATGACTGATAAGCATATTCTTTACGCTATCACCATCACTCTTGCATGTTGGAATCTGTGTAGCTTATTGCAGTCCCACATTATGTCAGGCTCATCATTCCTTTATTCCATCCCAGCTGAAATCAACTACACAATAAAAATGTGTATTTGCTTGACGTTACTACCAGGAGAAAGACCAAATTTGCTTTATCACCATCTGTGAACCAGTCCACAATTTTTTTTAATTTTAATTAAATAGATCTTATCTATCTCAATAACATTCATCTTGTGGGACTGCTGATTTAATCACTTTTCACCTGGAATAACCTCGGTGGACCATACACAGTGTAATATTGCTGTGAACTGTTATTAAAAGAGATACAGATGTAATAACAGCCACTGTTTGACTCGATTGTGAAACAAAACAAAAGGTTACCCCTGAGTGAATCATTCAGTTCAGCTGATAGCCAGTCACACTCTTTCAAAATATCAATAACATTAAATATGATGCCTCAGAATTTATGATGAGAAATGAAGTCAATGGAGCCCGGGTTGGAGGTTTGAGAAGTTTATAATGAGCATGCAAGTTAAACCGACTGAGTGTAAGTTTGTGTTTCCAACACGGGGACAGCAGCAGTTTAAAAGGTATATGACTCCCTCAGACAGGGCATGTATCTTGGGACAAGAGTTGGGTCAAATTCAAATTCTGATTTCTAACTGAGCTTTGGTGGACATCGATTCTGTTCCTCTGGATTCAGGTGTTTGATGAAGGAATAGAAATCCTCGTAGTAGAAGCTACTTACAAATTCTCTATGGAAAGTTGCTCACCTGTTACCAATTAGTCCATCATTGACAACTGAAATTCCACAAAGCTCACACATTTATAAAATGTTGAATAAGTGAAACTTCCTGTAGTTCCACTATTATCAGTGAAATTATGATGCAGTATTTCCCATTGTCTTTGCTGCTGTTGTGCTGCTGACTCCACCCTATTCAGAAGTCTCAGGGCTGCTTAAATATTTCATATATCATTTACCCCATATGTCCTTTAATGGTCCTTTAGGAGTTGTAGGACAAAATATTGCCGTATTTCCCATTAAACAGCTCACATAAGCTGTAATAGATTTAGTTGCTGAAACTGCCCTTTTAAATTTTAAACATGAGCTCCAAGCACATATACATTCCTTGTATCTAGAGTTGCAAAATATTACTGTTACCAGGACATTAAAATAATAGGATTTCAGATTTATGATTCCAGCTTGTCATAATCAATCATTTTCATCTGTCCAACTAAGATGGTGGGCACTTCCAACAAAACAAAATCTAACGGGCAAAGAAAGGAGCTCCAAATGCTGTTCCTATCCCACAAAACACATCTCAGTGCTGATTTGAGAGAAACAAAATTGAGGCCAGAGCTCTTAGTATTTGGGATCAATATCAATTTACACAGCTTGTTAGTCATAGCTTCACACAGTGATGTTTCAGATAAATATGTTCAGGGAAAGATCATTTGTTGACAGCAATACATAGGAAGATCTACTTTTCCACCAAGAACAAGATGTGAGAATTTCCACAGCCTTTAAAGGCTGATCACAAAGTACAGTTAAAATATTGATAATCCCAAATGTGATATATAAGGCTTGATTATTATCCTAATGTGGTGGCGTACTGCTCTCCTTCCACGATAGATTTCTCCACAATGGAATTAACAATTCAACTGGCACAAGACAGGATGTTGCAATTTAACTGGGGAAGAGAAAATTTAAATATACATCTCAAACTCAAATGAACTAATCAAATTCAATCACAATTCATATATGTTTTTTACTGAATTAAATAAATGGCTCTTCAATTGGTATACTTATTGCAGATCTAACACATTTGTTCCAGGGATATTAATTATCTCAACAACTTAACCCATTTTCTGAGAGTGAATTTGTTTCATAAATCTTTAAGTAGCAGAATAGAGGGATAAAGCAACAAAGTATATTTTCAAGAAAAAAATGCTTTAATTTAACTCAATGTAAGCCCTGCAGTAAAGGTTTATCTTTTAAAATATACAGACCAAATTATTCCAAGTTTTAATTTTCAAACAATCCTCAGCTAGCTGGTTTGTGGGAGTGAGCAATTGAAGTATGAAATTTATTTTAATGCCATAGGACCAGGGATTGTGCGTGAGAGTTTGGCGCTATATGGGAATGAGGCTAGGGTTTAGGTTCTCATGGGGAGTGGAAATCAGCCATAGTTCCTGATCTTAACATCTACAGAGAATGATAAAGGATGTTGGGTGAAGACTGAGTTGGCTTTGATAGTAGTGACTAAGTGCATTGATTCACCAAATGACACCATGGGAGAGCACAAAAATGTGGGATCCATGTGGGTTCCCAGAGGGGGCTATCAGTCATTCAGAGCCTTTCAGTGCTTAATCTAGGAGATGGAGGGGGAACCACTAAGATCCACTCTCAGGCCCAACTCCTTTGACTACTCTCCCATCACTTTCCTTCTGCCATTAGTTACCTATGGCCTGAGATCTAGTGATGATCCAAAGCCTCAGGTGGATGTAATTCCAGCAGCAGCCACTGTCTCCCATGGCGCTGCCATTCAAAAGGCACAAATTTTGTCTATGGGGTCTTTATCCAGTGTTTGAATGGCTCTGAATTCAGTGGGTCTTTCTAAAAGAGGTGAATTGGGCTCCTGCTGGCTCTCGAGTGGTTGAAACTCCTGTTGCCTGCATTAAATCCAAATTATCGATTCACTTACAGCACAGAGAAGGCCATTCAACTCATTGTGTCTTGTATGGCTCTCAACTGAGTAATCTTAACTAAAACATTCCCTGCCCTATCCTGTTGCTCCCCAAGTTTATCCCCTTCAATGCCAATGCAATTTTCTTTGGAAATCATTTATCAGCTACACCACTCTTAGAGTTGGCAATTGAGTTCTAAGTCATACCCACATATTACACTAAAACTTACTCCCTAAATGCTCTTTCCATCTCTTGCCCACAAAAGTCACAGAGTCATATAGATTTACAACATGGAGAAAGCGCGTGGTCCAACCTGTCCATGTGTCAAGCACCGATCTACTCTAACTCCATTTTCCACCATTTCGCTTGTAAGTGTACACTAAATAGTTCCTATACACTGTGAAGGTTCTCACCTCTACCACTCTTACAGGTAGTGAGGTCCAGGTAACATACCCCCATCCTCTGGGTGAAAATATTTCTCCTTAAATTTCCTCTAAACCATCTTCACCTTACCTTAGATCTGTGGCCCCTAGTTAATGACTCCTCTATTAATGGGAAAAATGTCTTCCTATCTGTGCCTGTCATAAATTTCTACAGACTACTCTGCCATAAGGAAAACCACCCCAACCTATCAAGTCTTCCTTCATGGACCCACTCCATCCTAGACAACATCCTGGTGAATCTTCCCTGCTCCATTTCTAGTGCAATCATATCCTTCCTTTGGCATGGAGACCAGAACGGTACACAGCTGTGAACTTACTAAAATTTTACACAGTTCCCTACTTTGATATTCATATTCAATGCCTCAACTAATAAAATCAAATATTCCATAGCTTAACCACCTTAATAAGAATTAGAATTTATTGTCATGTGTACTCAAGCACAGGGATACAGCACTACAGTGAAAAGTGTACAAAGATGCAGTTCCTGGGGCCATCTTACGTATAAAGGTACCTAGATACAAAATCTTAGGTACAAAAATAGAAACATAAAGAAATAAATTAAAAAGTTCAACATTACAATTCTTCTTAGAATAACATAGAAAAAAAGAAATAAAGTTAAAAGTTAAACATTACAGTCCTTCTTAAGTCATGCAGCCTGCAGATGCTCCACACTGGACTCGCTCTCCCCAACTGGGAATGCTCTCCCCTGCACTGGGCAAAGACCTGTCCAGGCTCACCAGCCTCTTTGCCACTGACCACCATCTGTGCTTGTAATAAGATGCCTTACCCACCTTATATACCTTTCCTGCTGTCTTCAAGGATCTATGGATATGCACAGCAAGGTACCTCTGATGCTCTGTACGTCTTGGGCTTCCTAGTATTCATCATGTACTCCCTTTCCTTGTTAATCCTCCCAAAATGCATCACACTTTACAGGATTAAATTCTATTTTCTACATCTGAGGCCTTTGTGCAGCAATGACTTCTGGAACTGGAAGTCAATGCCATGGTCAGTGTGCCAATGCTGATTAACATGTGTAGATCCTTGAAATGGCTGCATGCACTCACATGGTCACGTAACTTCTGAGGTTTTCCTCCTTGTTGTTTACCACAATTTTTATATGTGATAATTCTGCTACTTTAACAAGATTATGTTGTTCTTGGCTTTTTATCCCCATGTGGTTGTAAAAGCAGTGATTCCGAAAGGTCTGGCTTGGGTGGGTTTTAGGGCCAATTTAATTATAGCTAACAGATACTGCCTCAGGAAAAAGGCTTTCAAGTTGTAATAAAAAACACTTGGACAATGCAAGGGGAGTGGCCAGTTCTCCCAGCTCAGCTTTTCTCTGGTTTGGTTATAGTGCAGAGTTTTGAGGCTGCTGATCCAAGACACACTTACCTGGAAGAAGGCATTCCATGTTCTCTCTCTGACTTCTCTACTGTAAGACCCTGTGTTTGATTTCACATTTTGTGCCAAGGGATGATTATGGGGATTGTTGCAAGTATTTGGAACAGCATCATTAATTTGGGATAGTCTGTTGGGGTTTCAGATAGGTTAAGTTATTCTGAATTGTGTTCTCTTTTGTTTGTGTTTCATTCGGTAATTGTGTAGATAAATTCTGTTTTGTTTAAAACTAAGTGGTTTGACCAGCTTCATCCCTCCTGGAGTGAGAATTTCCGCACTACACCTGCTGAAAACAACTCACAAAGTTAGGGTCTGGGCTACTTTCTTGAAATGTTTTTCGGGGGTCCGGCCTGGTTCATAACTTCTATCATCTATAAACTTGCTGATCATCCTTCCTATAATCATGTCTAAATTATTAATGTATAGTACAAGCAGCATGGGTACAGTACTCCACTAGATAGATTTCCCATCACAAAAACAACCTTGAACCATCATCATCTGCCTCCATGAAGTCAATTTTGGACCCAATTAGCCCTAGATTCCATGGGCTCTCAAAGTCTTGACCAGTCTTCCATTTAAGACCTTATTAAAACCTTCCTGAAATCCATGTACATGTCCGTCAACTGCACTATCCTCATCTATACACCTAGTCTTCGCCTCAAAAAAATTCAGAATTTTTTTTTATATGATCTATTCCTGACAAAGGCATGTTGACTATCATTGCCTCTCCAATTGGACATTAAATCATAATTTTTTTCCAATAATTTCTCTACCACTGATGTCAGACTCCTTGGCCTGTAATTTCCTTGTTTATCCCTATTACACTTCTTGAATATTGGTACTACATTAGCTGTCCTTCAGTCCTCTGGCATTCCTCTTACAGCCCGCAAGGATTTAAAAACTAATGTCAACCCTTGCAATCTCCTCCGTTACCTGCCACAGCAGGCTAGGCTACCCAGAACCATAAGAAACTACACAAGGTTATGTGCACAGCCCAGGCTGCCATGGACTCCATTTACACGTCTCATTGCCACAGAAAGCTGCCAACATCACCAAAGACTGCTCTCTTATAACCTCTTCTGTCACACAGAAGATGTAGAAGCTTGAACATAGCCTGTTCAAGGACAGATTCTTCCCTGCTGTTATTAGACTGAAGAATGGACTCTCTAACTTCAAATAATGTTGATCTTGTTAATTTTGATCTTGCTTTGCGCACCTCCTGTGCAGTGTAATTTGCATGCATCACTCTGTCTTAGCATCCTATGATCTGTATGTCCTTGTTTGCTATGACCTACCTGCACTGATTGTAAAACAAAGCTTTTCACTGACTTAGGTACGTGTGATTACAATAATCAAATCAAATCATCTGGATTGGTGTACTTATTCACATTTAAACTTTGTTAAACCACTAATACCTGTTCCTTCTCAATGCAAATTTGTTCATGTATATCACAGTGCCACTCTCTAATTTCCATACCTACATCATCGTTCTCTATAGTGAATATAACAAAGTACTTTGGTTGCTAATGGTCCTTACCATTTTCCTGGTTATTCTCTTGCCCCTAACATACTTTTAAAGCATCCTTTAATTAGTCCATCAGTGTTTTTTTCACTCAAGTAATGTATTTTTATTTTAAGTAACCCCTTGCATTTTAGATCTGCGTCCAGAGTCCTCACACCATTGCTAATAATACAATGAAGACATTTGATTGTGAATGTACATTTGGAGGTTTCATGTTAAAAAGGGAATCACTAAAACAACATTAATTCACTTTTAAAAAGTTTCATGTAACCAATCCTATGCAGCTGCAGATTTACTGTTCATCACCTTCCTGGGGCTTATGGCTTTGTTTGGAGTTCCGTTGGGCTACAGCCTACTGAGAGACAGAGGGAGAGAAAGAGAATCTACCCAATTCATCTTCTGTCTTACTGAGAAAGCTGTTTGAAGGACCAGTGTATTGTCTGAAACCCTGATCAAACTGTGATTCTGAAAATCCATTGAATGAATTATTCTCAACAATTCCTTGTGACTCAAACTATCCAAATTGGTCTGCAGCCTTATGTCTTCTTCAAAACATTTTTTGTTACGTATCTTTGTGCCATCTGTAAATTTAGCTACCATACCTTTGCTCCCCTCATCCAAGTAATTGATATAAATGGTAAAAAGCTGAACATCAAGCACAAATGCCTGCATGAATCCCTGTTCACAACCTGTCAATCAAAAACAGATCAATTTATACATGCTCTCCATTTTCTCCCAGACATCTTCTCACCATGATAGTAAATTACTGCCTACACCATGGGCTTCTACTTTGTGCAGTCAACTTTTACATGGCACCTTGTCAAATGCTTTCTGGAAATCTAAATACAGTATATCAATTGGCTCCCTCTTATCCACAGTGCATGCTACTCCTTCAGAGAACTCCAATAAATTGGTTTAAGATAACTTCCCTTTCACAAAATCATGATGATCCTTTCTGAATACCTTGATATTTTGTAATAGCCCAGCTGTAATCTCTTCAATAATTGATTCTACCACAAAATAATTCAACTGGTCTACAGTTTACCATTTACTGCCACCCTCCCTTCTTAAATAGACAGATTACTTTTGATGGGAGCTTCTTATTATTTAGTTCGATGGGGCAGGAGCAGGCTGAGACAATGGGTCGGCCATTCCTGAAGAAGGACTCATGCCCGAATCTTCGATTCTCCTGCTCCTTAGATGCTGCCTGACCTGCTGTGCTTTTCCAGCAACATATTTTCAGCTCAGATTACTTTTGATACTTTGCAATCTGTTCAGAATCAAATGAAGTTTGCAAAATTAACAGTTCCACATCTATTACCTTATCAGCTACCCCTTTTAAGAACCTAAGACAAAGTCCAGCTGAAACTGGGAAACTGTAGATCCACCAGTTTGCTCTGCACCACTCCCATAGTAATTCCATCATGTTCCTCTCTCTTTCACCTCCCATTAGATTTTTGGATTCCCTTTGATGTTGATTGCCATTCCATTTTCATATTCTCTTCTTGCAAGTTTTACTTTCTCTTTAACAGGTTTGTTTTCCTGATGAATTCATCTGACATGCATCACTTTTTTAAAAAAAATGCATATATTTATGTTTTTATCTAATATTTTTAAAATAACACAAACCAACTGTTTATAAATAGTATGATGCCAATGCAGGAGTAAAACGGCTGGTGTTTTGTTTTACTACTTCAAGATATATTTTTGCTTATTCCTTTTCTCTTTTTATTTCCTGGGCTGTTGCTTCTTTTATCGTGTGAATCAAAGCCAGCACAATGCAAACTGGACAGTGCTCATCCCCAGTGAAGAGATACACTGTCCAACTTTTACTGATAAAGCCTGATCCCTGGTATGCATTTCATTTTCTCATTTCTGTCAGAAAACTGAACATTGAAATTGGCTGGAAATGGGGAAGACAAACATTGTCTAAAATTCTTGGATCTGATCACCATGCAATAAATATGGTTACCCATTCAGAATGAGCTGAGCTAGATTGTGATATTTTCCAGGGTGACAATATTCTAGGGTCACAAATGGAGAATGGTTTTTCAAAAATTGATTTGCTCACTGCTCTGAGTTTGTGATGTCATGCTGAAAGAGATGTACATCCTGCGGGACACCACTGAGCAAAAACTGAACTGGGCCAGTCTTATAGCCAATGTTTGGCTTGGAGGGGAATGTGCTGGTGGTGGAAGTCCAATGTACTTGCTGACATTTTTTTTCTAGGCAGTAGACGTCGCACGTTTGAAAGGTGTTATTGAAGGAGTCTTGATGAGTCATTGCATTTATAGATGGTCTCTAGTGCTGCACTGTGCATTCGGTGAAGGGGTGCATAGGATGCCAATCATGTATACTGTCTTATCTTAGATGGTGCCAAACTTACTGAATGTTCTTGGAGATGACAACATTATTTCATCACATTTCTGACCTGTAGATGTTGGACAGGCTAAAGGAAGTCAGGAGGTGAGTTACTCAACGCAGAATTCCTAGCCTCTTCATTTGCTGTTGTAGCCCCAGTGATCCAAAGACATGGGTTTGAGTCAGTTGGTGGCAAATGGTGAAATTTGAATTCAGTTAATAAACCTGGAATAAAAAGCTAACCTAATTACAATCATAGAGGAGAAAGTGAGGGCTGCAGATGCTGGAGATCAGAGCTGAAAATGTGTTGCTGGAAAAGCGCAGCAGGTCAGGCAGCATCCAAGGAACAGGAGAATCAACGTTTCAGGCATAAGCCCTTCTTCAGCCTCATTCCTGAAGAAGGGCTTATGCCCGAAACGTCGATTCTCCTATTCCTTGGATGCTGCCTGACCTGCTGCGCTTTTCCAGCAACACATTTTCAGAGCTAATTACAATCATATAATGACCGTCAATTGTTGCAAGATCCCATCTGTTTCACTAATGTGCTTTAGTAAAGGAAACCTTCCACCTGGTTTATCCTTTATGTGATACCAGACCCATAGCAATGTGGTTGATTCTTTACTGCCCTCTCAATTGCCTAACAAGCCATTCATTTGTACCTAACCACCATGAAGTTGAATAAAAGAAATGAAACTACCTGACATTGACGAAGGTACTGGAAATGACAACTGCAAACACAGTAATGTTGACCCTGCAAGGACCTGCTGTGTAAGATCTGGGAGTTAGTGCCAATGCAGAGGAACTGCGGTTATCCGGCATTCGATTAACTGAACTTCAGATCATCCAAACAAGATCACAAGGTCCCAACACATGGCTAACTATATTATCCAGCATTCAGTTAACCAAATGAAATACTCCCTGCCAGTGTCCTTCGGATAATTGAGTTTCCTCTGTATTTGGAGACCTGTCTCTCAGACCAGACAAGTAATAGAACAAAATTATCTACAAGGTATGATTCCAGAAAAATGAATATGTTGCAGATCAGACTATCACCATCATCATCCTTGGCATGCCCTGTCCCACCAATATAACAGATTGACCAGAGATGGTGGCACCATGATATACAGTCAGGAAATAATTGCCCTGGGAGCCCTTAACATCGACTCCCTATTGGGTACAACTTTCAGCCAATTCGATTCAGTCTACATTACATCAAGAAACAACTGGGCCTGACAACGTTCTGGCGATAGCACTGAAAACCTGAGCCCTTAGCCAAGCTGTTTCAAGTTACAACATTGGTATGTACCGACATACACCACTGCAGATGTTCAGGGTGGCAGCTCATCTCACCTTTTCAAGGGCAATTTGAGAGATGCAATAAATGCTGGCCCAGCCAGTGACACCCACATCCCATGAGTGGATTAGAAAAATTATCCTTACCCACTAGGAGGAAAAGAAAGTGCATGGTGAATTTCCAACAGGCATTATCAGAGATTTTGTGGTGGTCAGCCAATTACGGCATGGACAATAGCTTGGCAGCATGCCACTCTGTCATACAACAAACAGGACCATTTAGTCTGAGGCCAACAGAGAAAATGAATCCAAACAGCTGCAGTCTGTCCAGGGTGAGTGTAAAGATTAGCAATCAAAATAACAGCTCCAAATAAAATAGTTAATATTATAAACACAAAGCAGCATAATTATTATGTGAAAGTCTGGAAGATTAAGTTTGAAGCCCTAACAGAATTAATATCCAAATATTAAATTTGCGCATTTAAAAGCTCCATAGACTGGAGAAGGCTTATTTTTCTACATTATAGCTAGATTAATTAAACTGTGACAACATAGAACTTTATCAAATGCAATTATTAGCTAGTTATTAATTGAGGAATTGCACATCTTTTGTATCTTAAAAGAAAAATATGACTTAGCTTGGAATGTGCAGCCTAAAAGATTTTATACGCATTACAATATAATTTAAATTAAGGTTTTTTCCCATATTAAGCTCAGACAGCATAAAAGGTGGCCAAAGCACTGAATGCATGTTAAGACTAGTGCTGCTAGGGAAACCAGCCTCTGTCAATTGAGTCTTGCTTTTGCTGTGTTGGATTGTTTTTGCATTGTTTATGTGTTTTTGAACAAAGTTATTGACATTTGTTTAAAACCTGCCAACTTGCTGATCAAAGCAATACAGCTGCACAAACAATTATGCTCTACGTGTTATAAAGCTCATTAATTCCAGCCATTCGTGCTTTTAAGGGCATAACTCTCTGCAAGTTATGAGGAGGATCAGGTGTGGCATAGCAGACAGATGAGTTACAATTCAGATGCTTCATTCACATATATCCTTAAACTGACACTCATGTCTGCATGTGCCATAAGATTAAAAGAAAAATTGGTTGGAACCAATTGGAAGTATCAACTCACCATAGTTGACTTTGATTTGAATTAACAGGATATAACTGGTTTGAATTCAATGTAATCTGAATAACTGAGATAATAATAGGAAACCAGCTGGTAGCCCCACCTGCCTGGTTGACACTAACTGGAACAATTTGAATGTTATTGGAAGCTGTTGAGATGTTGACTAATTGAACTACAAACTACCAGAATGACTGGAACTCACAACAGGAAATCAATTGTGATTCTATTTGCCCAAGTAACTTCAACTGTAACCATTTCAATCTTTTGAAACCATTTGGAATTAAGTTGAACCTATTGACATGTAGCAATAATTCTTTGAATTGGAAACTGTACCAAGACAAACCAGTTGACTTAAATACAACAAAACTGCCAAATATACAGGAACAAAGGCATTGGCTTGTCAGATTTCTCACATTAGGTTTGCAGTGTGTGACAAATAGCACAATAGCATTTATCTTATCACCTCATCCCAATGCATACATTATCTATATTCAAGTTTATTAATGCTGATGCATTCAACACTTGCAAGCACTTCTGTGTTTTTTCTGTTTTAAGTGCAGTCATGTCCAATTAGGCTCATCCAATGAGAAAATGTAAACAGCATTAGTATTGAAATGTTCACAGGATAGGGAAAGAAAGATCAAATTATTTTCTATTCTCAGCAAGAAACATGAGAAAAGCCAGTATTGGGTTAACGATAGCTTAAAGACCTTCAGTTGTCAAAAATGTTAGTCATAAACTTAATGGTAGCACTCCTTAAAGTGCTGACTGGAGACACTTCAATATTTACTAGGAGGAAGTGAGTGCAGTGAATTGGGGAATTCCATGGGACTTTGGAAAATCCCTAACCAGGTGCGAATAAACAAAAGTCAGTGGCAGAGAGAACAGGGAACCTGACCGATGTGGGCTTGGAGAGTGGGGGGGTGGCAGAATCATTTGAGATCAGAGTCGAGTGTGTGGTGCTGGAAGCGCACAGCAGGTCAGGCAGCATCCGAGGAGCAGGAGAATTGATGTCTCGGGAATGAGTTCCTGATAAAGGATTTATGCCCGAAACGTCGATTCTCCTGCTCCTTGGATGCTGCCTGACCTGCTGTGCTTTTCCAGCTCCACACTCTTGACTGTGATCTCCAGCATCTGCAGTCCTCACTTTCTCCTAGAATCATATGAGATGTCTAGTGCAGCCATCTTGACTTTGGGAGCAATTCACAGCCTCTGTTATGTTTTTGTTGGGCTTTGAGGTGAGATTCTTATTAGGCAACAGCCTATTAAGGGAAATTAGTACTTGTCAACAACCTTTTTAATGGCACATCTCACCTCATTAATATGCTTCCTGTCTCACCACATGCACTAAGCAGAGAAGATGCTGAGAATTCTTGACAGGGAAGTCAGAACGGGCACTTGGTCATTTCAGCTCACCAATGCTCTAAAGGACCTCCATGTTGGACACAGGCAGCCACGTCACAGGGCACGGTCTATTGGCACCAGGCACATACACTCCACATTCACTGTCATTAACATCCAACATGCGCCAGCCTTTAAGGACCCTCAAGGCACATCTCCTATCCACTTACGTTATGCTTCTAAACTTCAATGCTGAACCAGCAACTACCATTACAATTCATCTACAAGGACATTTTGTGCTCAAAGAATATAGTGGAGTGGATTAAACGGCATCTACAACCCTTGTTGACTTGCTGTCATAGTATATATTCATTTAGAACCTGTCTGGACGCTCATAGTATCCTCTTACAGAGGACAATTCTTACTGGAGTTTTGAAGAATGAGATGATACCTCACTGAAACATACAAGATTCTCTGGGAACTTGACACGGTAGGTTTAGGAAAGTTTGTTTCCCTTTGTGCAGAGTTTAGGACAAGAGGGCATAATCTCAGAACAAGGGGTCGCCCATTGAAGACAGCGGTAAGGAAGAATTTCTTCTCTTAGAGGATAGGGAATTCGTGGAATTCAGCAGAGAACTGTACACTGGGTAATTAAGTATATTCAAGATTGAGATATTCAAATTTTTAATCTGTGAGGGAATCAAGGGTTATGGTGATAAGGCAGGAAAGTGGAGCTGAGGACCGAATAGCCCAGTCCTGCTCCTATGTCTGATGGTCTTATACCATCCATGCCTTGTTTGCTTTTGTATCTTTTGCCCCCTCAGCAAAAGATACCAGGCTCATCGTTCTGCTGTCTTGCTGCACTATTTAGCACAGACACAAAGCCAAGAAGTCTACCATGGTTCTCAGCAGACCTCAGTCAAGACAAGCAACAGAGCCGTTGGTCAAGGGGTCCTGGCACAGTAAGTCAAGGATAGCCTCTGATATCAGTCCAGAGGCTTACACACAGTCAGTCAGTCATTCAACATTTAGGGCTGACATCAAACCAGGATACTGTGCACATAAGCAATGAAGAGCTGAGTGTTAGGCTGCTCAGCATCTGTCTTGGCTGTTTCTCCCCTCTCAGGGTAGGCGGTTGCTGAGGCAATTTTGGTAAAAGACAGTTGGAGAACTCACAGTGAAAGAACTGCAAAAAAAAACTCAACACAGCTGACACTCAGCCAAAAGGAAAAAAAACTGTAAGGTTGAGGCCCAGGTTTTGAGATGGGGTCAGACATCTGCATTGTCATGATTCTTAAACTGACATCTGATATCTCTCTCACTCTCTCTCTCGCGCGCACACACACACACTCTCACACACACCCATATAAAACACCTATATTTCCAACAAATTGGGCTGCTCCAACCAGATGAGATTTAACTGGTATAAACTGGCATCTGGCATTGTATGTCCATGTCTGTTTCGTCATGTTGAGACTGGAGGCCAAACCCAGCACAGTCAAATTCAGTCAGTTACTGTCTGTAAATGTCAAGATGCCAGCTGCTTTGAATTTCTAAGTAAATTTAATCGTTTCAGGAGATGATCACAGCTAAACCACAGTTCAGAAATGTCAAGCAGATAATTGGAAAGGAGCAATCAGCAGAGTAGAATGCTTCTAAGAAATCACACGTGCAAGCTGTAATAGACTGTAGTCATGTGGAACTGCTTGCCCATGCAGTACTATTTACAGATAGAAAGAGATTCAGCAATGAAACAGTGAGTCTGTAACTAGGGTAACAGAATGATGTGCATGAATGTGTGTCACTTTTGCAGCTTCAATTTTCAGCTGTCAATGGTGCCAGCCCTTTGAAGGCAACAGAGAGTCTGGCAATGTCTGCTTGCTGGACTGATGAGATTTGCTGTGGATGTTGATTACTTGCCTGAGTATTGCACTCATGTCAAGAGCAGAGCAGAGGTACAAACACCTATCAGGCTCATGGCAGAATATATCTAAAACATTTTCAAATAATTTCACTGCAGGGATTGATCGAAGAAATGCGATGATATAAGCAAGTAAAATCTTACGATTATTTTGTTTAATGTACTTCCCACAACTCTGATCTTAAAGGAGCCGAAAAATGGAAATGAAGCAGAAAAGCAAAAGAGGATAAGGCCAATCATGAGATCAGCAGCATTTGGAATGAGATAGTGAAGCGCAATTATTACACAGGGACTAATCAGATTGAATTAGTAGCCTTTTTCCTATAAAAGCAGAAGATTGCTTTGTGCTCATCATGTTGATTGAAGCTTTCCTTCTATTGAATTTTGTATCAACTACAGGAGCCTAATATCTCCCCAGCTGAAGGGGATGCTGGATACTTGGCAAAGAAAATGCTTTGCTCTAGCTTCCCCTCCTGCACTCTTCATTGAACCAGGATTGATCCCTGAATTTGATGGAATGGTAGAATGAGAGGACATAACTCCATGTTAATGCAAATTGTGTTTGAATACAATTGTGTTGCTGGTCGTGGCCTACACTGCTTCATGAATACTCAGCCTTGAGTCGCAATATCTTTTCTAAATCTATCCATTTAACATGGTAATAATGCTGCACAACATGATGGAGGGTGTTCTCAACATGAAGGCAGGACTTTGTCTCCACAGGACAATGCAGAGATCACTCCTTCTGATACTGTCAAGGGCAGACTGCTACAGGTAGATTGGTTAGGATGAGGTCAAGTACATTTTTTCCTCACTTACTGCAGACTCAGTCCAGCAGCTAGGCCTCTCAAGACTCAGCTAACTCAGTCAGCAGTGGTGCGTGGTGCTACCGAGCCATTCTTGGTGATAGACATTGAAGTCCCTATCCAAAGTAAATTCTGCCAGCTAGCTGACCTATGTGTTTCCTCAAAACCATATTTATCACAGGGAATAAATGTTTCATCAGCTTGGGGGTTGGGAGGGGTATGGCAAGGGAGCAGTCTATGGTAATAATCAGGAGGTTTCTTTGTTTCCATGTTTGACTGATGCCATAAGACATCACGGGGGCCAGAGTCAATGTTGAGGACAACCAAATGGCTGTTTAATTTCAGATTTATTAACTAAATTCAGATTTCACTATATGCAACAGTCGGATTCAAATTTCTGTTCTGAAACCTAGATCTATGGATTACTTTTCCAGTGTCAATACAAGGAAGCTACCTCCATCAATACAAAACTGAATATTTCTCACCATACATCTCCATCTTGCTTATTCTCTGATCTTTAAAACTTCTTTTTCTAAATAGATCACTTTGACAGTGTTTCATTGTCAACTGCCTTGAACTATTTACATTTATAGAGTCATAGAGATGTACAGCATGGAAACAGACCCTCCGGAACAACCCGTCCATGCCGACTAGATATCCCAACCCAATCTAGTCCCACCTGCCAGCACCCGGCCCATATCCCTCCAAACCCTTCCTATTCATATACCCATCCAAATGACTCTTAAATGTTGCAATTGTACCAGCCTCCAACACATCCTCTGGCAGCTCATTCCATACACGTACCACCCTCTGCGTGAAAAAGTTGCCCCTTAGGTCTCTTTTATATCTTTCCCCTCTCACCCTAA
>NC_057715.1:62641469-62647306 GCF_004010195.1 Chiloscyllium plagiosum | reverse complement strand
ACATCCAGCACTTCCTCCTCTGTAATCTGGACATTTTGCAAGATGTCACCATCTACTTCCCTACAGTCTATATCGTCCATATCCTTTTCTACAGTAAATACTGATGCAAAATATTCATTTAATATCTCCCCCATTTTCTGTGGCTCCACACAAAGACCGCCTTGCTGATCTTTGAGGGGCCCTATTCTCTCCCTAGTTACCCTATTCTACATTTGCAAACTGTAGTATTGCATGGAATGACTGAGTGACATCACTGCATTTACCTTTCGCTGCTGTCCTTTCATTTCTGGAATTTCCCAGGTCTCCCCATTCTCATACACTCAATGTCCAAGTGATGGAGAGAACAGTTACAAATCCTACTTTGTGATGATAGTGTACTTTGTGCAGCATTCATCATAATCCTCTACTTAGATTATAGACCTGACCTTTTAATAGAAGGTATTAGTAAAGTTATGAACACTTGGATGAATCCATCTTCATAATGGTCTTTCATTTTCACTTCACTCTTACAAGGTAAGATAAGGAAGTTATTACCTTTATACAGAGGAAAGTAGAGAAGAGAGATTATGATCTTGGCCTTTTGGGCAGAAGAGCTTTACGCCCTCGTGGAGATTTTCACAGATGTAGCTAAGTTGACAGGGAGGTAGCAATTGCCAAGCATGGCACGATGACAAAGTGGTTAGTACTGATGCCTCACATTCCACTCTCAAGCGATTGTATGCAGTTTGCACATTCTCCCAGTGTCTGAGTGGGTTTCCTCTGGGTGCTCTGGTTTCCTCCCACAGACCAAACATGTGTCGGGTGGGTGGATTGGCCATGCTACATTGCTCAGTGTCTAAGGATATGTCGACTAACCATGGGAAAATGCATATTTATGGGGTGGGTCTGGTTGGGATGTTCTTTGGAAGGCTCATCTACTTGGACTTGATGAGCCAAATAGCCTGCTTCCACACTGCAAGGCTTCTGTGATTCCGTGCAGAATGATGACAGTGGAGGTACTTAACCTACAATGCATTTTTCACCCAAGCATATTAAGAACCATCAGGAGCTAACAATTTTGCAAAGCTGTGAACTTTCTATAGAAAAAAAAAGAAACTGAAATATATAAGTCACCCTAGCTGGTGGGGCACCTCTTCATAATGTATGTGCTAGAGAGTAACTCAGGCACCCCAATTTGTGAAGGGAAGAAAATCTAAAGCGGAAGGAAAATTAGAACACCAGGTGTCCAAGAGGTGTAAGCATGCAACTACACAAGCAACTTTCCATTTACACCAAGTCTAGACTTTATCAAATCCTCAAATTGGAGCAGTGACCTCATTCTGATTTTGTCTGTTCTATACTATGAGACTGTTTAATTAGTGGGGATTTTTTTTGTTCAGGTAGCCTTTTCTCCCTCTCAAATCTTTCCATCTGGCTTGCATTTTGATCTCATTTCCTTTTGTTATGCAGAACAAATTACAGAACTGTTACCGTGCGAAAAAAAGCCAGTCAGCCTATTGTGTCTGGGCCAATAACTTTACAATCTTTCAGGCGCTTGAGAGGTTTTTGTTGATGCACCCAATGTACTATTTAAATAGCAACAATTCAATCAAAAATGACTTTCCTTGACTTTCTGAGCAACGAGTGAAGTCTTACAGTTTTAAAACGTGTACTTATTCAGTTACCATAAAATGCTCAGATAGAGCTTGTAGTGTTGCTGCAGATCCAGTTTTGGATGGAATGGTCTAATTTCGAGGCAACGGTTGTTGTGAGGTCCTATTGTGGGTGCACAAAGGACAGTTTGATCTTCATCCTGGTGAACAGGAACCTTGTATTAACTATATACACAATTCACAAGTCAGGTACGAGAGACTATTCCTGCAACCTTACTGGCTCAGTCATGTCAGGACATCAGTAAGTGTTACTGGTGATATAGGCCATTCATGACCAGAATATAACCTAACAGTTATCCACCAGCTGCCTGGAGGTTCCCATAAAGGATAAACCAAACAGCAGAATCTGCAGGATAAGCCTACTGTCTTGCAGCCTAGAGACAGCAGACTGTTATTTAGGTCATGGTGAAGGTGACCATAAGGTGATTGGAGACAAAATATCTTGGAACATAACACTTCTGTGAGCACCCATCAGTGATCAACATGTCCATATTAAATGGTCACATGGATAGTCCTTTGGCACTCATTTGTGCTGAAGTAAATTTGGGCTCGAAATGTTCCTGATTCCTATGGAGATTGACAAAATATAAAACTGGGGGGGCTAGGGAGAAATGCTCACTAACTCCATTCCCAAAAAGCCCTCACCTCCTTTCCCTAGAAGGTATATCAATCACAAATGGACCATAAACGAATAAGGTTAGCTCACTGCCCTAAATTGCTCTGGGCCTTTAGGAGATGAGCGTCAGGCTTCTGACCCCAGTGGGGGAAATCCCAACAATTCTAGAGCTTTATTGTGGGCATTACCAGGCCTGCAAGTCAGCCCACAAAGACTGAAGACAGATCCTGGAACTAGGAAAGTCCCAAGCTTTTTAGGCAGAGAATGTTTCCTGAAGGTGGGATTGGGGTGCCTGAGTTACTCTCTAGCACATACAAGATGAAGAGGTGCCCCACCATCTCGGATGACTTGTATATTTCAGTTTCTTTCTTTTCTATAGAAAGTTCACAGACTTGGATGGGTCAGGTTGTGGAAGCTGGCTGAGAAGTGATAATATTGAGGGTGACATAATGGAGGGATGCCCTCAGTAGACCAGGGCAACCTCAAAGAACCGATCTGCCTGTCCTTCACATTAACCAGCTAGGTTAACAGAAAACAACAATTTCACTCACCTGCCCATACCAACTGTATAATGGAATGGGCAGCATGACATTTGGGTGAATTGACTAATATCTGACCTTGTTGTGGGATCTTCTCATAAGCTTTGAAATTCTAAATTTGCCACATCTTTCCTCTTTTTTAATCTGACGTTATTTCCTTAAAAACCTTGAGTAGGTTTACTAAAGTTGATTTCTCTTCATAAATGCTAGCTCCACTCAATTTTACCCATCATTTTCTAACTCTTATGTTGCTGTGTTCTTTATTATAGATTCCAGCATTTTCCCCTCTGTCTGATGTTAGGCTTATGGATCTGTTGTTCTCATGATGCTCTATAGGACAGATGGAATGAACACTGAGACCCAACTTAAAAGAGGTGCATCCCAAAAAAGAGGTTCAGATCTTGCAACATGTGAGAGCATTAGTGTATCTGACTCAGCCTCCCACAGCTGATCAGCGCTTACAAAACCATTTCTGTTGGCCTTGTGGGCATAGATCACCTGCCCCTGCGAAGGTGCCTATGATCTGAGGGTCAAAATCCTCATCCAGATCTCTGCCTCTTTGCAAAATTGTGGCTATCTTCAGCAAGGACAGAGAGAACAGTGTTTGACAGAAATAGCTTGTGTGGAGGAGCACTGGATGTTCCTGGAGATTGACTGTAAGGCATGTGTGCAAAACACAAAGGTAAACGTGAGTGCAAGAGTACTGGCTGTTCAGCAGAAGATTTGAGGTACCCGGAGACAGAAGGGATTGAGTGGACCTGTAAGGTTTTAGCCTTGCAGAAAAATGCTGAGTACATCCAGGGTGGGAAATCTTATGACATTCACTTACGTTTTGCCGAGGTTCTGAATCCGCTTGGTGCATGATCTCCACATTGGAAGGACCCTTCCACTGTCATCCCTGGTCACTGCCTGCTTGGTCGAAGAGGCTGTCCTGCTCCTTTTGTCATTTAGTAATGAGCACTTCAAGCACTCTCAGATCCCTGAACAGCTTCCTCAGCTAAGACTGTCTTCTCTGGTCTCCTTTCTATTCCTACTATAGGTGCAGCTTCAAAAACCCTCATCCAGTTGAAATTTTTTGGCACACACTGATGTTTCTTTAACTGGTAATCCTTCTCCTGCAAATCAGGTAACGATATTGCTCATCATCTCTGAACAATCAATTCTGGAGCAGTTAAGGAGAAATGGCAGAGCTCCCTGCTTTACCAGTCATGCTATTGACCCACTCCTGGTCTGGCCATTTTTGGAGAGGTGTTAAAAATATCACCCATTGCATCTAAATCTCCAGTTAAAGCGTATATTTCTGTCAATATTTGACCTGAATGAAATGATTGTGGGTAAACACTATACCCATTACTTCATTCGGTAACCAAAGAAACAAATTGTTGGCAGAGAATCTTACAGCAATTGACTGCTCAAGCATTAAAACAACCTTTTTGCATAAAGGTAGATCTGAATTTCTCAAAGTAATTATGCAAACTCAGATCCAACTTCAGCATTTCAGAAACAAATGTAGAAAATGCTGGAGAGCTTCACAGGACTACCAGCATCTGTGGAGAGAGAAACAGAATTAACGTTTTGAGCTCAGTAGGTTTCTTCTTTAGAAGTGGGTTGTGTTCTGAAAAAGATGGACTTGATATGTTAAATCTGTTTCTTTCTCCACAGATGCTGCCAGACCTGCTGAGCTTTTCAAGCATTTTCTATGTTTTTTTCAGTTTTCCAGAGTCTGTAGTATTTTGCTTTTATTTTCAGCATTTCAGAGTGACTGACTAGAATGAAGTCAAAAACACATACTGGCTGGGGTCAACTGTAATACATTTCCTATTTCTTTCTTTTTCGAATAGTTAACTGGAAACTTATTGCTGTGCCAAGTTGGCAAACTGCCACTGAGTTGAAGGTGGGAATGATGATTCTAACATCTTGGGATTGCTCGAGGCATGGTGGGAGTTTTTGTCATCTGGCTCATGTAAAAGTTTAGGCCAGATGGAATTGCTTCGCAAAATCTGTATGAACCACTTTTGTTAAAAAAAATGTACAGAATCAGGAGGAGAATTAAGAAGATTTTGGCTTTTCAAAATGTTCTGTTCTGTAGATTTCAACTGCCACCCAATCTCAGCAATTTTCCAAATTCTGCTTCCAAACAGAGTTTTTGGATTGATAAATCATAAATTTTAGAAAGAAATCAGAAGACCAATGAAAGAAAACTAAACTGCACTTGGATATTGATCCACTCTAAGGTCTGTTAATGCTGTTCTGTATCTGACTATGAAAAAAATGAATCAGAATGGCCTCACAACTCTTCCTCTGATCTGATAAACATTAGTCTGTAACCTGCATTACAGAGGTACCATGTGAAAATCTAGTTTATAAAGCCTATAGACTCATTTATCAGACAGTGATCTTTAACCTTTCCTATGCAGAAGCACCAGTCATGATCACTCAAAATAATTCAAAGTGTCTATTAATGAAATAAAGCAGACCGCAGAAATATCATTTTATTTTTTCAAAATTCTTAACAAGTCTCTCCTGTAAATTTCTAGTGAGACATTGATTTCTGGTTTACTTGAAACATCAGTTGTGAAGTGAAAGGGGACTAATATTTGAGGGACAAGCAGTCCATATTGACTGACATGATGTTGCTCTGAATTTCAAAATTGACGTCAGATACAATCAAGAGACCATGTTCAAGTGTTTTGTTTTAAATATTGACCTTTTACATGGTTACAGAGTCATAGAGACAGAGATGTACAGCATGGAAACAGACCCTTCGGTCCAACCCATCCATGCCAACCAGATATCCCACCTCGATCTAGTCCCACCTGCCAGCACCTGGCCCATATCCTCCAAACCCTTCCTATTCATATACCCATCCAAATACCTCTTAAATGTTACAATTGTACCAGCCTCCACCACTTCCTCTGGCAGCTCATTCCATACTTGTACCACCCACTGTGTGAAAAAGTTGCCCCTTAGGTCTCATTTATATCTTTCCCCTCTCACCCTAAACTTATGCCCTCTAGTTCTGGACTCCCC